>NC_080417.1:56543997-56881420 GCF_029873635.1 Malania oleifera | reverse complement strand
TCCTACGCATACTACACTTTCTTCAACTGTCAAAAATCCAAATATTGAGTAGAAAGTCTTACCTTGGATTTGGGATGGTTTCCACCTTAGTCCCACCGACGATCCGCTCCGACAGATTTGTAGAGAACTTTACCAGGAGCGTCGTGGTGGCTTTAGATCCTCGAACTAGCGGAAATCCGACTCGAAATCGAAGAGAGAAGGAAGAGAAACCGTGTGAGGAGAGAGAGAGAGAGAGAGAGAGAGAGAGAGAGAGAGAGATTTGGTGTAGGAAAATGAAGTGAAAATCACATTTAACCCTATTTATACTGTGAGATTCGTCGATGAGCCATGTCATCTCGTTGACGAGTCTTATAGAAAGTTCTTCGATGAACTTCAACCCTCGTCGACGAATTTCAGGTTTCCACAAATGAGTAACCAAAACACACACAAGACAGTGAACCATAATTCTACGGAGCCCAATTTCGAAAATAACCGACATAAACAGAATCCCCTTACCTTTCCCCAAATGACCAATCTCGAACTCTACGGTCCCTAAATAGCGAACCGAGTTCTCAAAACCTATAAATCATAGTATAGAAAATACTCACAATTCCATTCCCTACAAAACTACCAGAACAGAATTGAAAACTGAGATTTACCTCGATTTTGAGCCAAAACTCGAAAACGCCCCAAACGAAGATCCGATCCGCAAATCTTGTAGAGAATCCTTCCCTGATCCTCATGGTAAGGTCGGATCGATGATTCCAGCAACGTACGACGAAGAAATCTAGAGAGAGAGAGAGAGTATTTCGAGTTTCTAAAGAGATAGAGAGAGGATTTTAGATTTCTTAGTTGAGAAGTAATGAAATTTGATATTTATAGCCCCTTGACTCGGTCAACCTCGTTGACGAGTAACTAAAGACAATTCATCGACGAGACAGTGACCTCGTCGACGAGCCTGAGATTCTCGATTTTCCGAAACCTCTCGGCTTCTTCTCGTCAACGAGCACCGAAATTCATTGCCGAGTAGAAAAGGGCCTTTGTCGACGAACTCTGGCTTCATCGACAAAGCTTGCTCAATTACCATTTTACCCTTCTATTTACTTATTTAATCCATATATCACGGTTTGAGTTCTTACATCTATCCTCTTTTCCCTAAACTTTTCCATTAATCTTATTAAAAGATAAATAGCTTCTATGGTAGATCTCCCAAGCATAAGACTAAAATGCTTTTCTGAGACTTTCGTTTCTAACCTTAATCTTTGTTCAACCACCCTTTCCCATAGTTTCATTGTATGACTCATAAGTTTAATTTCACGATAGTTATTACAATTTTGAATATCTCCTTTATTTTTGTATATAAGTATTAAAATGTTTTTCCTTTATTCATCTGACATTTTCTTGGTTTTTATAATTGTATTACATAAATTAGTTAACCATATAATTCCTTTATCACCTAAGCATTTCCAAACTTCAATTGGAATGTTATCTGGTCCCACAACCTTCCTATTTTTTCATATTTTTTTTAGTGCAAAATTAAATTCGTTAACTCTAATTTTGCGAATAAATCTCATATTTTTAGTCTTTTCCTCATTTGCAATTTTAATTTAAGTCTTCTATTTGGTTTTCATTAAACCACTTACTAAAGTAACTTCATCATCTTTCTTTAATGTCTTCGTCCTTAACCAAGACAATATCATCCTCACTTTTTACACATTTTACATTTCCTAAGTCCTTACTATTGACCTTTTGAGTCCAATCTCTATTTTGATAATGACAAAGTACAAGTATCTCATGTGTGTGCCTAGTGTTTGCACAAGTTCGTAATTCAGCTCACACATAAGGAAAAGGAAAATGGAAGCCATGAGGGACTTAAAAACCATTTCAACTTGGCATATTCCATAAAAGATTGAAGAGCAAAGAAGAGAAGACATATATTTCAATTATCATTGCATTTAGTTTTGTAATGTAAATGCATGCTCTACATGATATGATTGCTAAAGCTTAATGGACCGTAGAAAGACCTTAGGGAACAAATATTCTAATGAAAAACCTTTTACATAAAAGCTAAACTCACACGAAGGTTTTTGAAATGACTTTAAAGTAAAAATAGGGCCAAAATCATGATTTTAACTATGCCCAGTCAATTGATCATTTCATGTTTTATAAGGTTCAGTCAACCGACCTTGCCTATATAGCCAAAACCTCATTTTACAAAGGCCCAGTTGACCGACACCTTTATGTTTTATAAGCCCTAATTGACCGGCCCATTCATTTGGCATGTATTGAGTAGCCCTAGCTGACCAGCACTAAATGAACTACAAATGCCTAGTCGACCAGCTCTAAATGAATTGCAAATGCCCAGTCAACTGACCTTCAAGCCCAGCTAACCGGATCATCAGGCCCGACATGCCGTTTCTCGCGATTTTGGAAAATCGCCCAAAGGCCAGTCGATTGGCGCATTCCTTAGTCGACCGAACCTCTCTGGAATTTGAAAATTACCTAAGGCCAGTCGACCAGCGCAGTCCCTAGTCAACTGGACCTCTTGAGTCGGGCAAGTTTTAAGTCTAAAACAATCATTAATTTTGAATTAAATAAATTAATAATTACCCAATAGTTCCCTTAACGGTCATTTTTTGAGAGACTCTATAAATAACCCACTCAAAACTCATTTAATAACTTTTTGATTATCTTGAAAATTCTTTCGAAAATTTTGTGCTTTATTTCTCTCATCCTTACACATACAAGCAAGCAACTTACTCTCTTACTCATTCATTTGAAAAATATTTTTAAGAGAGCTTAGATTTTCTTTCACTCCCTTCATTTGCAAGTTTATTGCTCTTAAGGGTTGTTGAAGAAACATTATATTCGGGCATTTATTTTTCACATCATAAGATCAACTACTCTCCCAGTTGTATTTATTTGAAAAATATTTTTAGAGAGTTGATCTTGAGTTTCTCCCACCATTTTCTTGATAAATATTTTTTGGAGAAACATTTAGTGCTTGTGAATCTTTGAGCATTCCATTGCAAGATTCAAGAGTTCTTCTTTTCATTTGCAAGAAATTATCTTTAAGAAAAAACACTAGCTTCTCCTATTTTCATTTTGAAAATCATTTTTGAGAAAATCCTTGGGTTATTGAAGAGAGCCCTGAGCATATATTCATTATACATATATACCTACTTGAGAGGCTTCTCATATTTCATACCTCAAAGATTATTTGAGTAAATCGTTCTAACACTCTCAATTTTATTTGGAAAATTAGTTTTAGAAAGAAACACATACTAAATTAAGCTTTAAATCCTATCGTTTGAGAGTGCATATAGTGTTTTAACTTGTACATCTCTGCTTATTTTGAGAAGCATTCATATTGTACGAAAAATTTATTTCATATTTTGTGTCCCTGCGATTCAGGTAGTGAACCGTGTTCTAGGCGTGGGGTATCGCCTGAGGAGGAGGTGCTTTATTCTGTAAGGAGCAGATTGTAACGATTTGGCTCCACCCAGTTAAAGGAGTTAGGAGGAGCTCTATCCTGTAAGGAGCAATTGTAACGGATTGGCTCCGCCATGTTAAGGGAGTTAGGGGGACTCCACCCTGTAAGGAGAACTTGTAACGGTTTGGCTCCGCCTGGTTAAGTGAGCTAGGGGGACTCCACTCTGTAAGGAGTTGAAAAAGGTTTTCTACTCCGCCCGGTTAAGTGAGCAGAATAGTGGAATCCTCAAGCGGGTTGTCTTGATACGAGGACGTAGGTAGGGTTTGCCAAACCTCATAAAATATATTGTGTTTGCTCTTTCTCTCTCATCGCTATTTATTTTTCGCACTTAAATTTATAGTTGATGTGTCGAGCATGTTTTAAATATTTGTATACATGAATATCTGTTGGGATTTATGATTGCTTAGAAAGACCATAGGTTGTGTAATATTGGTCGTGTATCTATAAATAGGACATACTTGACCTAAGAATTTTAAAATACCCAATTCACCCCCCTCTTAAGAATACACCATAACTCTAACTTACTCTTCCTTTCTTTAGCTTTAGCAAGTTTAAATATATCTCTCTCCCTTTATTTTGTACCAAATCTATCATACAAACTATTAAATGATCTATATTTAGCTTCATTAATGGCCTTGTTTGCATCTTTTCTTGCCTCCTTATACTTTTCAAAGTTATCCCCGTTTCTACATTTTGCCACGTTTTATACCAAATTTTTTTGTCTTTATGGTTTGTGTACATCTTTATCCCACTACCAACTTTCTTTACTATTTGAGAATCTTCTCCTTGATTCACCTAAAATCACTTTGGCTATCTTTTTAATAGAGCTAGCTCTTATACTCCAAAGAGTATTTGTATCTATCACATCCTTTATGTTGAAATTGGTGTCTTCCCAAGAGGGGGGTGAATTGGGTTTTTAAAAATTCTCCTAGGTATAACTAATCCAACAACAATAGACAACAACCTAGGGTTTGTCTAAAACACATACCAATTCAACAGATAAACTACTAAGCAGATATATAATCAATTTAAAGCGATCTTAGTATATCAAACATACAAAACAATAAATATTAACATACAGGTGCAGAAAGTAAATTGCGAAAAATAAAATTGACACCAGATATGTGACGTCCTGATTTTCATACCATATATATATATATAATCCATAATACTCAAACATCGGCCACATCAGAAATCTCTGATACCGTATCAGCATAACACGACCTGAAACGGGTATCGGGTAATTAGTCAAACTTATATAAACAATCCTAACAACGGAAGTTAATAATTACAAACCATCTAGAATACAAATAACCAGAGTACTAAACATTAATATTCATATATACATACATATCTAACACATCCCCAAAAAAATCAACCAAAACTCTAGGGAAAACATACATCCCTAGGTCAAAACACTCACCCTGTCTATCAGGGTACCAACTCCCCTCTATCTCAGAGTTCTATCTCTTGGTCTGTCACAGTTCCCTAAAATATTTAGATATTGGGTGAGACATATCTCAGTAAGACGGAATAAATTATTTACAGTGTGGGACAATAAGAGTTTCGTTATATCATAATATCCTCATTTCAGTGATAATACCATATGAGAAAAATATACCAATTACACTCATAAGCATATAGATATAAAACACAAGATTTTATAATCTTTAATTTCATTTTTCAACCGATTCACATGCAACCCATATTTATCTACAAAAGTTCCTGAGGATAGGGGAGACTACACACCCATACATGTAGCTCCCCTCAGCTTTGATATCGTTTGTAACCCTACCCGATTAACTCAGGTACGACTACAACTGATACTTATTAGCGCACTCATCTTACTCAGTAAGCCCTCAGGTGGAGAGTTTTACTTCGCCTTATTTATTTATGTTAAAAAACTCACACTCTTTCTTTTCTCTTTCATTTCCATTTATCATCTAGCACATAAGTGTCTTCGGTAACCAATACATCCACATCTGTAACTTATGGCTGCCCTGAGGATATTCTCCAAGTCATGCTTCCCCCAATGGTCGAGGTTGTGCAGCCCAAAGGCTGGATCTAACTGCGGTTGGCCGACCCGGTTAGATCAAAATAAGAACTCTACCTGTCTGTCTATAATACGATTGGCCTGCCTATCCCTGGTTTGGACCCAGGGGGGAATCAACATCTCTTCGAAGGCCCAATTTACTGTCACGCCACACTCTCCATGAGACCGTGTGGTTGCACTAACACCTCACTAGCAACGATATCGTGCTTTTTATCAACATTCGTCCATCAGGGTTCTTATTTCCACATTTCATTATTCACATTACAGTATTTTCATTGCAATATTCACATTTCTAGTATTCACATTTTAAGCATTCACATTGCAATATTCATATTCTAGCATTCACATTTCACATTGCAGCATTCACATTGCAATATTCATATTTCAGTATTCACATTGCAAAATTCATATTTTCATATTCGCATTTCAGTATTCACATTTCAACATTCTCATTGCAGTATTCACATTGTAATATACACATTTTCATACTCATATTTTAGTATTCATATCTCATCTCATAATGGTATATATCACATTTCAATATTTGCATCATTTTCTGTTTCTTTCTCATTTTTTCAATACCCATTCCATTCTCATAATAGTATATATATATATATCTCATTTTGCAAATTTCCACATTTCTCAATAAAACATATCATATTCTCATATTTTCTTATTTATTATAGAAAACATTTCTATAATCATATTTCATACTCCAAAACATCACAATTCAGTATTACCCATATGCCACACAATTTATCTAATATTTGTATCATAATAATTTCAGACAAAATATCATATTCTCATTTTCACATATTAATTCAACCAGTAGTTCTCAAAATAACTGTAATAATTTATTCCCCTTACCTAACTTACTGAGAAGTCCAATAAAAACCTAAATCCTACGCCCACAGCGTCGTCCAATAAAAACCTAAATCCTACGCCCACAGCGTCCAAAACTCAAAACCCTGAAAATCACATTTTTTCCATATTAATCAACTCATCTCCTAGAATAATTATCATTTAACTCTTCCTAGGCCCTAAATACTCCAAATAATTAAACCCTAAAATACTTCACTTACCCTGATTTTGGGATGGTGCCCCAGAACTCCAAATTGAAAACTGCTCCGGCTAAGTTGTAGAGAATCTCCCCATAAACCTCGTGGAAGTTCCTAATCGTTAATCCGTGCTATAACGAAGCCGAAATCGAAGAGAGAGAGAGAGAGAGAGAGAGTAAAAATCGTAGGGCAAAAAAAGAGAGAGAGCGAGAGGAGAGAGAAAATACTCGCTAAAAATGAGGGTTTGCCTATTTATAGGCCAACATTCATTGACGAGTTCAAGTGATTTGTTAACAAGTTCAAGTGATTCGTCGATGAGCCCACGAAATCACTTCGTCCATGAGGAGGCTGATTCATTGATGAACCTAAAATTCCCTAAAATTTCTTGACTTTCGGTATCTTCTCATCAACGAGACACGTGTACTTCGTTGACGAGACCTATGGGGACGTTCGTCGATGAAGACTCTGGGTTCGTTGACGAATCCCTACTGATCCCCCTTTTCCTTTTCCCCTCTCTTTCGTTTCTTTTCTTTTATTACTTTCATTAATTAAATTTTTTGGGTCTCTACAAGATATATTATCGAGGTTCGATGAATACCGCCTATGTCCTCACCTCTAGCTCGCAAGTCCGAGGATTCCACTAATGCTCACTTAACGGGTGAAGCGGCACCGACTACAACGCCAGGTTAAATTACCAGGGCTGACCTCAACTTTTACAACCTGATCCTTACGGGCTAAATCAACACCCCTTTAGGCTATGCTTAGAATACAACAGATAATGAAATACAAATTTTGTGTAAAATATACGTGCTTCTCTAATAAGCAGATTTGTACCAATATAACCAATGCACTTCAATATGATACGATATTATAAGCTCAATGAAGATTACATAACTACTCTCTAGATAATGCAAGTAAAGCAGTCACAGTGAGAGAGTGCATGTGTAGTGTAGAGATTCGAAAAAATTAAATAATAAAAATAATTTAGAAAAAGAGGTTTTTGGCTGGAAGAGGAGAAAACTGGCGATGCTTTTCTAGAGGGACTAGAAAACCGACAATGGTTTTGGAAAGGAAGCCGATTAATGGTGAGTTTGGCAACAAAATCTCTCCTCAATTCCCTATTCTGGTTGCCTTGGTGATAACGCCCCTGAACCATGTGGGCTTCTTCGTCTTTTTTCTTGTTAGTCCACATCTTGTCCGAATCAGTCTCATTTTCATTGTCTTTGACCAGGTCTACCCTGATGTCGGCTTCAATCCTACTTCTCGCGGCCACGATGTCCATGAAGTCATTGGGAGTTGCTCCTTGAAGATGCCTGCGATAGGGGTCTTTCAATGTATTTTTGAACATCATAATAGCTACCCGGTCACCTACCGAAGGGTCCACTTGGATCAACGCATCCCTCCACCTATGGGCATACTCCTTAAAGGTCTTTGTGGGTTTCTTCTCCATTTCGAAGAAAGTCATTCTATCAGGGGCCATTTCTAGAACATGGCGGTATTGTGCCTCAAAAGCATCTGCCACATCCCCCCACGTGCGGATTCGGGCCCTGTCTTGTTGGACATACCATCTAGCTGCTGCTCTCGTAAAACGGTTCCGAAAGCAATGCATCATCAATTTCTCATTGTCAATGAAAGCGGCCATTGACTAGCAAAATAGGCGCATGTAGGTCCGGGGGCATGTAGTCCCATCAAACTTCTCAAAGTTTGGCATTTTAAACTTTGGAGGGAGTACAACATTGGGCACCAAGCAATAATTTGAGGGTTTAGTGATATTGGAGGTTTGGGTCCCTTCTATAGCCCTCAACCGCTTTTCAAGCTCATCGCAGTGGTATTTTGTTGTAGTCTTGATTGTTCCCACAACTACTGATGAAGGCATTCCTATTTCTGGAGTCGTCACTGCTGGAACAAAGGGGGGCACGTCAGGCGGTGCTCTCTCCGAGGTAAATGGTGGTGGTCCTGATGATTGCCCATGAATCGGTGTGAAGCCTGATGGATGGATAGGATATGTTTCTTCTTCATGATCCTAATTCTGGATTGTCTTTCCTTTGTTTAGCAGTAAGTCCAATATTCTTTTCATCTGATTGCCTAGTTCTTCTTGTCCTTGCTCTATGCCTAGGACCTAGTTTTCTATGTGTTCCGCCATATGATTTTTGCTTTGCCTCTAGTATTGTAAGGGTGGGTAGAAGTGGCCTCTATGTGTTCCGCCATATGATTTTTACAGGAAATCGGAACGTGATTACCGGCTTATCGGAGGAGAACATGCATGCATGTATGCATGTAATGCAACCTACACAATCATTTGGCCAAGGTTTTAGGAAAAAACCACATTGATTAGTGATTTCGGGAATAATATGTTTTCCCCTTGGCAGGGTACTTTACGAAATTTAACTTTCCAAAAATAATTTGGGCACTTTCCGAAAGATTGGCCAAGTGATACAAATGCCTAACATGGATGCAGGATGTACAATACACAGCATTTTTCTAGACATATGTACAACAGACATAAGTTATCACCCGTGGAGAAGGATGTGGCTCCTGTCCCAACCCCGGGGTAAGTATGTACATAGGGTTCTCTGAGGCTCTACCCTAGGCAAGGGATTATGGAAAATCATGTGTGGTTGAGCTCTAATCCGTATTGAAAAAGGTTCTCAGACTGCAGAGGTTCGGACGAAGCTCGCACTGAGCGGAGTGGTTCGCGGGTCCCTATAGGTCATGCCACATGGGAACTGACACTATTACACTCCTTTCTAATCCTAATAAGGGAAAGTCCAGGTATAGAGCTGTGAGAGTGTGTGAGTTTAACAATTTCAGCCTATACCCTTTACCCCACATCCATCCATTATTCAGAACACATGCTTAATAAAATAGCAAGGGAAACAAAACATCATGCTTATTCAAAGTACTGCTAATCACATGCTTAGCTAAAACAAGCGGAACTAAACACATGCTTATTCATGTACCAAAGCAAGCAAGTCATTCACAATTATTCATGTATATGCAACCAAGTTATCAATTTGTATGAAAATGAAAGGGAGTAATCAGGAAGACTTATTTAGATTTTAGATCGAGATGATTCTCAGTTAATCACTGCCTCGACTCTCAAGCATCCCCAGCGGAGTCGCCAAGCATGCTGTCGCGATGTCCCAAACCTGGAGCAGAGAGAACCGCTCTCTCTTGGGCAAAAAATGGGTACGACTGCGAATAGGGGAAAAAATGGATGTATGATTTTGAAAATGTGATTTTATTGGAAAAACAATGTGTGATGGAATCGCCACTAACCTTTTGGAGTGTGGTTAGAACACTTGATTACTACCCCATTAGGGATAGAATCGGTCTACGCTACCAGAGTCGGGCTCGGGAGTACGGTTACGCGAGGGGAAGGTATTAGCACCCCCTACGCGCCCGTTCTTACGAACGGTACCAGATTAATAAAAAATTACCCCTGAAATAAACTTAATAAGTCTGTCGAAATTACTCCCTTTCAAAAATCAAAAGAATGAAAATACCATATAGGTATTCCCTCAGAACCAGGGCAAATCAATATTCCAAAGAGTTCGTGCCCTTAGTTGCAATCATTAGGAAGGAAAATAAAAAAAAGGATGCAAAATACGCTCTCGGGGGTTTTGAAATCTGTAAGTTTTTCTAAGTAGGAAAATATTATTCTGAGAGGTTTTCGAAGTTTGTTCGGGATGAAAATGATTTTTTGTGCCTAAAGAAATATTTTTGTGACTTCTCCTAAGTGTGAAAACATTTTGGTGATTTTTTGTAATTTTTCCCAAACTTCAAAATAACACAAATAAAATCAATGGAAATCAAAGTGTTGAAATATTTTTGGAATTTTTGAGAATGTTATTATTTTTGTGAATTTTCTCGATATATAGTAGTATACAGGTGAAATGGAGAGAACAGGGGTGAACCGGTTCCTGGAATGATGAACTGGTCAAACGTTGACCGGTTTGAGGGAAAACTAGTTTAAGGTCTTGGTCAAGACCAGTCTCAAGTCAACATGCGTTGTCTTCCGCGTGGGTTGTATGTTCAAGTGTATGTTAGAGGGCATGAATGAGCGTGCGAATGAGCATGTGCACCTGTATGAATGAGCATGCAGGCGTGGTGTGCGTGAGTGCATAAGTGAGTGTGTATGTGTGAGACGACACGCATGTAGTGCATGACTACGTGAATGTGTGCTTTCGAGTGTGAGTACATGCATGCATGTGCATGAATATGAATGTGTGGGTATGTGTGAATGCCCGCACACACACGCGGTAACATGAGTGGTACACCTATGTGAAACTGCATGCATGTGTATATGTGCACGTGGATGGTGCGAGTGCAAGTTCATGAATGAACGTAGCATGCATGTGCATAAGTGTGTGAATGTATATGTTGCATGCATGTACATGCACGAGCGGGTGAACGTGTGTGCAAGACTGTAGTGTACATACATGAGTGTATGGATATATGAGCGTGTGTGTGAGAGCATGTTTGAATTTATGAAAACGTTGCATGTTTGTGAGTGTTAGAATGTATGAACAAATACAGATGTACTTGTGTGAGTGCGTGAGTGCATGTGCATGCATGTGTGTGTGAGAGTTAGTGCATGGGTCGTGTGTGCGTGCACATGAGTTGGTGTGTGCAGGTGGATATATGCAAGAACCAATCATTGCATGTGTGTGTATAGTGATGTTGTGTTAATGGGTGTGTGGGTAGTGTGTGTCTGCAGGTGTGTGCGATGGTGTGTGTAAGTGCGAGTGTATTAACAGAGTATGTGTGAGAGTGTATTAACAAAGTGTGTGTGAGAGTGTATTAACAGTGTGTTCAAGTGTGAGCTGGTGGCGTGTGGGTGTGAGCTAGTGGCGTGTGGTGTTTTATTGTTTATTTAAGGGTGTGTTTTGCTGCCTGTATAAGTGTGTAAACAATGTGCTCAACAATGTGGAGTTTTTTCCTGGATTATCTTTTTTTAAAAATATATATATTAAATAATACCCCTTTCTGGGAAATATTTTCAAGAATGACTCTGACGTAATTTCGCTACTTGGAGTAGCAAGATTTGGTTGCCACGCGTCTTTGCGAGAATGGGCTTGACATTTAAATCTTTCTACTCCGAGTAGTGAAATTTTCTTAAATCTCGCTTTAGCAAGATTTTCTGTGTTGTACACCTAATTTTGTTTTCTGAATTATTTGAGTGAAGAATTAATTATTAATTTAAATTTTCACTTATATTTTAATTTAGTTAAATCACGCATACTTGGAGTAACGAGATTTTCTATGCACTAGGTTTTCATTATTAATTAAATTGTTTTCTAAATTATTTGAGTGAAGAATCAATTATTAATTAAAATTTTTACTTATAATTTACAGTTTGTAATTTAGTTAAAAATGTTTTTTTATAAAAAAAAAAAAATATAACAGTCATACACTATAAATATACACTAATTATATTTAATTAAATAGGGAAATCTTTATATATTTTATTGAGTAGGAAATATTTAAATATTAACATGTTTCATTTGTTGCCACTATCTGTAGCACAAAGAGAGTCGATGATCTATCAATTTATCATACTGTTCCTTTTGATGGAGTTAAGATTTTAATTTCCGCATTTCTGGCATTTCGTATTTTGTGTTTGTTCCTTTATTATCCTCTCTCTCTCTCTCTCTCTCTCTCTCTCTCTCTCTCTGTGTTTCTGTTCCACCATTTTTTTCCTATAAATTCTAACGTAATTTTTATTTTGCTGATGTGGGTGTTTCGATTTTTTCTGTTAAGGGTTAATCGCTTTTTTTTTTTTAAATTGGAATGATGAAGAGTCAAGAATAAAATGTTGATCATGAGGATAACTAAAAGATTGGGATATGCCTCCATTAATTTGGATTGTTAAAGGATTTGGATCATGGGTGCCTCCATTATTTTGTGTCTCCATGTGTCAACTAATGTGTTACTCATTAGTCATTACTATAATTAATTTTGTTCCTTGGGAGCAGTTAGGTTATGGGATGACCGTCTATATGGTTTATAGGATGAATAACTTGCTTGGCTAACCAGGTAAGGAAGATGAGACGTGCGAGGATGATAAATTGAAGCAAACTTCAAAGAAAAGTGTACAATGGTAGCAATAAGAACAATATTGTTGCTATGAAAAAAAGACATCTTGGGTTTCTTAAGGTTAACATGGATGGATTGTCAATAGGGAGGAAAGTGGATCTAAATGCTTCTTCTATATATGCTACTTTAGCCCAAGCACGGGAGGACATGTTGGATAATCCAACCACAGGCATCACTTCCATTCGTGAGTGTAATCTTTCTTTTTTATATTTTTTTATTAGTAATGTATAATTTACTTATTTTCTATAAATTCGATCTTAAATGTTTTGATGTGAAACTACTGTTAAATCATTGTTGCACCTCAATATAACGACTAACTTTTAGAACCAAGTGGTCTAAGATGACATAAACATTTTGATAATCAAGGTCAAATTAGTAGGACTAAGACAGTAATGAGTTGCATAGTAATTCCTTTATAGTTTTAAAATGTAATTATGATTGTGTAACTAGGTTCGAGTGGAGAGAGTGAGCAATCAAGAAAGGCCACCAAGCTTTTAAATGGATCATCTGAATTTGTGCTCACTTGTGAAGATAAGGAGGGGGACTTGATGCTCGTATGAGATGTTCCTTGGGAGTATGCACCTTTCATTTCGTTTTAAATGATTATACTAGTGCAATATATTTATACTTATGTATATATGTTTTTGTGAATGAGTCTTTGTGTGTATATATGCACATATTTGTGACTGATGTCTGTATATGCACTACTAAGCCCTAAATAACATCCCATCAAATGACAAGATTAGCCATGTGGAAGAGTAGTTGGTCTATTTCGAGCAACATTTTAAGGTGTAGGAGCAGTAGCTCCACTACTAGTAATGTAATATTAAACATTTTGGACCATGCTTTTAAGACCTATTTCATTCAAGTTCCTAGGTACTTTGGACAGGCAGAGGCCTATGTCGTTGGAAAAGACAATATTGTGTTTGGATGTTTAGATGGTAAACATATGTTTGTTGATTTGTGTATAGGATGTTTCTCAACACAGTGAAGAGGCTTAGAAACATGAAGACATCGGAAACTAATGGACTTGGTAGCTAAGATTATTAATTATGAAGACATCGAAGTTTGGAAACGCCTAGATGATATGAAATTATATGTTATCTAATTTACTTAACACAATTATAAAAATCAAGAAGATATCAAACAAATAGAGGAAAACACTTTAATACCTATCAACAAAAATAAAGAATATATTTACAGTTGTACTAATTACTCTGCAATTATGTTTATGACTCATGAAATGGAATTGCAGTAAAAGTTAATGGAACCAGTATGTTCACAAAGTTACATTCACAAGTTTTGTATACATTCAACCTATCAAAACACTATACTAATTTCGGCAGAATCCTATTTACAAATTGAGCATTTCCATCCACGCACCTGTAGAAAAAAAACATTCTTCAAATTTAAATGAACCAATATGTTCATAACGTTACATTCACAAGATTCATATACATTTAACCCATCAAAATACTATACTAATTTCGGCAGAGTCCTGTTTACAAATTGAGCATATCCATCCACGCACCTATGCAAAGAAAAAATTCTTCAAATAAAATTGATACCAGTATGTTCACAATGTTACATTCACAAGATTCGTATGCATTCAACCCATCAAAATACTGTACTAATTTCGACAAAGTTCTGTTTACAAATTGAGCATATTCATACACGCACCTGTGCAAAGAAAACATTTTTCAAATATAATTGATACCAGTATTGGCACTTTACATAGGGGCCCTCTATTGATTCAGAATTAAGAACAAATACATTATGTACAAATGATATATTCTAAACAAATACATTATGTACAAATGAAGTAATGAATAAATACATTATATACAAATGAAGTAATGAATAAATACATTATGTACAAATGAAGTAATGAACAAATACATTATGTACAAATGAAGTAATGAACAAATACATTATGTACAAATGAAGTTGTAAACATATATATGATGTACAAATCAAAGAATGAACATATACATGCTGTAGAAGTGAAATAATACGACGATCAACCCTTACTCGGTGCCGTAGGGAGGTCGTCTCCGGTGTCGGGGTGGCTGCCGTCTGCATCTGCCCTCACCTACCTGCTCGTCCCTGTCTAGCCTCCGGTCACGTCGATGTGCTGCATGTATGTCATCTCCGCCCATAGGTACTAGATAATCTATCTCCAGGTGAAGCGAACAAGGAGCTATGTCGTATGTAGTCTTTGGACGAGTCCAAGGTGGCAGCCAGAGTGCGTCCACCCCCTTCGCATCCAGAGGGTCGTCTAGTAGGTACGACATCGATGGGGTCGCGGCAAAGTCAGATTGATAATCCGCCGGTCTATCGGAGGGTCCTGCAATATCAGCGTCTGTCGATGGGGCATACGGTGCGAACGGCCCGAATACGTACTCCTCATGTACAATGGGCGGTAAGAAGGCCGGACTCAATGGATGACTGGAGGTAGCTGCTCGACCACCTCGTACTAGAGCTGCTCGACCACCTCGTGGTGCCGGGGGCCGACGTGGGGTAGGGATTCGTCGCCCGTCCTTGTAGACAATGTCCAAACCAGCTCTCGCTAAATCACTCACAGCGAGCTCTGATGATAGTACGTCAACCTGGCATAATACGTCAGCCTGCAGCATACGAAAATAGTGTTTACGACATTGAACTGTTAATGCATATGGTAACAAATTAGGTATGTGTTTGAGTATGCATACAAGGCTCATGTAGACCACCGCGGTCCTATCTACGAAACGACGTGTGATCGACCTGCACCACGTGTAATACGGATCCTCTGGACCTATTGGGCCGTTCGCCTCCACTCCCTGTACGATGTAGTCCCGCCTATGTCCCCACATACTCACGTACATCGCGTGCTCGGCAGCCCAATCTGTATTCCCCCGACCGCGACCATCAATCTCATGCAGGTCGTCCCCACGTACATCGACCCCCAAAGTAGAGAAGCGGTCTGGGATGCCCTAGAGAAAGCCAAACTGGCGCATCACTCGGTTTGGGAGATGCCGCTCGATAATATGAAAACATATGAGTGGCACTCGGGCAACCCAGAGGTCGGACCCAACTGCATAGTGAGTCAGTAGGTCCGCTAAAATGTCATCCGTGTATGGCATCCATACAAACTGCGCGTAAACATATGGTAAATGTAAGAGGTGGGTAGGGATATCTGCAACGAATGCAAAATAATGTCAACACACATGACCGAGACTACCTTATGCTCTCGGTGCATGTCCAGCTCGAATCTGTACCAGAGCAGCATGTGTTGTGCAACATTAGGCGCCAACAACTGATCCCTCCACCTGTACAAAATAAAATGTAAGTGAAAAAGGTGTAACAACTAGTACGTAGTACAACTCAATATTCATAGCACTTATACAAGGAAAGGATTATAAGTGGAGTTACTAACCTCCACGCGAGTGGAGCTGGGTCAATCAGGCGTCCGTCCTCGTCCCTCTAAATAAGACGTCGGAGACTACGGCACGTAGGAGCTAACGACGTGAATCTCTCCCATGCCCAAACCTACAGTAAGCGGAGTGCTCCTCTGATCTGTGAGTGAGAAACGTTAGCAGCGCGGCACATCTCCCGGTACAACCACGCTAACGTCGCAGAGCCCCAACTATACTGGCGTATCTCTACTCGCTCCGCGAGGAGTGGAAGGAACATCAAGTGCATGTAACTCCCCGAAAGGTCGCAAAAACAGCGTCCCACATATCAATCACAGCATGTAGGCACGTGCGTGGCACGCTACCGTGTGATCATCGGCAGCTGCCAGGAGCTGGCGAAATAGCTCGCCCTTAAGAAACCGCATGCGAATGCGGACACCAACAAGCTCACCATCTAGAGGCACCACTCCTAACAATCTCTCGCACATGCAGCGGAGTGCTCCCCCCCGACCGGTGCCTCCCTCCTATACTACTCCAGCAGTACAACCAGTGACGGGCAACCTATCAATCGGTAGCCCAAACAACACCGCGACATCCTGTAGGGTGATAGTCGCCTCCCCGTGCGGCAAGTGGAACGTGTGTGTCTCCGGCCTCCATCTCTCCACCAACGCGGTCACGAGATGTCGATCCAACTGGATATTACCAATCTAATATATCCCATAAAAGCTCGCGTCCCGTATCCAATCAACAATGAGGGGGTCCACGCCTATCCTTTGCGTACGCTCAGACCGCCCCCTCGGCAATATAACACGTCAACATGCGAATCAGCCCACGCCTGACTGAACCGGTGACGATCGCCCATAGTCAGTATACTAGGATCGGACGGCCCTAGATCGATCCTGCAAACAAGACAGCAAAGTTAAAGCGTTAACATAAAAATCATCAGAATTGAATATCTATCACGGCTGCTTTGTACGGTGGAACCGAACGAAAATCTCAGGTTTTATTCTAGATGTGTACAACTGAAAATATCCCACCTAACTTTTTTTTCTCAAGATGCACTATTCCCCATTGATGAACAGAGTGACTAAATTGCTCAAAGGCAATCGATAGCATGGAAGATGTGTTCACCAAAAAAGGAAGGCGACCTGGGGATCTTAGATTTGGAATCTAAGAATAAGGCTCTCCTTACCCGAGCCCAAGATCATGAATCTTCGTTTAAATGGATGCGGCTGACTTATTTATAATCGCCTTATTTAGAAGGAGGAAGTAGTATGACAGTTGAAAACTTGTTGAAATTATGGGAATACAAGTAGGCAAATTTCTTCATCTATTGCATATGGAACGTGTGTGAAACAAAAAAATAGAAGTAGTATGACAGCACCCATAATCATTCTTTCGCCCCTCTTATGGCAATTAAATGTGTAGGACACGTCATTGAACCTATAAGTGATAGGTCCATGCGAAGGTCCAGTTGCATCCCCAGGTTGTGTCCTTCTTGGACATTTTGTGCGATTATGTTCTTCTTGACGACATATGCTACACGTGATATTTTTCCAACCTTCCTGGACATCCATCTCGTTGTGTATACGTGAGCTCCAAGGCCGACCTTTATGTCGAGCATATGCAGAATTTGCCTGCAAATTCGACAATGAGGAAGCTGGCCAATATGCCTTATGCATAATCAGATGAAAATCCACAGCATATGTCGCATAGTGCTTGGTATTGCTCCAATATGGCTTAACATACTGGCTTGCATTTAGCTGTGTCTCGGCATAGGCTGCGAGAAGGTGAGAGCAGGGATAGTGTAAAGATTGTCACTTCCCGCAGAAGCATTCGCGCCTATGAATGCTAAAAGTTTGGACATTGTTTCCTTTATGGGGTCTCAATTGCGCCATCGTGATGCTAAAAGTTCCCCTAGACCGGTTGAACATCATGACTCGATGTTCGGTCGCCTTTAGCTTCCTTCTTTCCATCGCTAGCAATATATGTGAAGTCAACGTATTTCCTCCAGATATTGCGTTACGAGCAGCCTCCCGTCGACTATTAAAATAATGTGCAACGCGATAAAATGTTAGTTGCACAAGGGTCGTTATGGGAAGGCTACGAGCGCCTTTTATGACGGCGTTGAAACATTCGACTAGGTTAGTGGTCATGTTCTCATACCTCTTCCCACCGTCGTGGCACTGAATCCACAAATGAGGAGGGATCTGATCGAAGAACGACTTGGTTGGCTCTCCACCCTTATCAAATATCCTCTCCATCCACTTGTCAAATTTTCTCACCTGATGCTCCCTTCCCGCTCGCTCAGCCATTCACTTCAGATTGACACTCCACACTTTCGTATTAAAGTTGCTTACCACAGGTTGAAGGCAGAATCGGTGGTGCGCACGTGGTGGTTGCCAATTATGATTGCACTGCACCACAGCGATAATCCCTGGATGCCGATCTGATATGAGGCAAACGTCGTCCCTATCGGTAATGGAACGCAGACAACACAGAAACCAATTCCATGTGTCGAGGCTTTCCTCTTGCACAATAGCGAATACAAGGGGAAATATTTACCTATTTGTATCCGAGCACGTCACAATAAGGAGTTTGCCCTCGTACTTACCGTACAAGTGTATCCCGTCCACACATATAACGGGAGGGCAGTGACGAAAACCCTGAATAGATGCTGCAAATGATCAAAATACAGATATGAAGGTTGCGCTGTTCTCACTACTTAGAACAGGAATCAACCTCCACCTGACTATAGTCATAGGATTGTACGCGCGCATCGCTTCCATCTACTTCGGTAACGTTTTATAGGATTTCTCCCAATTACCGAATACTTGAGTTATTGCCTTCTATTTGCCAAACTGAACATTCTTATAAGAAATTGAAACCTGAATCGACGATCTATGAACTCCTTCAATGTAGCGATCGACGTCGACGAATCTCCCCTTATCATATTCACTATCTCTCCAACAATGAGGGACGACGTGATTTGATTATGATCTTGCGACAGAAGTTCATTCAGACATGTGTGCGGACCACCATATTGGATGATTTCGAATAAACGATGTATCATCTTATACATGACACGCAATCTCCACGCGGAATCGTGGTCCTTACACCTAGTAACCCATAAATCAAGGGTAGATCGCACGACGTGGAAGTCATGGTGGGTGCAAGCGTGATTTATTCACACTATGACGATCAGATGATCTTTCGATCCAAAGAGCATCCCCTTACTCAACTCAGAGGATTCTTCCCAATGAGTCACGCGTATAGGAAGTTCATCCATCTAAAAATGGACTTGATTAACATACATCCCCACACACACAAATTCACCATTTATTTTCTCTTTTCACTTTTGGAATTTTAGAAGTTCGAATTTCATGCCAATAATAACAATAGTTCGGTTCCAAAACAAAATGGTAAACTAGAGCACTGACGTTATAATTAAAACAAAATTGTAATATTATTTTAGATTTATTATACATTACAGAACTAGAAAGAAAAAAAAAAAAAAAAACTCATTATATGTAAAACTTTATCTTCTAGATTGAATAGTTCAAACATCATTAAAACCTATAACATCATGTCCTCGAATCACAATGAATCTATAAATTAGAATTTATTGTTGCTCATATTGTATGAAATCACATAAAGAAATAGAAAGGGAGAAAAAAAATTTTCAAATACTCTAAACAAAAAAATTACATATTCTCGACAGTACCATAAAAAATCAAATTCAAATACAAAAATAGAAATACTAACCTTAAAGAAAAGCGCTTCCGAGCGAAGCTTTCAGCACTCTAAACTCAGACTCTCCGATTATCAAAGGCTTTGGATCAAACAAAATTAATTTAAAAATTTATAAACCAAACATTGAAAATGTGTCTTACCCCATCTCGAATTTATATAGCCATCAACGGTTTGAATCCCTCGTAGCAACGGTCACCTGCATTCCGGAATCCTTCAACGGTAACTTGCAGCGCTGCTCCTCCCCTCTACAAAGGTACTACTCTGTTCGTGCATGGAAGGAGGAAGAACGATTGAAATTAGTCTGAAGCAAATCTCGCTACTTGGAGTAGCGAGATTTGCCACGCGTTGATAGCCGAGTGGATGGATATTTCAAATCCGAAACAAATCTTACTACTCCAAGTAGCGAGATTTGCCATGTGTCGACATGAGCCCTTCAGTCAAAAGTAAATCTCGCTACTTCAAGTAGCGAGATTACGCCAAAGTCATTTTGAGAAATATTTCTCAGAAAGGGGTATTATTTAATATATATATATATATATATATATTTTTTAAAAGATAATTGCTACTGAAGGGCTCGTGTCGACGCATGACAAATCTCGCTACTTGGAGTAGTGAGATTTTCTATCGATACTTAATGCTCGGTCATCCCGCGCGTTTGACGCGTGGCAAATCTCACTACTTGGAGTAGCGAGATTTGTTTCGGATTTGAAATACCCATCCACCTGGCTATCAATGCGTGGTAAATCTCGCTACTCCAAGTAGCAAGATTTGCTTCAGACTAATCTCAATCGTTCTTCCTCCTTCCATGCGCGAACAGAGCAGTACCTTTGCAAAGGGGAGGAGCAGCGTTGCAAGTTACCGTTGAAGGACTCTGGAGCGCAGGTGACTGTTGCCACGAGGAGTTCAAACCGTTGAGGGCTATATAAACTCGAGATGGGATAAGACACATTTTCAATGTTTGGTTCATAAATTTTTAAATTAATTTTGTTTGATCTAAAGCCTTTGATAATCGGAAAGTCTGAGTTTAGAGTGTTGAAAGTTTCGTTCGGAAGCGCTTTTATTTAAGATGAGTATTTCTATTTTTGTATTTGAATTTGATTTTTTATGGTACTGCCGAGTATGTAATTTTTTTTTTTTTGTTTAGAGTGTTTGAAATTTTTTTCTCCCTTTCCATCTCTTTATGTGATTTCATGCAATATGAACAATAATAAATTCTAATTTATAGATTCATAGTGATTTGAGGGCATGATGTTATAGATTTTAATGATGTTTGAACTATTCAATCTAAAAGATAAGGTTTTATATATAATGAGGGTTTTTTTTTTTCTTTCTAGTTCTGTAATGTATAATAGATCTAAAATAATATTATAATTTTGTTTTAATATGTAACGCTAGTGCTCTAGTTTACCATTTTGTTTTGGAACCGAACTATTATTATTATTGACATGGAATTCAAACTTCTAAAATTTCAAAAGAGAAAAGGGATGATGAATTTGTGTGTGGGGGAATGTATGTTAATCAAGTCCATTCTTAGAAATTTAACAATGCAAACCAAACAATAGTAAATTGGACTAATTAAGTATGTATTTGTTAAATTTTTTTTTTTATATTGATTGAAATTTTTGGGATATAGATTTAATTTAATACATATTCTTAATTTCTTTTTATGTTAAAATTTTGATCACTTTTTTATTTATATATTGTTCATAATAGATAGGTCAATTGTGATCTTTTTCAAATGTTTATTAGAGTTTTATTGGTGCAAAAAAATGTTATGGATATCCTATGTATTTGGAAATCTTATAATGCAAAATACACAATTTAAATTCAATTTGATAAATATTCATAGTTGAATTTTATTTTTATTTTTTTTGCTGAAAATTTTGATTATTCTTCATTTATTGTTCATAATAAATGGGTCAACTATGTAATTATTTAACATTAAATATTTTGAACAAGAGGCTATAAGCGTAGGGCTAATTAATCTAGCCAAAAAAAAAAAAAAAATAGCAGCACATGTTATATAGCATAATATAAAACTTGTTTTATTTTCTACAACTAAATTAGAGTTAGTATAATGACAAATTTTATTTGATTTGGCTTGCGGCATGTCTCATCTTAAAAATTAGGCCCCAATAATGATTGAATTAATTAAACCATATGATATATGCAGCATTACTAATGAAGCTCATGAATAATTTTGTTAATCAATCTATCTAATTATATATATAATTAAAGGTTTACCAAGGTGCAACGAATCTATAAATTTTTTTTTTTTAAAGATCAAACTTATAATAGAATATTGTATTGATGAACACTGAATCTGGTTGAAGTAATTTTTTTTAACATATTTTCAGTTTATGTTTTAGAATTTAAATTAGAAAATTACTAAACAACAATTAATCTTTTTTTGGTAAAATTGCTTAAAAGCACAATTTTATAGTTCTTTGAATTCTAAGTTGAAGTATCATTTTGGAAAAATCCAAAGTATGTGATATGGAGAAAAATCAATAGACATTAATGTTTTAACAATTTATTCATTAGACTTTTCAATTAATCTATTTGTTTCTTGGTGAAAATTGAAGGTAACTCCAAATTTTAAAGTTTGTTTATTCAGACTTTTAATTCATTTATTTATTTTCTTGGTGAAAAAATTAGGTCTAAACTACTCTAAGTTCATTTGATTCATTAGACTTTGTAAACATTTATTTGGTTTATAGTTATTTCGTTAAACTATAAGTAACACATCACTTATACATACAATTTTATTTTGCGTAAGTTTTTTTTTATTTCCCGATCGTCTATCTAAATGATAGGAAGCTCAAGCATTGCTCCGGTAACGGTATTATTATATATAGGTGGGAACATCATAATCAGATTAGATGGTGTTAGGTATAGTAGTCCGCCAGTCCTCCAGTGACTGAGTGTACCTCTCCACCCATCAGTGGTATCAGAGCATCCAGGTACGCCGGAATTCGCCAAACAGAGGCGAACATAGGAGAAATTCAATTTTCTTCCCAGTTTTGAAGTTGCTTTAAATCCCAAATTGAGCCTGCCATTGTGCAATTCGACTCAAGACGATTCTAAAGGTGAAAACCATGTTTCAAATGGACACTGAGATACTCCGCACGCGCTCCCACGCGCCTCCCATGAAGATAGCGTCTTCCCACGCCCGCACGCGCCGACGAAGACTCCGGCAGACGGCGACACGCTCCCGCACGCGTCTTCTTCGCTCGATTGGCGACCCGGATCCGCGACCCGCAAGCTGGATCCGTACTCGAGACTTGACCCGCATCCGACCCGCCTCCCAGCAGCGAACACGCGGCACGGGCTTGAACGCCACGTGGCGTAACGGGATCATTAACGCTGTTAAACGGCCGTTAAGTTAAACCAATTAGTTTAAAAATTCACCAGAAGTTCCTGTAGCCAGTTCAGTAATTTTTGGACCGGTTCTTTGCAACCCAAAACTGGTTCCTAAGGTTTTTCGATCTTTTGAATACATTGGTGGCATCAGATTTTCCAAAATCAGTCTCCATTTCTCTATTTTTATATATTAAATTCGATGGCTAACGGTACTACCCAATCGGTCATTCCAAAATTGACCCGGGAGAATTATGACAACTGGTCGATTCAAATGAGAGCCCTTCTAGGTGCTCAGGATGTCATGGACATCGTTGAAGATGGGTACAAAGAAAGCCCATCAAAAGAATCCGAAGCAGATATGTCGGATGCTCAAAGAACGACCTTGCGAGCCGATCTAAAGAAAGATTGCAAGGCAAAATCCATAATCTATCAAGGCCTTGATGAGGCCACATTCGAAATCATCGCCTCCGCAAAGACATCCAAAGAAGTCTGGGACTCTCTCCATCGAACACACAAAGGTGCAGATAAAGTGAAAAAGATTCGTCTTTAGACATTGCGAGGTGAGTTCGAATCTCTAAAAATGAAGTCTATTGAATCCATTGCTGACTACTATACACGAGTAATAGTAGTATCATCTCAATTGAGAAGAAATAGAGAGATTCTCAATGACGAGAGAATTTGGGAGAAAATTTTGTGATCTTTAGATCTAAAATATGATTATATAGCTATGACCCTAGAAGAAACAAAAGACTTGGAAACAATGTCCGTAAAAGAACTTGTGGGCTCACTCCAAGCTCATGAGCAGAAAGTCAACAGAAGGAGTAATGATAAAGCACTGGAGCAAGCCCTCCAAACGAAGTTGTCCCTCATTGTAGAAAGATACGACAAAGGGGGGACGTCACAGCAAGGAAGAGGACGAGGCCGAGGATCTCGTGAAAGAAATTCTGGAAACTTTGACTCCAGAGGAGGTAGCAGAGGTGGAAGAGGTCCCACTAGAGGAGGACGAAATCAATAGAGCTATGTCCCACGAAACAGAGCACAAGGAAGAAGAGGAGGATATAATAACCGCTCGAATGTAGACAAGAAACATTCAATGCTACAACTGTCATAAATACAGACACTATAGTAATGAATGTTGGGGGCGACAAGAAGAAAAGGTTAGCGAGGAGGTTAACATTTCTGAAACTGAACATGCAGAGGGAGAGTCATTGATGCTGATGACACACAATTCAACTCCCTAGGACCAAAGTGTTTGGTACCTTGATTCTAGAGTCAGCAACCATATGACTAGCAGAAAGAACTTATTTTTTGAACTTGATGAGAAAGTTCATGGGGAGATCTCTTTCGGTGATAATTCTAAAATCCCAGTCCGAGGGAAAGGAGATGTTTTGATCAAATAGAAGTCTGGAGATCATGCTTACATCTCCAACGTCTATTATGTGCCAGCCATGAAGACTAATATACTTAGTCTCGGACAGCTCGTGGAGAAAGGCTATTGAATTAGCCTCAGTAATAAGCAGATGGTGATAATAGATGCTCGAGGAAAGCTTGTTACTCGAGTTCAAGTGGAAAAGAATCGAATGTTTCCGCTCGCCATCCAACATGATACGCCAAGGTGTTTGAGCGCTATCATTAGCGACAAAGACTGGCTATGGCATCTAAGGTATGGGCATCTAAACTTTGAAAGTTTGAAACAATTAGAAAGCAAGAAAATGGTGAAGAGCTTACCCAATATCCATCATCCAAATGTGATATGTGAAAGTTGTATGAGCAAGCAACACAGAAACAGCTTTGGAAAGCAAGTCGAATAGAGATCAACCATGTTGCTCCAGCTAATACACACAGATGTGTGTGGTCCACTAAGACCATTTTCAAATGGACAGAATCGATACTTCCTCACCTTCATCGACGACTATAGCAGGAAGACCTGGGTCTACTTCCTGAAAAGGAAGTCAGAGGTGTTCGACAAGTTCAAAGAGTTCAAAACTCTTGTGAAAAAACAGAGTGGCTTCCGCATCAAGTCACTCCGGTCAGATCAAGGAGGAGAGTACAAAGACGAAGCTTTCCAAGAATTAATTAGACAACAAGGGATTCAGAAATAGTTCACACCATCATACACTCCCCAGTTGAATGGTGTAGCCGAAAGGAAGAACCGCACAATCCTTAACATGGCCAGAAGCATGTTAAAGGATAAAAATGTGTCCAAAAGTTTTTGGACAGAAGCAGTGTTATGTGCAGTCTATCTGCTAAATAGGTGTCCTATAAAGAGTCTTGATACAAAGACACCATATGAAGCCTGGAGTACTCACAAGCCCAGTGTGAGTCATCTTAGGGTGTTTGGCTCCATAGCCTATGCCAAGATCCCAAAAGCAAGAAGGACAAAGCTGGTAAATAAAGGAGAGAAGTGTATCCTTATTAGATACGGTGACAGCACCATGGGATATCAACTCTACAATCCCATCAACAAGAAAGTCTTTCACAGCCGGGATACCATCTTTGAAGAAAATGAATCTTGGAAATGGGACCAGGCTGAATGTTCCAAAGATGTGGAATTGACACTTGAAGGAGAAGAACCTACACAGACAAGAGAAGTGGCTATCGAGCCACAAGTTCCCGAGCTGCAGACACCTCCGCAAGTTTCATCACAGAGGAATGAAGCTCCATCACGAATAGAGCATGAAATCTCAGACATGAGACCTAGAGGAGCTCGAAATCTAGCCGACCTGTATGAAACTACAGAACCAATAGAAGAGTATGTTACTCGATACTGTCTATTATTGACCAGCGACCTAGTTAGCTTTGAGGAAGCCAACGAAGAAGACAAATGGAGAAAAGGGATGGATGAGGAGATTCAATCCATCGAGAAGGACAAGACTTGGGAGTTGACAAATCTCTCGAAGGGCCGCAAAATCATTGGTGTGAAATGGGTCTACAAGACCAAAAAGAATGCTCAAGGAGAAGTTCAGAGATACAAAGTAAAACTTGTCGCCAAAGGCTACAAGAAAAAAGAAGGGATTGATTATGGAGAAATCTTCGCCCCTGTTGCCAGGCTTGAAATCATCAGATTACTAATTTCACTTTCAGCACAAAATGGATGGAAGATTTACCAACTGGATGTGAAATCAGCATTTCTGAACGGTTTTCTGGAAAAATAGATTTATATTGATCAACCACCTGGATATGTAAAGAAGGGCAAAGAAGATAGAGTGTACAAGTTGAAGAAAACACTCTATGGCTTGAAGCAGACACCTCGTGCGTGGAACATGAGGATTGATGACTACTTCCAGAAGAATGGATTTGAGAAGTGTCCCTACAAGCATGCGCTATACATAAAGATGAAGACAAATGGAAGCATGTTGATAGCTTGCCTATATGTTGATGATTTGATCTTCACCGGCAACAATTCAGAGATGTTTGTTGCTTTCAAGAGGAGCATGGTCAAAGAATTTGAAATGACGGATATTGGCCAGATGGCTCACTTCCTTGGCATAGAAGTCGTGCAAAGCAATAAGGAAATCTTCATCTTCCAGAGCCACTATGCAAAAGAAGCACTGAAGAAGTTTGGAATGAACAAATGGAACCGTGTGACAACTCCGGTTGAAACAGGATTGGAGTTAAGAAAGAATGAGCAAGGAGATGTTGATCCCACATATTTCAAGAGTCTAGTTGGAAGCTTGAGATATTTGACGTGCACCAGACCAGATATACTTTATGGAGTTGGACTTGTCAGCAGGTACATGGAGACTCCTGACCAGTCCCACCTGAATGCAGCAAAAAGGATACTTCGATATGTCAAGGGTACCATCACCGATGGTATGTTTTATTCATCAAGAGGTGATTGCAAACTTATCGGGTATTCAGATAGCGATTAGGGAAGAGATCTTGATGAAAGAAAAAGCACGACAAGATTCACATTTTTCGTGGGAGATACAACGTTTACATGGTCTTCAAAGAAGCAACCTATCGTAACGTTGTCATCATGTGAAGTTGAGTATGTTGCTGCCAGCTCAACTGTTTGTCATGGTATATGGATTAGGAATGTACTGAAGTGTTTGGGATTTCTTCAAGATAACCCCACAGAAGTCTACATAGACAACCGATCAGCGATTACACTTGCGAAAAATCCAGTTTACCATGAAAGAAGCAAACATATTGATACTCGGTATCATTTTATCAGGGAGCATATCAAGAATAAAGAAGTGGAATTGATATCTTGCAGAACGTATGATTAGATTGCTGACATTTTCACAAAACCACTCAGGCATGATATTTTTGCAAAACTGAAGACAATGCTCGGAATGACAAAGCTAAGTGAGTCAAGTTTAAGGGGGGATGTTGAAAATAGTAACCTTGACTAAATGTGGAGATGGCCAGCAGCCCACCGCTGTTGACATTGGAGATTGGCAGGCAACCTACTCCACCTACCAGCCCATATCCGTTGAAGTTTAACTCCCACCATTGTTGATTATATTTTTGTATCTGCTATAAATAGGTGTGTATGTGTTATGATAGTGTGGTGTGTTAAGAGAGTAATAGCCAGTGAGCGAGAGAGTTCTGTTTCTTGGAGTTCTCTGTATTTTCTAAATTGAAATATATTTGTTTGGTATTTATCCTCACTGAGTTTCAGTCACATTCAGTGATTGAGTGTACCTCTCCACCCATCAGGTGTTAGGTATAGTAGTCCACTAGTTCGACCTATTCGAATTGGCCCTTGGTGTAAATTAAATAAATTATATATAAAGTATATAAATATTTGCATATTGATCTAGATCAATATGCATTGCGGGTGACTGCAAGATGCTCTTTGCGAGGGTTAAATAATACAACATTCTACGAGGCTGTTCTCATATAAGATAATTATGGATTGCACATTGTATTGGACGCACACTGCGTCGGTGAGACATATTTAACGGTGCAATTATATGTCGAGATCATTCCTCAAATGAGTGTAATCGTGGTTAAGCACCCAAACGCGCCTACGAAGCAATTGGATGAAGTCGGTGAAGATACCGAAAAAACACATCACCTCAATGTTGGTGCAGAGGTTCGTGTTATGTTTACAATCGATTTTAACGAATATTTGGGATCGTCATTGGAGCCGTCGGCGTATGAAGCACCTATTCCTGATACGTTTTCGCAGGGAGATTGTGAAGAAGTCTAGAGTGCGGGACCAGCATCGTTGTTCGTCATTGCGAACAATGCATTGGACGAGGGCATGAACATTACGAACGATGTCCATCTTAAAGACGAAGACATGCACGAATAGGAAATGGGTGAGGGGTTAAATGATGTACTCGATGATGTGACCTTACCCCACCGTGACACAGACGACGCAACGTTTGACGCCCAATTCATGGACGAGCTTCCGATGTACGATCATATTGACCTAGATTGCTGCAGATTTAACTGCAGTGGATGAGCTTCCTATACGCGTGACTCGTTGGAAAGAATCCTCTAAGTTGAGTAAGGGGATGCTCTTCAGATCGAAGGATCAATTGATCACCGCAGTGCGAATATATCACGCTCGCACCCACCATGACTTCCACGTCATGCGATCTACTCCTGATTTATGGGTTGCTAGGTGTAAAGACCACAATTACGCATGGAGATTGCGTGCCATGTATCGGATGATACACAGTTTATTCGAAATCACCCAATATGGTGGTCGCAGATGTGTTTGAATGAACTTATGTCGCAAGATCATAACCAAATCACGTCATCCCTCATTGCCGGGGAGATAGTGAATATAATAAGGGTAGATGCGTCGACGTCGATCGCTACATTAAAGAAGTTCATAGATCGTCGATTCGAGTATTTCCTGAATATAATAAGGGTAGATGCGTCAACGTCGATTGCTACATTGAAGGAGTTCATAGATCGTCGATTTAGGTATTCAATATCTTATAAGAAGGTTTGGTTGGGCAAACAGAAGGTAATAGCCCAAATATTCAGTGATTGGGAGAAATTCTATGAAACGTTACCGATGTGGATGGAAATGATGCGCGCGTACAATCTTAGGACTATAGTCAGATGGAGGTCGACTCCTGTTTTAGGTAGCGAGAACAGCGCAACCTTCATATCTGTATTTTGATCATTCGCAGCATCTATTCAGGGTTTTCGTCACTACCCTCTCGTTATGTATGGACGAGACGCACTTGTACGGTGAGTACAATGGGAAAATTCTTATTACGACGTGCCTGAATGCAAATAGGCAAATATTTCTAATTGCATTCACTATTGTGCAAGAGAAAAGTCTCAATACATGAAATTAATTTCTGTGTTGTCTGCGTTTTATTACCGACAAAGATGACATTTGCCTCGTATTAGATCGACATCCAAGGATTATTGCTGCGGTGCAGTGCAATCCTGATTGGAAACCACCACTTGCATACCACCGATTCTGCCTTCAACATTTGGTGAACGATTTTAATACAAAAGTTCGGAATGTCAATCTGAAACGAATGGCTGAGCGAGCGGGAAGGGAGCATCATGTGAGAAAATTTGACAAGTGGATGAAGAGGATATTCGATGAGGATGGAGAGTCATCCAAGTCGTTCTTCGATCAGATCTCTCCTCATATGTGGACTCAGTGCCACAACGGTGGAAAGAGGTATGGTAACATGACCACTAACCTAGTTGAATGTTTCAACGTCGTCCTAAAAGGCGCTCGTAGCCTTCCCATAACGGCCCTTGTGCAACTAACATTTTATCACGTTGTACATTATTTTAATAGTCGGCGGGAGGCTGCTTATAACGTAACGTTTGGAGGAAATACGTTGACTCCGCATATATTGCTAGCGATGGAAAGAAGGAAGCTGAAGGTGACCGGACATCGAATCACGACGTTCAATCGATCTAGAGGTACTTTTAGCATCACGACGGCGCAGTTGAGACCCCATAAAGAAAATAATATCCAAACTTTAAGCATTCAGAGACGCAAATGCTTCTGCGGTAAGTGGCAATCTTTACACTATCCCTGCTCTCACCTTCTTGCAGCCTGTGCCAAAACACGGCTAAATGCAAGCCAGTATGTTGAGTCATATTGGAGCACTGTCAAGCACTATGCGACATATGCTGCGAATTTTCATCCGACTATGCATGAGACATATTAGCCAGCTTCTTCGTTGCCGAATTTGCAGGCAAATCCTACATATGCTCGACATAAAGGTCAGCCTAGGAGCTCACATATACACAATGAGATGGATGCCCGGGAAGGTTGAAAAAATATCACGTGTAGCATATGTCGTTAAAAAGGACATAACCGCACGAGATGTCCGAGAAGGACACAACCTGGGGATGCAGTTGGACCTTCGCGCTGACCTATCACTTATAGGTTAAATGACATGTCCTACACATTTAATTGTTATAAAAGGAGCGAAAGAATGATTATGGGTGCTGTCATACTACTTCTATCTCTTTGTTTCACACACGTTTCATATGCAATAGATGAAGAAATTTGTCTACTTGTAGTCCTATAATTTCAACAAGTTTTCAGCTGCCATACTATTTCCTCCTAAACAGGGCGATTATAAATAAGTCAGCCGCATCCATTTAGGCAAATATTCATGATTTTGGGCTCGAGTAAGGAGAGCCTTATTCCTAGATTTCAAATCTAAGATCCCCAAGCTGCCTTCTTTTTTCAGTGAACATATATTCTTCCATGCTATCGATTGCCTTTGAGCAATTCAATCACTCTGTTTATCAATGGGGAATAGTGCATCTTGAGAAAAAAAAAAAGTTAGGTGGGATATTTTCAATTGTACACATCTAGAATAAAACCTGAAATTTCCGTTCGGTTGCACCGTACAAAGCAGTTGTGACAGGTACTCAATTCTGATGATTTTTATGTTAACGCTTTAACTATGCTATCTTGTTTGCAAGATCAATCCAAGGTCGTCCGATCCTAGTGTACTGACTATGGTCGATCGTCATCGATCCAGTCGGGCATGGATTGATTCGCATGCTGACAGGTTATATTGCCAAGGGGGCGATCAGAGCGTACACAAGAGGATAGGTGCGGACCCCCGCATTGTTGATTGGATACGAGACGTGAACTTTTATGGGATATATCAGATTGGCCATATCCAGTTGGATTGGCATCTCGTGATTGCGTTGATAGAGCGATGGAGGCCGAAAACGCACGTTTCATTTGCCGTACGGGGAGGCGACTATCACCCTACAGGATGTCGCGGTGTTGTTTGGACTACCGATTGATGGGCTGTCCGTCACTGATCATAATGCTGGACCAATACAGGAGGGAGGCGTCGGTCAGGGGGGAGCACTCCGTCGCATGTGCGAGAGATTATTAGGAATGGTGCCTCCAGATGGTGAGCTTGTTGGTGCCCGCATTCGCATACGGTTTCTCAAGTAAGAGCTGTCGAAACAGCTTTCGACAGCTGCCGATGATCACACAGTAGTGTTCCACGCATGTGCCCACATGCTGCGATTGATATGTGGGACGCTGTTCTGCGACCTCTCGGGGAGTTATGCATACTTGATGTTCCTTTCATTCCTCGCGGAGTGAGCAGAGATACGCCAGTATAGTTGGGGCTCTGCGACGTTAGCGTGGCTGTACCGGGAGATGTGGCGCGCTGCTAACGTTTTCCACTCACAGATCGGAGGCACTCCGCTTACTGCAGGTTTGGGCGTGGGAGAGATTCACGTCGTTAGCTCCTACGCACCGCAGTCTTTGGCGCCTTATTTAGAGATTGACCCAGCTCCACTCGCGTGGAGGTTAGTAATTCTACTTACAATCATTTCCTTGTATAAGTCCTACGAATATTGAGTCGTACTACGTACTAGTCGTTACACCTTTTTCACTTACATTTTATTTTATACAGGTGGAGGGATCAGTTGTTGGCACCTAATGTTACACAATACACGCTGCCCTGGTACAGATTCGAGTTGAACATGCACCGGGAGCATGAAGTAGTCTCGGTTATGTGTTGACAGTATTTTACATTCTTTGCAGATATCCTTACCCACCTATTACATTTACCATATATTATGCGCAGTTTGTATGTGCGCCATACACGGATGATATTTTAGCAGACCTATCGACTGACTATGCAGTTGGGTCCGACCTCTAAGTTGTCTGAGTGTCACTTATATGTTTTCATATTATCGAGTGACATCTCTCAAACCGAGTGATGCGCCAGTTTGGCTTTCGACAGGGCATCTCAAACCGCTTCTCTACTTCGGGGATTGATGTACGTGGGAGCGACCTGCATGAGATTGATGGTTGCGATCGGGGAACACAGATTGGACTGCCGAGCACGCGATGTACGTGAGTTTGTGGAAACATGGACGAGACTACATCGTACAAGGAGTGGAGGCAGACAACCCGATGAGTTCGAAAGATCCGTATTACACGTGGTACAGGTCGATAACATGTCGCTTCGTAGATAGGACCACGACGATCTACATGAACCTCGTACGCATATTCAAACGCATACCTAATTTGTTACTGTTTACATTAACAATTTAATGTCGTAACCATTATTTTTGTATGCTGCAGAAAACAATTCTTCACTCAAATAATTCAAAAAATAAAATTAGGTGTACAGTTCAGAAAATCTCGCTACTCGAAATAATGAGATTTAAATATCAGACTCATTCTCGCAGAAACGCATGACAATCAAATCTCGTTACTTCAAGTAATGAGTTTTGCTTAATATCAACACGTGGTAAATCTCGCTACTCTAAGTAGCGAGATTACGTCAAAATCATTCTGGGAAAAATTTCGCAAAAAAGGATATTATTTAATATTTTTTTTTTAAAAGATAATGTGGGAAAAAAGTCCAATAATGTGTGTATGTGTGAGTTGAGGGTGCGTTTTAGTTACCGCAAGTTAGTGAATGTATCAGTCTGTGTTTTGGTGTGTATAACAACGTGTGTAGTGTGTACAGGAGAGCGTTTTTAGTACGTGTAACAGCAGGTGTAACCAGCAGGTGTGGGCTCCTGGGTGTGTGGTTGGGTGGTGGCGCCGGAAAGGAGAGGGCGGATATGGAGATGCAGCTAGGAGAGGGAGACGGAGGATGCTCGGGTCGTGAGACAGCTCTGGCGAATCCGCTGGAAGCGTGGGTTCTGTGTGTGTGCGTTGGAGGGGATAGGAAACTACCAGCAGGGGGGCGAGGGTGATGTTTGCAGGTGGGTGTGTGAAGCAGTGGGTGAAACGGTGTGTGCGAATCATAAAATCAAATGGTGGATTATGCAACTGCAAAGAAATCTTTCTAAGAAAATGGAAAGGAACTTCACCTGAAACTCGACCACGTAACTAACAGCATCCAAATGCCACTGAGCTGAAGCAACCAACACCGAGAGGAGGTTCTCTGAACAGAGCCCCAACACCTGAATTCTAAAATTCGCTTCCAAACAGATTCCCCGGACACTTGTCTCCGCAAAGGGAAGCGTCGCCGGGGATACCAAAGTTCAATACTTATTTTGAAGGAGGTACGGCTGGCCATGCGTGGAAGCACAGGGCTAAGCTACCATTTGACGAGGATGCATCGAAGAGAGCTACTCCGTAGGCCGGAAGTGGGAGGTTGGAGCTGATCTTGACCGATGGTGATGCTGATACTGGAAGTTGGTTGCCGGAGCTGGCTACGGATCGGAGTCTGGATCAAGTGGCTAGAGATGGGATCGTAAGCACCGAGGATGGCCGCCGGAGATGGTGCATGCGTCGGAGTTAAGGCGAAATGCAGCGATGCAAACTGATTTTAGCAATGACAAATCCACGCTTCAGAAAGTTTATGGTACGTTGATAGTTCGATTTAGCTTTCACACGCTCGCTGGCGATGCATGTGTTTGCCTCGCAGGTGAGGATCCTCTGGCGATGGATTTCCGTTGGCAGTGAGGATGAATAATGGGAACTGTTGCAACTGTGGGCTCCTGGTGTGGTGGATGAGAACAAAGCGAAGGATACGACGACAGCCGAAACAAGAAGACTTCGTGGTCGTGAGTGTTTTACTGTGGTTGAAGCAGGGAATGATCACAGGCCTCGAAACTGGCTGGTTGTCTGTTGGGGAAACCGAGAGGTGTTGAGATGGGAGTGAGCTGGAACGGTGCTATGGCAGAAACGAGAGAGTGGGGGAATGATGGATGGTGACAATGGAAGAGAGGGCGAGGATGTAGCTCGGAGAGGGGGTTAGGGAGAAGATGGGAGATGGGTGATGAGAGGTCGTGCGAGGATGAGCTGGGTTGCGGGAAGATTCTGGCGGTGAGTGGTGGTCACAGGCGGTTGTTGTGTGGTTGCTGCAGAGGGTTGTGGGCGAGGATGAGAGGCAGAGATGAATAATAGTCAGGGGGAGAGCGAGGATATGAAGACGGGTGAGCCCGGTGTGGGGTGACGAGTGAACAGTAAGGAGTTGGAGTTGATGGATGTCGTCGGAGGATGGCTTATGGAGGGAGCTGTTATGGCAGTGCCGGGTGTTGGGATGGAGGTTGCAGAGGAATGGGGGGTTGCTGGAGGTGGCCGAGGGGGTCGCAGCAGGTGGTGAGGGATGGTGGTGGTTTGTGAGGCAGAGGGGTGCGGCTGGAGGTGGTCGAGGGTGTGGCAGCTGGTGGTGAGGGAATAAGAGATATGAGGGAGAAGATAGAGATGAGAGCGAGAGGCCGAGATGAATAAAAAAAAAAAAATGCACCGTCCGCCTGCCAGTGAATAAATGGCTGAGCCCACTTTGCGTGTGCCAGTGAACTCTCCCCCCAGCCATTTGCTTTTGCGCAGAGACCCTTTATAGGGAGTACGAGGGATGGTTTTGGCGCCAAATTCCCTCTTTTCCCCGCGTGAATGACCCTAACAGAATCCCCAATATTTTCTGACCTCCTCACCCACGCGCATGTGGATTTCTGGATTTCTTTATTCCTCTTCTAATAATTTGATTTTTTTTTTTTGGGAATACGCACCGAATATCCACACATAAATTTTACAATCCATGTGACTAATCCTATGCCCCTTGAAGTTGACCTCACCACTCTAAAGGGAGAATAAATTTAAGAGTCCAGGGGCAAAAATGAGCCCGGAAGGGTTTGAACACCTGATCTCTTGAAAGGCACTCCCGCAGCTCACACTATCACCTGAACCACACCCTAGGGGTACAATTTGATTTTCTTCTTAATGCGCAAGGGGGTGCTTGGGATATGCTCCTGTGTGATACTTTGAGGAACCTAGCATTTTCCTTTTTGTTTTCTTTTTTTGATTTTTTTTATTTTATTTTCCACAAATGAAAAGCTCGGTTTTAATAATACTTGATCCCCGAAACTTGGAAGGACTCAGATTCAGAAAGATGATTCGATAAAAATTTACTTTAAAAAGTAAACGACTCGTCTCCTAAAAATTTGAAAATTTGGAAAAATTTCAGGGCTCAAACCGAAATACCACAACTCGGTTAAAGACAACGGGACTCGACTAAAAGTACTGGGACTCAACTAGAAAACAACGAGACTCGATTGAGAACACCGGGACTCAATTTGAAATACCAGGGCCCAATAGGTATACTGGGACTCAGTTTCGAAGTAAAATGAACCAACTTTGAAGACTTCGGGACTCAATTTAAAATACTAGGGCTCAATTTACAACACAGGAACTCAATTTAAAAATACTAGACTCTTAGAGTAGGGCCCTCCAATTTTTGGGATTCAAAGTTAACTTTTATTACACGATCTTTTATTTTCGGAAATCAAATTTATTTATTTTTTTAAACCGAGTCTTTCTTTTTGGTGGATAAAATTGGACACCGGGGACATGAATGCAAAAGGAATTAGGGCAGCAGTCTTTTTTTTAGAAAAGTTTATAAAAAGACGGCACAAACGCCGCTGGGGGGGCCTCCACTGTTCATGCACAGCCTCACTCTCTCTCCTCTCCGTCTCACTCTCACACCCTGCAAACAGCCGAGACACTCAGCTCTCCACTGTCCATCTCGTTATCTCAACGCTGCCTCTCTCACATCCTACAAACAGTCGAGACACCCATCTCTCCACTCTTCATCTCATCATCTCAACGCTGCCTCTCTCCACCCACATTGCCACGCCGACGAATCGCCACCCACACAGCCACGCCGGCAATCTCTCACGATCACCAACCTCCCACGGCTACACCACACGACAGACCCGCAACCCTCAACATCACCTCCCTCCTGTCCCTTTACCCAGACCTCTCCGCCTTCGCCGTCCTCCAATACCTCTCCCCCTCTGACCTTGCCCAGATTCCGGCCACCGGGAAACTTGTCACCACCCTTTACTAGACCACCGGCCACGCTCCATGCCATCGCCGTCGTCCACGCCGCACGGCCTCACAGCCATACGCAGCTCTCCACTCTCATGTTCTTGAGTCATGAACTCTATAACATGCCTTAATATCTATTTCTAATGCATTTGTTGGCTATAGGGATGATCATACTAATCAAAATATTGTCAATAAATGGTTGGTTTAAATGATTTAAAATGAATGACTTATACTCTTGACATACTTTGTGAAATCAATCTTGATGAGTATAAGTGGTTCATTTCATCTTAGTTATAATTCAAATTGATAGGGAAGCATACAAAACTAAATTTCTATCTTTTCATGTTCACCCACACTTTTAGCTTAGATTTGTGTTTTAAATCTCTTGTGGCTTGTGCTTAAATGTGATATTTTTCTAAAAAATCTTAATGTGAAATATGTTGTTAGCCACTGTCACTTGTGTCACCATATGATCTTGTATTTGATTGTTAAATTCTTAAGATCTATATGATTGTTATATTCTGGTTATCTTATGAAATTGTGCTTAAATGCTAAATCGGAATAACGTTTGTTTGCTTGCATGATCTTTAACATATTTTTTTTGGCAAGCATCACCCTTGGCACTTCATTGATAATATCAAAAAGGGAATTTTATTTTAATACTTTATGGCAAGATCTAATTTCAAAACTAAAACTCCTTATCTTTTGCCTTATTATTATTATTATATACATATATGCTTTTAAATTGCATAACTCGTTTGGTAATTACATATGAAAATGCATGCGAACTAGTTAGACTATGTTTATGCTCAAACCAATTATTTTTTATCATATGTCGTATGTTTTAAATTCAAATCTTTCATGAGTCTTATGATATGTTTCATTTGCAATGGTTTGTTTATATTTCTAGTCTGGCTATGGTTTTCATGTCATTTAAATCTTTTAATGACCAATTCTACTGTTTGTGTGCTAAATTGTTATATTTCTCAAAACAGTTATAAAATTTTTATGCCCAAATATTTTTATATTCTTATGCTAGTTTTTTTAAAAGGGGGAGTGATTTTAAATCAACAGGGGGAGAATCTTTCTGAGCTAAATGAATATTCTTTTTGAAAGGGGAAATGTCATTTTAAGCTAAGATTTTTTCATCAAAAATTTTCTTAACTTAACCCTTTTGCTGATGCCAAAAGGGGGGAGAGAGAGAGAGAGAGAGAGAGAGAGAGAGAGAGAGAGAGAGAGAGAGAGAGAGAGAGAGAGAGCAAAATGATAAAAATGATAAAATTCTGAGCTACATTGCATGCTACGTGTTTGTGCCCTATTGACAAAACTGAATACATAATTTTTGAATTATCTTCTTTCGTTAATATGTATGTGCTATATTTTCTAAATTTAATTTATGCATATTCTTAAGGGGAGTCTTTTTAGGCTTAACCCATTTTGCTCCCGGTGTTTGTCATCATAAAAAAGGGAAGATTGTTGACTTTTTGCGTCTAATCTATATTTTGATGCTGACAAACCACCAGTGTCTTATGTGTATATTTAGTGCTTGAACAGGTAAAATTTCAGAACACACACATAAGGAGACTGAAAATACAAGTCAGAAGAAACTCGAAAAACATGTACATCATTTGGCGCATTCCAAGGAAGTCATAAGAGTAAAGAAGATTGAAGATATTTAAATTTCATTTGTATTACATTTAATTTTTCTATTTGGTGTGTAATAATGCATCACATGCATAGTATGGATGAAAGCTCAGTAATGACCATAGACAGATCCCAGGGAACCAAACCTAACTTCGGTCGACCGACGCTGAATTTTTGGACTTAATTTAAAAGCCAAAGCCATAGACTGACCTTAGGTCCCCAAGCACCTTATAAATTATCCTCTATAACTCAGAAATTATAATTATGTGAACAGGGGTGACTTCAAATAAAAATTAGGACTTAAAATGACCATTGAAAGGGTCTCGGTCGACTGAACTAGTCTAGTTATACTATGTTGGTCGGCCGAACCATTATTAGCTGAGGAGATTAAGCCTCAATCGACCGAACTTTTGCAGTATAAATGATACGGTTGACCAAACCGTACGAAAGTCAACATTTTGACTTTGTACGGTCGACTGTCCAAGTTTGAACACATTGTCCTTGGTCGACCGAACCGCCACGTTCCTGACACCCCGTACACTCGGTCAACCAAATTTTTAGTTCTATTTGGCCACGGTGGACCGAACTGTTTGATTAGCTGACCGAACTCTTTGTTGGTCGACCGAACGTCGAACTGTTCAAAATTGCCTTAATACAGTCGACCATATCTCCAGTTCAAAATGGCCATGATCGACCAAACTCAGCAATACAGTCGACCAAACCTTGAATATAAACGACCGAAACTCTCAAGTTGCCCAATTTTTGTTAAGGTAAAACAGAGTTATTTTTTTATTAACCTCACTTAAACTTTTTTAAAAATACCAAATGAGTCCCAAACAATTATATTTTTTGGAGTGTGTATATATACTCCCTCATTTGGTTTGATTAGTGATGGATTAACAAATATCATTAGCCAAAACTCTCTGAAATTCAAAACCCTTATTTTCTTATATACAAGCCAAAAATCTATCTCTTACTCATCCTACTTGCTAAAATCTTTTGGTAAGAGTATTATTAAGATTGTTCATATTAACTCACACTTTCATTGTAGTTGATTTTATTGAAAGTGAACTTGAGAGTTCTCTTGTGATTTAATTCATAAGTCTTCAATAAGAATACTCTCTAGAGCTTGTGAACCTTGCATTATCATTGCAAGTATTCAAAGGTTTGTTCTTGTGCTTTGCAAAATACTTTTCAAACAAGTTTGACTTCAAATATCTCGTATAATTTATACTTAATATTTGTTCTTTTGAATTCTTTGTGGTTATTGCTTGTGATTGATATACACATTTTTAACACAAAGATATACTCACACCACTCTCACATATTACTTGATAATATTGACATTATCTTGATAATAGTCACATTTAGACTTCACAGAACTTATACTTTCATATCATACGGAAGTGTAATTTGTAATTGTATTGAGCATATCGTGATACATATTTGCTTCTGTAGAAACATTTGACTTGTACGTAAAAATTTATATCAATTTGTATATTCCAGACATGGCCTGAAAGGGTGTTAATCTAACTCGTAAGAATTAGGTTGTAAATGTTGAGATCAACTTTAGAAATTTCACCTGATTGTAACCGGTGCCGCTCCACCCATTAAGTGAGCAAAACATATAATTTGTTCTAATATGATTAAATATTTTAAAAATCAAATATTAATTATATATAAAATTTAAATTTTATTCATTAATGTGTAGTATTCTTTTAATGAAAAAATAGATTCTTTTATACTTTTCTTTCCTTTTTATTATAGTTCTTTTTGAAAAAAAAAAAATCAAACGAGCATCTTAATATTTTAATAAATGAGGTTGTTCTTTTCCCATTCGCCAACAATGCAAGCATGAACAAATATACTAAACTTGATCTCTACTTTCCATAAATTTTCATTAATTTATATTTTTTTTCCCAATCTTAGTCCGTTTGTTGTTTGTCTCCTTTCTCTTCCATGGTCTGAATTTTCACCCGCATTCTGGCCCCTTCTGAATTTCATCTGCATGGCATCATCCATTTTCTGGAACCTATTCTGAATCAACCCTTGGTTTAGCTTCTTAAAACCCTCATTTTCAATCCTTTGAAATTACATTTTCCTAGTATTTGGAAGCTTGAGATTTGAACTTTCAATGTAAATTTATGTTAATTTAAGTGAGCATTATACAAGATTATATTAAATTTTCTACAAATCTATATATAACCAAACTTTAACTCCCAAAATTCATGGTACTAAGTACAACCTTTACAAAATATTAAAAACTCCATAGAAACAGTACTCCATAACTTGGATATCAAGAGCTCCCATACAAGGTTCTTCTCTCTTTTGAGAACATGAATTTTATGACTTGAAAAATATATATAATTTTATCTTAAATTTTTTCAAATCCACATAAATGTAAGCCCAATTGTCGAACTATATGCTCCACAAGTAGGGGTAGCAAAATGAGTCAAAACCTAACGAGTGACCCATGATCCGGCTTTTTAAACCGGGTTTGAATTTAACACCAGCTGACCCATTTATAAGCAGGTCAATCCAAACCGGACCCGTTTATTAAACAGGTTAAGCAAGTTCAGGCCGAAGCCAGGTGACCTGTTTATCTTACCGTATATATAAAAATAATTAAATAAAACCTAAATCTACCCTAACCCACTCTCAGCCCCTCTCTGCCTAAGCCCTTGGGACCCTCATGCACGGCATAACACCACTGCAATCGCCCCTCCACCTCTCCCCTTACTACGGTGCTCTACCCAGACGACACTCGGCTCGACAAGCTCCCTCACCCCCTCCGGCCCTCCCCCTGCTGGCTGCTAGGGTGCTACCCTACCTAGATGACAGACCACCGCGAGACAACGCAGCATCATTCGAGGGCCTTGACGTCACCAATCTTGTTTCGGACGAGTAGAGAATCCGACAATTGATCTAAATGCTCAGTGGCACCATGAGTTGTCAGAGGGCTCGAGACAGGTCTTGGATGTGAGATCTAGGTGTAGTCTCACAGAGAAGACGTTGGATTGGGGGGAGAGGAGGATTTGGGGGAATCAGGAGGGGGAGTAGCTACGGTCTACTAAGAGAGTGAGAGATGGATAAAATGGGGGAAGGAGAATTTTGAGGGCACAAACAGAGGCTGCCAGGCTGGGGATATCTTTAATTTTTATTTTAAAATTTTTTAAATAAATAAATTATATTTTAAATGGGTCAACCGTTTATGACCCGTTAATTAAATGAGCGCATGCAGGTTTAACTATTAGTGACCCGTTTATCAACGAGTTAACCTGAATCTGAACCCATTTAACCACGACTCGTTTACGACCTACCCGAACTCAATCCGTTAATCCATTTTGCCACCCCTATCCGCGGGCATGGTCAGTAAATTCAGCTCTCATTTCAAAAAGGTGGCAAGGGAAGTCCGAAGAGCAGGGAAATTAATCTACATGGAAATGAAATGATTTCGCATGGGATAGTAAATCATGTAAATGACCGACCGATCTGCATTTACATTTTCTTTCATTGCATTTGTACCTGCCATGTTCAACAACATCGATTTCTGCAAATACAAGAGAATAGGTAAAACCACACTGCAGCCAAAGACTAGCCCATGCAGACGTTCAAGTGCGCCCATCTTTTCTTTCCAAGTCCAACGCATCTGAAAAATAGCAAACGATGATTACATGAAATGATTCAAGGGGATAGCAAACGGCACGCACACCTGCTATGGTATGACAAAATTAAGAAATTTTTTTAAAAAAGTTTGAAATAAGTATCTAGGTAGGATAGTTGATAAATGATAACAAATTGAATCCCAAAAAGCAAATAAATGAAGTTGTAAGATTCCAAAATTTCCAGTCTCATCCTCTATTATTGCAAAAAAACTAATTGAACTATTAAAACTTACCAGTGAATTTGGCCTCCATAGAAGTAACAGCTACATTTTCAAAAAATTCTTTTGTAGCGTCTGAACCAAGCATGAGGAGCAAAGATATGAGCCAAGAATGCATATACCAAGTAACTATTGAAAAAAACAAACACATAATAATTATATATTTGACAAAATAACAACAATTTTATGGATCTTTTGAAGAATGAGTACTGCATCTAACATGCATTACCCACATACAAAAAATGTGGCACAGTTTCTGCATAGGTTCCCCTTGTGGATTTTCTTGCAAGTAATTACCTTATTATCCTAATATATTCTCTACTTTCTAAGACCATTTTTCTTTGTCCCAACTCCCATTTATGTTGTTACAATCAAGTCATTCTGGTCAGCGTATATATTCTAGTTTGGTTCCATAGTTCAGTATATAATTCCTTTGTCTCATTGACCAAAAGTATCAGATTTAAAAAAACTTCCTCAGATCCTGGAAAATCAAGCCCATGCCCTAGATAATTTAAACAGAAGAAGAATTTCTAAAACAATATAACATAAAATACTGGATTATGTTGAGTTTGAGGTTATTTGGAGTTGCTATTAGAGGACTGCCTCTTTAAGCGTATAACAACCCCCTGCTGGAACAAAATGTTCTACTTAATTGTTAAAACTGGGGTAACTAACATTTCCACCAAGGTGTTAATAATATGTTTTTCACGAAATAGTTTCCAAAACATCCAAGCTCAGTTGGATCACATACCATGCTTCATTGTTAGAGATGGGTCCTGCTCATCAACAAATCCAATCATCTTCGCTGGAATTCCTGCCACCATGCTTTGGAAACAAAAAAGGAACATCACACCTATATCATTATGACAACTGGTTCCGCCAGTGATCCACTGATTGAACAAACATTATAAAATCAGAAAAAAATAATCTTTTTTAATTTACCTGTGTGGAGGTACATCCTTCAACACAAGAGAACCAGCTGCCACCATAGCACCTTCACCAATTTTGATATTCCCTAATATAGTCACACTAGCCCCTATAAGCGCACCTTGACTTACTTTCGGATGACGATCACCAATTTCCTTCCCAGTTCCTCCTAAAGTTACACCCTGTCAAGAATTCTCACAATCAGCAAACTGCCATCTCAGGGCATATGCAAACTGCCATTTACATTCGCAAATTCAACAAGGTGTAATAGAAATTCAATTAAGAAATTGAATTTTGAAAGAACTCAGGAAATTTCAAGGCTTCAATGTAATAGTCTAATTTTTTTTTTGGAACATCATCGTTCTGAAACTTCAAGAAACAAGTTCCATAATAATTAGTAGTCTCACTAAAAATTTTTCAAATTTTCTTCATACATATAAAACCTAGCTAGTCATATGGGAAGAAGAAACACTGTACTTGTAAAGCAAGGATACTAAGAAAATAACAATAAAAAAATAAAAAAGAAATTTTAAAAGGCAGGTAAAACAGAAACATAAAATTAAATCCACAACACAAGACACAAGACACAAGTCAAATTAACAGCTCCAAACTAACCATCCAAGGTCAACTGTGTCATTCCCTTTTCTCCCTTTCTCTTTGGGCTATATAGGATCATGTCTTTGCCAAACATAATATTTCAAATTTTACCCGATCTCATCCATGCTTTAAAATGAAGAGCTAGATTCTAATACAGCAAGTTCTAGTTCAATTCAAATAATTCAATTATAACTTCTAAAACAGCAAGTTATAGTTTAATTCAGTTAATTAAGTTATGAATTTAATTCAATATGAACTAAATTCCCAATCAGCACATTCTTAGTAGGTCATATATTTTTAAGTTAATTTAATCACTATTCTATGTCCACAAGAAAAGAGTGAGGGCATCTATTGGACAATTTAGTATGTGCTCTAGCATCTACCTGTTAGTTTCACACAGCAGTTTGAATAAATGAATTTGGCTTACCTGCATTAATGAAACTCTATCTCCTACAACAGCAGTCTCACCTATAACTACTCCTGTAGCATGATCCAGTAGAATTCCCTCGCCAATTTTTGCAGCTGTAAGAAACAGATTGGGATGAAAATTCGTAACCTTTAACCTTGGAACAACCAGAAGGCCATCATTGCATCACATAGATCCAAACCATGAACAAAAGAACGAGTGTGTCTAAATTTTGTGAGGGTAACAACTAAAAAATAGAAAGCAAGTTTAAATAAAGTCTGGTACATTAACCTTAACCAAGGTTTGTCAATTCATTATCTGTCATTTTCATTTCAACATAGATAAATCTGGTGACGGTCATAGCAATTTACTTCGCACCTGAATAAATTATAAGTATTTAATTTACTCCTCGCGCTCTAGAGAGGTGAGAACCCAACCATGTCCATCCTACATGATAAATAAGATCTTAACACTATTACACATGGTTCCAAGAAATATAGTGTTAGGCACAATGGTACAGGATGTGGTGTAATAGTTGCAGCCATCGTAAATATTACGTAATGGGTAACGGACACTGCGCTCGTGAATTCATTTTAAGAACATATAGATTCACATGAGATAGTGAGAAAGGATTTAATAGCATTGAATTTGTCAAAAGAAATTGTCCATAATCACATAAATTGGTGGGAGTAGCCGACCCCACTTAGTGGGACTTAAGGCTTGGTTTTGTTGTTGTTTGGTTGTTATATAGATTCACGTGTTTCGATAATCCTACATACAAATGCTTTAATGATTTTTAATGAATTTTAATCAATTTAAATATTCAAATATTACAATTGCATGTCATCTTGGTTGCTTTAGTTGTAGTTGTTAGCAAAAATAAGCATGCATCTACTACTTTTGACAACTTAGTCATTATAAGTGAAGTTTAAACTAAGAAACTATAAATATCAAGAAAAATAATAGAATGTTCATAAACTTGATATATCGAACAAGAGCAAATATGCATAGCAATAGAACATATTTTTGTCTCAAAATTTGGTGTTAGAAAAACACATAAAATACAATGAAAGAACTTACAATATGCAAATATGTAATCTCAATAAGAGCAAAAGTGAGGTTTATTTGAATACTAGATATTAAAGATATACATACTAAATATCAAACAAAATAAACCCAAAATGATTTTTTCCATAAAACTACTAGCTAAAATAAACCAACTTGAAATTGAGTTTCTAAGCTTCAATATAGGGGAAAAAGTGAAAACAATGTAAAAAAAAAAAAAAAAAGACCCAAATTTAGTCATTCACAGCCAAATGGATAATGTAATGGCCTGTCACAGCCTTTAGCGGCCCGTAATGGTCTGTAACATATGTAATGGATATCAACTGATACAGTTGGGGATCATAGACCACCGAGATACTGCTTTGTAATGATCTTGGAAGCCTCCTGAATGGTCATTTCAATGGTCACACCCTGATATTTAATATGCTTACAATGTAAGATATTCAGCTATTCTTTTACCCCATCTCATGCTCTCTGGATGAGCGGGAAAAACCCAACCATGTGCACCCTCCCACGATATATAAGATCTTAACACCATTACGTTCTGTGGAAATACCCGATCCCTGATTTTCAGGGATACCGCTGCAGCAATTCTGATTTTATTATTATAAAGAAATTCAGGAAAATTCCTGATATCTCAATTAGTTTGTTTTCTATTTTGTAGTTTCTTATATTTGGCTAGTTTCCTGATTTTGTGGTAATTAGTCTCTTGTTACCGAATATAGTGAACAGAACTTTTCTTGCTTCCATTATATACAGGATGTACATTTAGCTTTAAAAAATAAAAGAATTATTTTCTTCTCTAAAATCAACACATTCCCTTCTGATGGAAGGCACATAACTCCATCTCCATCTTTCTAACTTCATTGACAAAGGCAATTAGGTATTATAAATGGAAAACAAGGTATAAGACAGAGAAGAACATATACCTGGATGTATGTCAACTCCAAAAACCTAAGAAATAGAAAGGAAGTACATTAAAGGAAGAACTTGGATGGTGGGAAGGAATAACTTAAATCCCAATTATACAACAGCAGCACTTGTTAAAGGATAACCTAGGCCAATGAGTACCTCACTAATTCGGCTTTGTAATGCTAAGGCCAGCAACTGGCGTCCTTGGTTCCACAAAGCATGTGCTACTCGATATGATTGCAAAGAATGATAACCCTATCAAGTAAATTTTGACTCATAAGATGCATATAAATTTCAAAATCTAAAAGATGTTGACTATAACGTACATTCATACAACCGCTTCAGCAGCTTAAAGAAGTAGTAGAAATAGTAGGATTAGTAGTAGTGATATTAGTAGAAGATGAAGAAGAAGATGGTGATGATTGATGATAATGATCTAAAAACCTCTGACAAACTAGTGCTTACTATAGTGCTAGATATAAAGAGGAAGTCGTACCTTCATATGCAACAGAGCAGAACAGTATGACAAACAAGAAGGATCCCTGTCTTTAAATGCCTATGAAAAAAGAGTTCACACCATGAAAACATATTCCACTGCATCAAGCAGATTCATACACTTTTATGGAAAGCAGTGACATAACTGAATTTTGAAATGACAGAAAGTACCTGCAAATCTACCCGAACCGAACGTTGAATACCCCTATCATGCATTATTACTTCAGAAAATATATCCATTAATTGTGTTGCCAGGAGTGTTGGATTCTGGAGTCGGTTGGCAAGAACAAACCCTAATGCTTGTTCTAAATGACTATGTGATAAAATACTGGCATACAAGAAGCTACTTAATATTGGCTCCTTCTCTGCCTGAAATATTTCATGGAAGCAGTAAATGTATCAAGATCAAATAAGTAATCCATTGTTTGAATTAAAATCCACTTTAGATGTTCCATTCTTACAAAATTCACCCTATTTAGATTATTCAAGCCCCCAAAACTCATGGATAAGAAAATATTATGCCTTTTTGCAGTTGATTGCTACGAGAACTAAGACAGCACATTTGCTATGCGGTCTCAACTGTCAATAATACACATAGAGCAAGCTATACAACCCTGTCATGTGACAAGCTAAAATAGATTTCTTTCCTACTAGCAAGTGGGTACACATGATGGATGACTAACATATCTTCACTTATTTATTAATTTAATGTTTTTAAATTTTATTTTAGCTTGATTTAATAATGTCAAAATATATTCTCTTTCTTTGTCTCTAACATTAATCACTAGCTCACTATGAATTATTTTGTGTTGTTGGGCAAATATGGCCAAATAATAGTAAATTTCCTTGCTAAAATTTAACTTTGTATAGGGATATTTTAGGATGATTATAAATAGACACAAATTTATGTAATTATAGATTACACTAGTCATGAGTTAGTTATATAAGTAGTTACGAGTTAGTTATGGGAAATCAAATATTTTCCAATATTGACATCGCTTAAATCATTCAAACAATATTCATATAAGATTATGTTAGCACGAAAAATAAAATAAAAAATAAAGTGAACATTACAGAGGAGAATCCATGCATATAGATAGTGACATATAATTGTTCTATCTGAAAATCATTAATGGCTATATTTAGTAGAAAATATAATGAAGACCTTGTATTGTACTTTTATTGAAAAAAATGTATTCAGGGATCAAGTTTATTTATTTATTCTTATTTTTTTTGGGATAACACAAGGATAATTAAATGATCTTGGCCAAACCTTGCTATTCATCACTGTTGGGTATGTCTTGAATTTGTATGCCTCTAACCCACAAATATAGGAGCCTTTTCCCAAATGGCAGACCCGAAAGCAGAGCCCATCCCACAGTCAGACCTGACCAAACCTAACAATCTGTCTTACAGATCATCAAGAAACAATATTTTCCTTTTATTTGAGTCAATTTTTACAGAGCAAATATCATGCGTTAAGAAAACAAATTATAAAAAAAGTTGAACTAACAGAGAAATAAAATTTACTGTAAAAAAATATACTTCTTTAACAAAAAAAGTAATAATGGCTTCATTGATTTCTTGAGCAATTTAAGCACTTCTCTTATGTTCTCTGTCAATATTTCTTAAGACGCAGGATTTCCAAACTGAACTTCCTTAAACTTGCCCCACATAGGAAGATTGGAGACAGTTTCTCTCACTTAAATATCCCTAGAAAACTAAAATATGTATCCTCTAGTAGTGGTCCTCAGTATGGCCAATGGGCAAACCCATAGCACAATCGTGCACCCTGCGGCAATGCACCTTGCAGATATGCCGTATTTTTCAAAAAAAATTCTAACGAGCCAAAAGTTTTTCCAGCACCCTGCTTTTAATTTCAGTTATTAACATTAAAATAAACAATCGAAAATTTTAAATTTGTGTTAAATTGCTCCTAGGTTGTTAGTGCTGCAGCAACATATTGAACGGCTTGCTGCACCTCATTCCTCCACAACACAGCAACAGCAACCTTCTTTCCTCCTCTCTTCTTCTTTTTCTTAGACTCGCTACCGATGGTATTTTCTGCTCCAACAACAGCAGTATAACTGCTCCTTCCCTCCTCCAGCAGCAGCTCCCAGCTTTCTTAGACTGTTGCAACCCTCCACCTGCCTATAGAATTTCTAACTACTCAAAGTTTAATTTGGGTAATTAGAGTATCTGTACTAGACACTTTAGTCCCAATAGTTCTATGAGTGCACACAAAGCAGGGCAGTAATCCCCTGGAGGCTGTGCAAGTAGTGACTACCTTTTCTCTGTAAGCATGAAATTACTTTTAAGGACAGCGGTTCTTCAAAGCCTCAGCTCGAATTCAATATTTTTTTCTCTTGTTTACTTCATTGTTTTAAGCATCCAATTGGATTTAGCAGATGCATGGCGCCTCCTGATCCAGACATCCTTTTATGCTGCATTTTAAAATTTTCTCCCAAGTGCTGAGAGTTTTTCTAGCATTAATCTTTGCTTTCAACAATCAAATCACTTTTTAAATTTTAATCCTGATTTTATTTTTTACCATCAACGTTTAAAATTAATAGTCAATTTATAATAATAATAATATAATAAATAAATAAAAACTGTGTTAATTTACTCCTCTGCTGTTACTGTACTGCAGCCCATAAACGGGCTTGTTGCACCACATTCATCCACAGCACAGCAACAGCAGTATCCTTTCCTCATCTCTTCTTCTTTTTCTGTGAGGATTTGCTACCCACAGTATTTTCTGCTGGATTCAGCAGGACTGTAGCTGCTCCTTCCCAGCTGCCTCACACTGTTGCAACCCTCTGCCTGTCTGTTAAATTTCTAACTCCTCCAAGTTTATGTTCTCCTGCGTTTGAGAGTACCCCAAAAATAAAATAAAAAATAAAGACACACACAGTGACACAGAGTCTGCTGGGTAATCCTAGAGGCCGTGCGCAAAGCGAGTACTTGCACCTACACACCTTGTCTGTATGTGCAAAAATCAGGTCATCACTCAACTCTATTTCAGCAATTTGCTCCTATTTTACTTATTTAATTAATTTGTCCGTCCAATATTTACAACAATCTCAACCATCATTTCCAAAAGGGATGGAAAAAGAACTATTCCAGAAAAACATTAAAATCAGGCAAATAAGAAGAGTACCTCCAGCTTGGCCTCTTCTCTAATGGCATCCCAAATGGGGTCACCCACAGTGGAGCCGGAACCAGAACCAGCAAGCGGCGGAAGCGAACCGGACTCGCGTCTCGGAGGCCCCATCGCGTACATGGGAAAGACCTTCTCCACCCGGTACTCCGTGTACTCCGAAGCACAAATCTTGCGCCTCTCTGCTCGCTTTCCTTCATCTCGTTCTTCTTCTTTGACGAGCGAAGGCAATTGCGAAAGAGATACTTCTTCCCTCAGACGAGCCATGTGGAGGAAGAAACTAGGGTTTCGCCCGAGAACATGCGATGAGGGCTGAGAAGTGAGAAATGCCCGCGGCGAGACGGAGAACCGGTAGAGAAGGGGGCGGGGGGGGGAGGAGGGTTTATGTAACCTGAAGGCTGTTGCAGAGTGATGATTACGTGAAGCAGAGTTTCGAAATTATTCGGTTTCTGAGGGATTGGAACGCAAAAGCGTTTTGTCGATAAGGGGAATGGCTCACAAGTTGGCATTTGGCTTGGCTAGCCGGCTTCTCCCATGTCAAAATTTTTTATAAATAAAAAGGCTAAATAATAAATAAAATATGTTTAGAAAACATTTTTAAATTTCTATTAAAATTTTAATTTATTTTTGACCTATTATTTCTCATTTCTTCCCTCTGTATAATTTTTATAATAGAATAAAGTTGAATAGAATTGAAATGTCTCACTGTGAAAATTAATACACCTCAATTAAAATAATAAAAACAAAATAGAATAATGAAGAAAATTTATCAAATACAAACGATTCAATTGAAAATTATTAAAAAATAATTAAACTATATGTATAGAAAATAGCTAAGTGTACAAAAGAGTATGTGTATTATCTTAAGCTTTTTAAGGATTCAATAAATTTTATTGATTATATTATTAATTAGATGTGCATTGGATAAAAAAACTCATTAATATTAATTATTTAGCATAATAATTTAGTCATCATTATATATAAATCTTTTTCGCAAGGAGAATTGAATTATTTGAATACTAAGACAGTGATAAGTGCTTTTATTTAGAATTAATTTGCTTTTGTATTTGTTTAAGATTAAATTATTTCTGATTTCTCCTAAGTTGCATGTAGATTAGATGAATTTAAATAGTAAAATAAATATTAAGGTATTTATGTCAAAGTAAATTATGCTATTCCAAATAAGATTTGATGTTAATCCATTTGAAATTCTTTTAATACAAGAAATCAAGTTAACAAAAAATTTAAAACACAAAAATATTTTCTTCACAATTAAAGTACTTTTATTTTCACTAGATTTAATGAAAATTAAAGGTCATTAAATTTACTTACAATATATATCATACACCATTTTAGAAAAATATTGTAGGGTATTCTACTACACTAAAAAATAATATGCACTATATAGAATATAAATTAATAATGTTATGCATGTGGCAAGTCGATCTACATTCATTGATAGATACGTAAAAAGTGATATAAAATAAATAAATTGCTTAGATAGATTTGTTCAAAATTATTTATTTAAATACATGTGACATTTTATTAGTTTATATATACCTAAAATATTCTCAATCTATTTGGTTATCCTTCAATTATATCAATACTCCTTCTATAAAGCAAGGGTAAGTACAATATGCTTGAGCTCATTACAAGTGGCATGGTTGTTTGATGAAGCAAACAAGATAAATGTGCTAAAAAAAATTAAAGTATAAAATACAAACTCAAACTTCAATGACCTTAAAGAAGTATATATAGATATATAAATAACAAAGGAGGGCTTTTGTTGTTTGAAACATTTAGATTATGTTTGGTTTGAAAAATATTTATGTTTTAAAATAAATTATAATATAATTAAAATTAATAAAAATATATTCCTTGGAATGTAACAATTTTAAAAGAATTTACTCATTTGAAAGCTTATATTATTTCACGTAATATGTGATAAGAAAGGAGTAAATATTCTCATGACAAATTTTAAAAATAGTCATTTCTTCTCTATTTTTTATGATAAATTATTAAAAAATTTTATGTATTATTTATTTTATGATAATAAAATTTTTACACAAATTATTAAATTTTTTTATTATAAAAGCATTTTATCATTAGAAATACAACAAACCGTAATTTTAAGACCCTTTTTAAAATTTTAAAAAGTAATAAGAAAATAAAAATAAAAATATGAATAAATCTTTTTTTGATACTCGATTATCACAGAGATGAGAAAGAAAATAATATATATATATATATATATATATATATATATACTAATACTAAATTACTAATAAATATTAATTTTATATATTATTAATATTTAATTTTTCAATTTTGAATATATTAAAATCATTTTTATTTTTAATAATATTTAATGTAGGAATAAAAAATAAATGTTCTCTCTATTTTTATTTTTATTTTCAAATAAAATCTTTGATGTAAAGTGTTAAACGGCCTAAGGTGAAACAACTTTGAATGGTGAGCGAGTGAGAGTATGTGCGTGTGTGAGACTGTGAGAGTGTACATATATATTAATGTTCGTCCAGTCCCACATCGTTTCTATGAGTAGTTTCAAAGTCAGTATAAGATCCCCTTAACTCTATCTCCTTAACACCTAAGTTTTGAAGATGAGTTTTCTAACATGGTATCAGAGCAAGGCCTTGGGCTACTTAGCTCCTTCGTGGGTTAGATTTTTCCTTACCCCATGTTCCTCCATGGGCTCTCGTCGCCTCATTTTTTCCATGAGCTCGAAAGGCAATATTAATATCCGTTTAGTTCTATATCGTTTTTGTGAACAGTTTTAAAATTAATATAAGATTCTTTTAACACTCTCTCTTTAATATTTAGGTTTGAGGAGGACTTCTCCAACATTATATAGTAGAAATTGCCATTGCATGTTCTCCACCGGGCGGTCCAAGAAACAAAAGTCACACGTCCAACGCACGGACGCAGACAAGGCCATAATGTACGCTGCGGAAATAGGATATGTATAGATGTCAGTAGAGGAGTGAGGAAAGATGGATGATGCATATTTTGTACATGGCCGTGTTCACGACCAGGGACATTATATTGTCAAATACTCGGCAGAGAGCCACACCCCTCCACCTGTCTCATCATCCCTTTCTTGACACAGCCAGCTCATGCCTAATGTTCCTTTGGCTAGTAAAAGGCCCGGCAGGACAAGTTGGAAGATAATATTCATAAGTTTGAAAGTATAGTATATGATTATTGTGATTAATGGATAGATAAATTGGATAATATTCATGAGTTCTAAAATATATTTACATATAAAAATTGTGAATAAAATTCTAATCGAATAAAATTTCAAGACTTGATTTTAACAACCATACAATATACATATAAACATTTTTCAATCTTCTTCTAATTGTCTCCCACTAATTTTAGCAATCTCCCTATTAAAAAATATATTATAATAATATAAAGATATTATAGGAATGAAATAATGAATAATGATAGATATAGGAAAACAACAATACTTTTACTAGATGCAATACAAATTACAACTTACAAATTGTCAGTAAGACTCTAAGAAGATTTGAAGAATTAGGAGATAGACAAGATGAATTTCATTCAAGGATCCATGAAGGAAGAAGACTCCTTATATAAGAAAATTGTTTGAGGAAGAGATAAAATAACAAACAATGATTATTCTTTTACAAAAGGAAAAGAAGATGCTCTGCCAAAGCGGCAATAATTGTTTTTTCTTTTTTGAAGTGGCAATAAGAAGATGCTCTGCCAAAGCGGCAATAATTGTTCTTCTTTTCCAAAGTTGCAATAATTGTTTTTTCTATCGGGCCTGTAAAGACTCGAAAAATTAAAATGAGTGAAATAATAAAAATAAAAATAGATAAAATAACAAATAAATAAATAAAAGGAATGACGTTGAAAAAATAAATAAATAAATTTAAAGAATTAATTAATTAAATTAAAGAAATTAAATTAAATTAAGATAAATTAAATAATTAAATAATTAGTAATTAAATTAAATATTATTACATTGGATAAAAAAAAATTAAAAGCTAATTGAAATAAGATATATACATTTGTAAAGTTAAAGTAAAAGAAAGAAAGAAAGAAAGAAGAAGAAGAAGAAGAAGAAGAAGAAGTCAGAGAAGCCACGCCCCCCACCCTGCAAATTTCCTGTGCGTCAGCCACCTCCGTCTCCATCTCTCTTCTTCTTTTAATTTCTTGATGAGTTTGCGGTGAATCGGGAAACGGAAGGTGTCATTGGATTCTTGGTTCCGCTGCCAACATTTATACTAGAGCAGATTTTCCATTTGAACGACTTAGGTACTACTCCTAGGGAAAGGTAATTTTTTTTTTCCATTTTCTCAATTTCGCTGTTAATATGCTGTTAAATCGATGATCAGGTACCACCATGTGGTCCTAGTTTCTACGTCGTCGTCATTTGGACATAGGTAATTTTTTAATTGAGATTTTTTAGGCCCTACTCCAAAGCGAGAGTGGGATTTGAGAAATTTGACAAATTAGTTAAATTTGCGGGTATAACTGTTAATTGAAAATTATGACCCTAGAAAATATTTAAATAATATTTTATTTAGGAATAATTTAAATGAAATTGGGGTTTTTGATTCAGGATTCGAGTGAGCACCGCAGGTGTAATTTTGGGTCCCGCAGGCATAGTTTAGAAAATTAAGTGGAAGTGTTAAATATTAGTTTAAATGTTAATTTAAGGTGTGTGGAGCTTAGGGAAGGCTAGATGGGTAGTATTTTGGGGAAATGAATTAATTAATTTAGGAAATTTAGTAATTTAGTTATATTTAAGGGTATATTTATTTATTTAGAATTTATGGATCTAGAAAATATTAAAATAATATTTTATTCAAGATTAATTACATGGGACTAGAATTTTTGATTCAGGATCCGGGAGAGCGCCGCAGGTATTTTTCCAAAGTCCCTATTGGTGTAATTCGAGAATTCAGGTAAGGGGAAAATTTATATATTAAATCAGGTTTTTCATAAATTAAAAATGATTGTGTGTTATTTATGTATATATGTTTTTATGTGGGTATAAAATGTTAGCCATGAAATTTATGTTTTCTGAGTTTAGGATTGTCGATATAGTTATGTATATGTGAAAGTGAATGAATGAAAGTGAATAGAATTTTCTGAAGAATTAAATAAGAAATGAAATGTATTTTGAGCATATAAATGTTAAATGTGGGTTGGTTTATTTTATAAGATACATGTATGAATTTTACTATTAAATTGTGTGGCATGAGAATCTATGCAAATTATATGTTGAATGTATGAGATGCAGGCTAAGTATGTAAAGCAATGAGAATAAAATATGATATGGACAATGTTGCCTATGTATGTTAAATGCAACCATGTAAAGGTACGACAGCTGAAAGTCGGGTTAGCAGATTCTAACGCATTTCTATGTGGACTAACTGTAGTAGATTCTAACGCATTTCTATATGGACTAACTGATGATGGCTAAAGAGCGACTATAGTATAATGGAATGAAATGAAAATGTTATGAAATAAAATGACAAGGAATGACAATGCAATGAAATGAAATGTGAAATGTGAAATGTGAATGATACAAATGGGAAAGAGTCACTTAAAGTGAAACGTAATTAAATGTTAAGTTATGAACATGAAAGGATGTGAATGATTGAATAAAGATAGAAAGAATGGTGTATTATGATATTAGAAATATGTACGTACGTAGAACATGTTATGATTGGGCGAAGCGTACCTTTCGCCTGAGGGCTTGCTGAGTAAGGCAAGTACACTAATAGCTACAGATGTGGCAGTAGCCGCATAACATACTAGGGCAGAGGGAACTTACTTGTATGGGCAGGTAGATTTCCCTATCCTTAGGGCCTTTGCCAGTAAACTATTATTGAATTGTGTGAGTACGAGATTAATCTACTACTTGAGAGCTTACTGAGTAAGGTGAGTGCTATGATATGTTTTAATTGTGACCTTAGGGTTACCTAAGTATCGGAGCAGAGGGATGCTACTTGTATAAGCGGGTAATCACCCCTATCCTTGGGTAATTTCATGGATTAAATATTTGCATGTGATTGTTTAGGTTTCAGAAAACGATTTCAATGTTATATGATGATTTGCAAATGAAATAAAAATGATATCTATTTATTTCATGTTGGTCGCACGCTGTTTTAATATGTATGTTTCTTCCCTTACTGAGATGTGTCTCACCCGAATATGATTATTTCTTTTCAGGACATCCTCGAGGTCGGGCTTAGAGAGCTCGAGGGTTTTTAGCCTTCTGAGGATCGTATAAAAGGAAAGGGTATATTTTTATATACTTTGGGGGAATGTAAATATTTATGTTTTATGTTTTTATGTTTTAAGTCTGTTGAGAATGAAATGATTGTGAACATACTGAAATGTTTTTGGAGATTTGTGTATTTATGGAAATGCAGGTGTTGAATGGATATTGTGAAATTTATATAGGGTTAGTAAACTCTGGTATATTGTTATATGAAGATTTTATTTATGTTTTCCTCTGCTTATGATAAGCATTATAAATTGTCAAGATTTTATCAGGTATAACGCGCCGGATTCGGGTTTAAGGGTTCAGGGTGTTACAGGGCCCACTTCACATGACTTCTTGCTGAAATGATAAAGATTCCTCTCAATAATTGTTCTTTGCTTGTAAGTGCCAAAATATCAGGGGATTCCAAAATGGTCATCTTTATTTTCAGGACCATAATCTTGAGATAAACTTGTTGTTGACGAGATTGTTTCTTCATACTCTCTGAGGATCTTCATTGTTTCTTCAATTGATTTTGCTTGGGCCAGATGAGTTTGGACCTCGGATTTGTTTGTTAAAAACTCCGCTTGCTGAGGATCATTAAAAATTTCTTCGAAAATTGGGGGTTGTTCTTAAACCACCTAATAAATTCTTATTTTTGGAAAAGATCATTAGACATTTCTTTCCACCATCGAACTTTGGGTTGGCGCCCGAAGAACATGATTTTATGATTTCCAACTATTTCAGTCAAAAAGTTGTAATCTATCAAGAGAATCCAAGTGAGACTAAAAAATTTGAACAACACGTATAGATTGGGAAAATTAAGTCATTCATCAGGGAGGCTTAGTGTAGTTACCCAAACCCGTGTGGGTTCCTATAAATAATTTTAACAGCAAAAGCATATATAACCTCCTCGAATACATTTATTACCCAAGTGTTAATCACTTTATTACAAAACTATTACCAATATCAAATTTAATACATCCTTAAAATTTCCACACCATAAAAAAAAAAACATATCTAATATAATATTTATCCTAAATAGCTCTTTCTAATCTCATCCATGCTTTTGCTACGCTACTCTGATTTCAAGTGTGTTCTGCATAATTATCTGTAATATGGAATAATGATTGGGGTGAGATGACGCTCAGTAAGTAAAGACTAGATTATTATCAGTGTGTAGTTAATATGAGTTTTACATTAATTTAATAATTTAACAGTTAAAAACCACATTTTGTAAACAGTGGACCATACACACACACACACACATACTTTTCCTTCAAACTATTATTTAGGCTTAATAAATGCCCCTAATCTCATAAATATATAAATACGTATAAAATAAAAACTTTTTTTGGCCTATTCCATATTGTAATTGAAATCATACTCCTAAAGAGTACAAATTGAAAAAGAAATAATGTTCCTGAAAAAACATATTTAAGTACCTCCGAAAGGATGAAAGTAATATTGTATCTATTATTATCTCAGTTTTGTTTTAGTTCTTACATTTTAGTTTTTTTTTAAATTATCTTATTATTATTATTATTATTATTATTATTATTATTATTAATTTATTCAGATATCGAACCTAAGCAAAGTTGAATTTGTTCCCCTTGATATCAAAGGCAACAATTATTTATCATGAATTCTTGACGTTGATATTCATTTAAATGCAATGAACCCTGGAAACACTATTTTAGATGAAAATATCGCATTGCTGCTGGATCATGCAAAAGTTATGATCTTCCTTCGTCATCATATAGATAAAGAATTAAATATTGAATACATTACTATCAAAGACCCACTTATCTTATGGAATAATTTAAAGGATAGATTTTATCATCAAAAGACTATGATTTTACCAAATACTCGACATGAATGGTTGCACCTAAGGTTACAAGATTTTAAAACAGTTAGTGAATGTCACGCCCTGAACCCGCAAGTGGGTCCTAGCTGTGAATAAAGTAACCTAACCTGTCTCTGTATCAATTTAAAACATACATGATACAATACAAAAGAGGGTCCAACCCCGTGGGGTGAACGGATGCCCACATACATACACATAACCATCCATACTCATCCAAAATACGCAGCGAAATACGGTCTTTTATACATAACCAATATCATGCCAAAGTCTATACAAGCTAGGATATACATTCCCATAATACAAACATACCCCAGGTGTCTATAAAAACCATCCCGACAACCTGGATACCAAAACTTGTACCTAACAGGTACTAGTAGTAGCTAAACGACACCCCTTGCTTTCAGATGCTAGGATGCTAGTTTCGGCTACCCGAAAGACCTGAAAAACATTTATATATATATTCGGAGTGAGACACCTCTCAGTAAGGGAGAAAACAGGTTATATCAATGTGTGGCATACCAGTGTTATTTTACATACTTCATAACACTATAAAATACGATACAATTCGAAACATTTCCATGTAGTTTCATATATATACATACAGTTCCAGTATTTTCACAAAAACCATTCTGATACATACGATACCCAAAACATACGGTCAGTGTCATCACACTAGTTCGCAACTACACAAGGTCACCCCATCTTTTAGCGATTATATTGCCACATACGCAACTACGTTATGATGACCGAGGCCCAATAGTGATTACATTGCTCCATACGCAACTACACAAGATCACCCCGTCTCACAGCGATTACATTGCTACATACGCAACTACGCTGCGACGACCGAGGTCCAATAGTGATTACATTGCTCTATATGCAACTACACAAGGTCACCTCGTCTCACAGCGATTACATTGCTACACACGTAACTACGCTACGACGACCCAGGCCTAATAGTGATTACATTGCTACATACAGCGTAGAACACACCCTTTGGTCACAGCCGGAACATACTGGTGATATTTCGCACCCCGGATATAGAGTCATCCACTCTCGCCCACAATAGTTAACCGATACATGGCTGTTTTAAAAATCCCTAGAATCATTTTGGAACTCATGTTCCTATACATTTCAGCGTACGGTAATTAGCCACCACATAGCTGTTTTACAAATACCTGGAACAAATACATACAACCATCTTATTTGGTTTATGGCAATTCATATCGTTTACAAATTCAAGTATACAGTTCATGCAAATATGGATTACGGTCACCTCAATAATACAGTTTCAACAAAACTAACAGTTTTCCAAACCAAGTAGAGATGATACTCGAAATCCCCATTTTCCCCGAAAACTGTAACCTAAAAATCCCGTATTTTTACCTCATAGATTTCCCCAAATAAGTAGTCATAACATACATACGATCGTAGCCTACAAGCTTACTGATCCTGATTTCGAAAATAAACTGATATAAACAAAATCTCCTTACCTTAACCCGAATTCCAACTATGAACTCTACGGTCCTCAAAACTATGAACCGAGACTCCAAAACCTACAAACCACAGTACAATACAAGCTTACAATCCATACTACTACACATATACTAAATCAGAAATGAAAATTGAGCCTTACCTCGATTTTAACCCGAAATCCTCCGAAAGAGATTATGATCCGCTAGAAACGTAGAGAATCCTTTCCTGATCCTCGCAGTATCGTTGGATTTACGAACCGGGCAACGATTGGCAAACAAAACTAGAGAGAGAAAGTGTAGGAAAAGTTCTAAAGAGAGAGTGTGTGTGTTTTAGGGAAACTTAGTCCCAAAGCAACCCAAAATTTCATTTATAGTACCTTTGATCCGGGTGGATTCGTCGACGAATTGGTGTCCTCATCGACGAATTCTTCACTAGCCTTGTCGACGAATCGGCAGCCTCGTCGACGAGCCAGATATTCCAAATTTTTCCTGAACTCCTCGGCATTCACTCATCGACGAGAAGCCTTCAACCTTCGTTGACGAATTTTGGCCTCGTCGACAAAATCTATGAAATTCCATTTTTACCCCTCTTTTACATAATAAATCCATATATCACGGTTCGAGTTCTTACAACCTCCCTTCCTTACAAAAATAACATCCTCGAAATTCGCAATCTCTCATTACCAACACATTCATACTACTACATACATACATACATACATACTCTGAGAATACGGTGGCCATTTATACGTAGCCCCGTTACGATACATACATACATACTCTAGAGAATACGGCGGCCATTTATACGTAGCCCTGTCACGATACATACATACATTCCCTCACTTATGGCGGAGGAATACCATGGTTACATACATACATGGTTTCGGGAGCTTACAATACAACAGGACTCTCCCAGAGACTAACCGCACAGAGGTTTACATACATACATACATACTCATACCCCCTACTATCCAAGTACTACTTAGAACAACTGCGGATACTTTCGGCGTATTTCCATTTCCAGTTCCCAAGAAGCTTCCTCAACCTCGTGGTTTCGCCACAATACCTTCACCAATGGTATTTCTTTGGTATGAAACATCTGAACTTTACGGTCCAGAACCTGAATAGGTATTTCCTCATACACTAAAGTATTCTCAATTTCCAACTCATCATAACTGATAACATGAGATGGATCCAACATGTACCTTATCAGCATGGATACGTGAAACACATCGTGGACCCTCGAGAGTGTTGGGGGTAGTGCAACTTTGTAGGTGACCGGACCCACTCGCTCAATGACCTCGAATGGTCTGATATACCTCGGGCTCAACTTGCCCTTCCTTCCGAATCTCATCACTCCCTTCATCGGAGCGATTATAAGGAATACTTTACCCCCTACCTCGAACTCCAATTCACGGCGGCGAACATCCGCATAACTCTTCTGCTGACTCTGAGCCGATCTAATCCTCTCCTAGATCAGACCTACCTTCTCAGACGCCTGCTGCACGAGTTTAGGTCCTAAAACCTGACGTTCACCAACCTCATTCCAATACAAAGGAGATTGACACCTCCGACCATACAAAGCCTCGAATGGTGCCATCCCTATACTAGCTTGGAAGTTATTGTTATAAGCAAACTCCACTAGTGGCAGAAACTGAATCCAACTACCACCAAAGTCCAATAAACAAGCCCGTAACATGTCCTCCAAAATCTGTATCGTCCTCTCCAATTGTCCATCAGTCTGGGGGTGGAACGCTATACTGAAAGTAAGTTTCGTCCCCAATGCTTCCTGCAAACTCTTCCAAAATCGAGAAGTAAACCTCGGGTCTCGATCTGAAACAATAGACACCGGTACGCCATGCATTCTCATAATTTCATGCACGTACATATCAGCCAATTTGCTCGAAGGGTAGCTAACCTTCGTCGGTACAAAGTGAGCAGATTTCGTCAATCTATCCATGATCACCCAAATAGCATTTTGCCCGTGAAGCGCTGGCGGCAATCCGGTAACAAAGTCCATGGAAATATGCTCCCATTTCCATACCGGAATAGGCAAGGGCTGCAACGGCCCTGCCGGCCTCTGATGTTCAGCTTTCACCTGCTGACACATCAGACACTACTCCAAAAATCAAGAAATATCCCTCTTCATACCACTTCACCAGAAAGACTCGCGCAAATCCCGATACATTTTCGTACTACCCGGATGTACCATATACAGAGAACGATGTGCTTCCTCAAGAATCGTCTTTCTGATCTCATCATCATTTGGGACACATAGCCTGACCCCAAATCTCAACACACCTCTGTTAGAGAGGTTAAAATCCGTAGCTAAACCCTGCTGCACTTTCTTTACAATCTTAGCTAACTCCGCATCGCTAGCCTGCGCGGCTTTAATACGATCAAACAAAGTCGGCTAAATCACCAAGCTTGCAATAAAAGCCTGATGATCACCAGACACCAACTCCACATCAAGGCTTTGCAGATCTCGTCTGACATGATGTTGAGCTACAACTGCAGTTACTGCTGCATGCTCTGACTTCCGACTCAACGCATCTGTTACCACATTAGCCTTCCTCGGGTGATAACTGATCATGCAATCGTAGTCCTTAATCAAATCTAGCCATCGCCTTTGTCTCATGTTCAGCTCCTTCTGCCTGAAAAAGCACCTGAGGCATTTGTGGTTAGTGAAAATCTCACACTGAACACCATACAGTTAGTGTCGCTAGATCTTTAGAGCATATACTACAGCAGCCAATTCCAGATCATGCGTAGGGTAATTCTTCTCATACTCCTTAAGTTTCCAAGAAGCATAAGCTACCACCTTACCCTATTACATAAGCACACATCCCAAACCTTTCAGAGACACATCACTACAAATCATAAAACCCCCATCCCCTGAAGGAATGGTCAACACTAGAGCAATAACCAGCTGGTGCTTCAATTCAAGAAAGCACTACTCACAATTACTAGTCCAGTCAAACTTCACTCCCTTCTTAGTCAATCGTGTCAGAGGTTTAGACAATTTAAAGAATTCCTCCACGAACCGACGATAATAACTCGCCAGTCCTAGAAAACTTTGAACCTCTTGCACACTCTTCGGTCTTGCCCAGTCGACCATAGCTTCGATTTTGCTAGGATCAACAGAGATACCGCCCTTAGACACCACATGGCCTAAGAACGTGACCTGATTCAACCAAAACTCACACTTTTTCAGCTTGGCATACAACTCCTTTCCTCACAGAATTTGTAATACCAACCTCAAATGTTCCACATGCTCTTCTGTACTCCTCGAGTATACTAGAATGTCGTCAATGAATACCACTATGAACCGATCCAGGTACTCATGGAAAATCCTGTTCATCAGATCCATGAACACCGCTGGAGCATTTGTCAACCCAAAAGGCATGACTAAGAATTCGTAGTGGCTATATCTGGTTCGAAAAGCGGTCTTTGCTACATCCTCAGTTCTAACCCTCACCTGATGATACCCTGACCTTAGGTCGATCTTCGAAAAGACCTGAATTCCCTGCAGCTAGTAGAAAAGATCATCTATACGAGGCAAAGGGTAACGGTTCTTCACAGTCACCTTAATCTCACGGTAATCAATGCACATTTGCATCGACCCGTCCTTCTTTTTCACAAACAACACTGGAGCTCCCCAAGACGAAACACTAGGTCGAATGAAACCCCTATCCAGTAATTCCTGCAGCTGCTCCTTCAACTCCCAAAGTTCTACTGGAGCCATCCGGTACAGAGCTTTAGAGATTGGTACCTTACCAGGCAGCAACTCAATCGTAAACTCCACCTCACGATCTGGAGGTAAACCGGGTAAGTCATTTGGAAACACATCCGAAAAATTGTTAACCACCCGAATGTCCTTGAGTCTCAACTCATCCCGCAGTGGTTCCTTCCCGCCAGCTAGGTACCCCTAACAACCATCTAAGAGTAACCACCTCGCCTGTAATGCCGATAAAATCTATGGCGTCGAACGCACACACGATCCCACAAACTCATACTCCTGCTTCCCAGGAGGTCTGAACACTACTACCTTTTTACGACAACAATCATTGCATAGCTGGAGAACAACCAATCCATCCCTAGTATGACGTCGAAACCCAACATGTCATATACTACAAGATTTTCCGGTAGCAGTCTCTTCTAAATCACAACTGGGTGGTTTCCTAACATCTTACTACAATTCATTACACTCCCAGTCGGCGTAGTCACAGACAACATCTCATCCATCAGACAAGCTTCCGCCTCACACAACTTCACAAAATTAGCAGATATGAATGAATGGGTTGCCCTCGAAACAAATAAAACAACAGCTCTATTCAAAAGAAATAACATGGTACATGTCACCACGTTCTCAGTGTGTTCCGCATCTACTGGAGTAAGTGAATATACTCTCGCCGGAGCCGTGGTGGCCTAGTGGTTCCCCTAAGGCATCTGATTACTCCCACGGTTCTGGCTCTATGTAGGAAAAATCCTCCTCTGTTCCTAACAGCTCTTCACCATGTGGCCTGACATGCCACAATTGTAGCAAACACCCCAGAAATGTTGACATTCTCCATCATACCATTTATGGCATTTGGCGTATGGTGCGGAGGATGGATCCCCCTGATAATTCGGTCACTTGGTGTTCTGCCGATAACCAGAGCTGTAATTCTTCTTCTTCTTCCATTGACTCTGCCGATGACCACTCTGAGGACCAAAAGATATTCGCCTCTTCCCCTGAACCTGCACTACCTCATCTCCCCAAAGGTTGGTCTCAACTATGGTGGCTTTATCCACCAGGACAAAGAACTCACGAATCTGTAGCATCCCCACAAGACGGCGGATGTCTTTCCTCATACCCCTCTCAAACCTCCAAGCCTTCTCATGCTCATTCGGAACCAAGTATGGTGCAAATTGAGATAACTCGATAAATCTGGCAGCATACTTCTGCACCGTCAAAGTACCCTGTATCAGGCCCGAAAACTCATAGGCTTTCGCATCCCGAGTGGAGTTCGGAAAGTATCTCTTGAAAAATACCTCCTTGAAATGGCCCCACGTCATACCAGATGGACCAGCTCTCTGCCTCTCCAGCAGGCTCACTGCCGTCCACCATCGCCCTGCCTCTCTAGTCAACTGGAAGGTAGCGTAATGGACCTTCTGCTTCTTAGTGCAGTGGAAGACTTCTAAAATCCTCGCAGTCTTCTCGACCCAGTCCTCTGCCACTATCGGATCAGGTCCTCCCGTAAATGTCGGAGGGTGCATGCATGCGAACCTCTTGATGGTGCACCCCGCATTAGTAGGAGAGCTCTCGCGTCTCCTAACACTCCACCCAATCTCACGGATCACCTGTCTCGCCAAACCACGAGACATTAGACCTGGCAAAGCGGATCGGGTCGGTTTATCCGTGGCGGATAAGGCGGATTATCGGGTAAAAAAATCATAATCCATATTCAACTCGTTTAAGTGGCGGATTAGGCGGTTTCGGGTCGGATAATTAATGGCGGATGAGCGGATAATCCGCCATTCTCAAATATAATTTTATTAATAATTTATTTTTGTCATAATAATTTAAATTGTATACTAAAACTTGCAATTAGTTTGGGTATTAACTTTTTTAGTAACTATATCAATCATTCAATCATTTATACTAATTAACAACTCCTAATTCATACAAGTAAAGCTGTAAACAGTAAAATACAATAAATTAATCTCAATCCAACTCAAAATAAAAACTCAAACTGTGTGACTCGTGTGAGTGTGAGTCTAAAATCTAAACATTATAATTGTTCTTACAGCATGTGAGTTTCTTTAAATACAACTATTTTCAAATCGTGTGAATCTCTCAAAATAAAACTATCAACAAACTAAAAAAAATCTCAATCCATCCTTCAAATAACTTCAAAATTATTTGAATGCCTTGAATTAATTGAAATGCTTTCATTTGTGACATCAAAGCTTTCATCTTCTTCTCCTCGTGTGCCTATCATGAAAGAATTCAAAATATAATTTAAGTTATTAATTGAATAACATAAATTGAACTTATTAATTAACATCTCAAAAGTTACAAGTTATCAAACTGGAAAAAAAATTACAAATAATTTATTCAACACTACAAGTTAAAACAACAAATAAATAATAATTTATCGACTACATAATTTTCAAAGATAAATAGAAGCACTAGCTGCACAACCTGTGCTAGTGTAGTAATATTCAAATAAGGTCAAATAGAGCAAGATGATACACTAGATGAGGTACGACCTGCTCTTTCAGCTTGAGCAATATCTTCAGCAAGTTCTTCCTTATCTACAAATTCTTCAACTGCATTCAAATTTTAAAATATAAATAAATATTGCATAATACATAGTATTTATAATAACATAGAAATATAATTAAATAAGCATACCTCCTCGACTATACAGCCAATCACGAGTTAAAATGGTAGTTTCAGCATTATCAGGCGTAAGAGAACTACGTGACATATTTATCACTTTTCCTCCAATACTAAATGCTGATTCCGATGCAACAGTTGATATTGGAATTGATAAGATATCTCTTGCCATTCGAGAAAGAATCGGATACCTATATTCATGACTCCTCCAAAAGTCCAAAATATCCAATTCTTTATCACAATCTACCATCCTCTCTCTAAAAAACATTTCTAGTTCTGACATTGGAGCTTCTTCATCTTCCTTAGCAAAAGCTTTAAAACCCTAAAAACAAGTATATAACAATAGAAATATAAAAATTCTATAGATGTATAATAAAAGTAAATAAAATTTGTACTTAAAAAAAAATCTTACTTTTAGTGTCACGTCAATTGATGTTGCAATAGGTGTCATATGACCACGATCACGACTAATAGATGCTTCAAAGGAAGGCATTTTATTAGAAGTCGAAGGGGAGTGGTGCTTCACATACTCATCAAAAAGTGAATGCATCTCACGCTGGATGTCGTTTACTCGATCTTTCCAAGACATTGGTTGTACTTCTTTTAAACAAAAAGATACAAATTGTATCTTGAAACGAGGATCCAGAATAACAGCCATTGCCAAAATTTTACTATAATCTGACCAGTATTTGTCAAATTTCCCTTGCATTTGAGTAGCCACATTCTTTAAAAAGATATCATCACCCAATGCTGCATTAAGTAAAGTTACTTGTACCTTCCATACTCCTTGAAAGTACAAATTTGCAGTTGGATAAGATGTCCCAGAAAAAAGATTTGTCAAGTCATAAAAAACCTTCAAGAAACTAGCAATTTTCTCAATTTCCTTCCATTCATCATCGTTTGGGCAAAACTTGAAATTCTCCTCACTAAACCTGAATTGGCAAATAGCATCTCTATAGTATAAAGCACTTTCAAGCATCATATAAGTAGAATTCCACCTAGTAGGACAATCTTGGCGAAATCCTCTCACACGTGGCACTCTCACCTTTTCACAACATTCATGAAATCTAAACTTTCGGTGTTGTGAATGCTTCACATATTTGACATAATCTCGTATTTTGTCCACAGCGAAATGAGATAATTTTAGGCCATCTTGGACAATGAGATTCAATATGTGAGTGTAACAACGAACATGAAAAAATTTTCCTTCCCTTACCAAAGCATTTTTCAAGTTCAAATTAGACTTCAAAAACTCTACAAAACAGTCATTGGATGTAGCATTGTCCAATGTTATGGAAAATAGCTTCTTGTCTATACCCCAATTCACCAATAAGTCCATGACTTTGTTACTAAGTGCTAGACCAGTGTGTGGAGGAGGCATGCTTGAAAAACTCAATACTTTCTTCTGAAGCTTCCAATTTTTATCCACAAAATGTGCAGTTAAACATAAATAGCCATCAGTATTTAACGAAGTCCATAAGTCCGAAGTAAGAGAAATTCTACTAGAATTATTCAATAAAAGCTCACGAATGTGCTTTTTTCCTTGAAAAAAACCCTCATAACATCAGCTTTTGCAGTATTTCTTGTCACAAATTTTGTCTCTGGATTTAATTCTAAAGCCCATTCATGAATTCCTTCATACTCAACAAAAGAAAATGGCAAATTGTGTCTCACAATTGCCATTGCCAACTTCCTACGTTGTACAACTTGATCAAGTTTTCGTGTATGCAAAGACAACTTTCCATCACCTTGACTCATTAGCATTTGTTTCAAATCACTATTTTTCTTTCCCATGCATTTTTTCATATGACAATGTAAGTTTGATGTCCCAGAGTTCTTACTATGGTAAAGATATTTCTTAGGACAATATTTACATTGAGCATATTGTTTATCTCCACTTTCAATCAACTCAAAATCTGTCCAAATACTAGATGTTTTTTTCCTAGCTCTTTTTACCTGTGGAGTTGTTTCTTTTGTAGGTTCTGTGTTTGATGAATCTGGCAACTGAACTTCTTCTTCACTCATTTCATCATTTTGATCAATTGAATTTGCTATTGACTGAGACATTTTTTTTCCCAAATCCTTGTAATGCACTGCAAAAAATTATGAAATGGGATTAAATGTTTACATTGCCTAGCGAAAGATTAAATTCATCTTGAAACAAAAACAATGCTACTACGCAGGCCTACAACAATAACAAGGTAGAGATGTCAAAGTATTTAAAATGACAAAGGCCTACAACAATAGCAATGCAGAAATGTCAAAGTATTTAACATGACAAATAATGTAGTTGCTAGAAGTATTGGCTTAGAGCTAAAAATTCATATTTTCACTAGCCTTCACTAACTTGAACATTGGTTTTTTTTTCTATAAAGGAGGAATTAAATAGAATTAAATTTCTTCGGTACCAAGGCTTTAAAGGAGGAATTAATGCTTTTACTAAGGACTCCATTATCAAAGAATTGCACTCAACCTATTAGCTAAGACTTTAGTAATAATCTCAAGGTTGATAGATGGATTAAGAGAACTTTATTTTTATAGGCCTATATATATTATATTGTTAATTTTTTTTTATGACAATAACACGTTTTCTATGAACAGTACAATTTGAATATTATGATTGTTTGAGCAACAAACACTAACCATGCATAGGATTCATGGGAAGAGCATAGATTTTTAGGACATAGATTTGGATATGCGTTACTTTGAACAAACCATAATACAAAATTGTGTTGATTTTATTTCAAAAATCCACACAAATTCAATTCCATGTTCCAAAATCCAAGCTCATAACACTATCCATGCATGTTATGGTTTATTGCATGTTTAGTACATAAGAATATAATGAAATCAAGCGACATGAAATCATATTTATTACTCAGTTTTGTCATTCTCTTCATTTACATTTTTCATTCCATCCAACTCTTATCAATTTACACGACAATATATTTAGTAATGTTTTGCAATGTCAAATTGTATTTCCTGTAAGTGTATGTTTTACAAAAATGAGTTTTTATTTTCAAGAAAGCTAGAAAAGGATTTCTTCTATTATTGTTTTCCAGCTCTTCTGCACAAATACTAGAAAACTACAAAGCAAGGAATGTCATCTTTTGTAATTCTTTGAAAAAATAAAAATTATTTTTCACAACTGATGTCCTTTAACTTTTTTCAATGACTGGATTGCAGTACCAAATATGCCCACAACAGGAAACATCCATGCATAATTAGGGGAAAACATAAACACTGCTGTGGCAAGCCTAAGTTACAATTTGCAAATACCAATTCTTTAAACAATTTGCAAGGAATCAATATTTAATATATTTAAAATTAAATAAAAATAGAAGCGTGGCTCATGGATGCATGAAGAAGAAAAGTAAAAAAATAAAATAAAAATACAATACACAGTAGCATGGCTCATGGATGCATGAAGAAGAAAAGTAGAAAAATAAAATAAAAATACACAACACAGTGACAGTGGAAGTGTGGATTGTGGAACAGACAAATAGGGGAGGAACTGTGGAAGCCTGGAAGGCATAAACCAGAGCGGAGCTCGGAGGGACTACCAGTAACCAAACTACCTTCTGAGTTCTGAGTTCTAAAGCCCCCTCCTGCTGGTTCGAAGCTCCTCGCACCTGCTGGTTTGAAGCTCCTATTGATTCAAAGCGCAAAGCTCCTGGAACCTGCTATGGCGATTGCAAAGACTGGTTCGAAGGATCGAAGAAACTCACGACTCAGAGGGCCGAGGGAAGAGGGCTTCGAAGGGTCGAAGAAGAAGGGTCTTGTGCGGCGGCAGCGACGCCTAGACTGGTTTCCACTTCTCCTTGTCTGAGTGATTCAGTCTCTAGTGTCTGTGGCTAGGGCTGGAATGGAAGAATCGCGAATGGGGCTGACCTGGGTGGGTGCTGGAAGATTGGGAGCCTGAGGGTGGGAGTCTGGGAGGGCCGAGGGAGACTCAATAGTCAAGAGGGGCACGCATGTGGGCTGTGGGTGCTTGGGCCGGGGCATTGACCATTGGGCCTTTGAGTTTTGGGCAGTGCTTCAGTGTTAGTGGGCTTAGGGGCAGTGGGTTGTGGCTTGTGGGCTATTTTTATGAGTTAATAGTTAAGCGGGTTGGCAGATATCCGCCGGATAAACCCGACCCGACCCGCTAAGGGGGCGGATATGAAAATTAAAACTCATATTCGACTCATTTAACAAACGGATGATCATGAGTCGGTTAGAACGGGTCGGATACGGTTCGGATTAACGGATTTTTATCCATTTTGCCAGGTCTACGAGACATAGAAGGAGACTCATCGCTTGCTATCTCCTTGGAGCCACTCTCCAAGTTATTATCCTTGGGCTCCATTCTGAAAACAGAACAGGAATCAGTTAGAATTCCTATATCGTATGCAGTTAACACAATCATAGACCTAATCATGTCAACTATTACTCTCACAAGTCTAAACCTGTCCCGTCACATCGACACGAAAGTCATTAATGGTCTGCCTTGCCTTTACTGGAATCGTCATTCTAGGAAAAACAAGGAATACCTCTGACACATCTCGATCTAGCAACAAAACAATCCCCGACTAACTCCACCCATTTCTTACATCCTATACTCTAGTATGTACACTTCAATACTCCTAATAAAGTTTACAAGACCTAACAACTTGGTTACCAAGCTGGCACACCCCGAACCCGCAAGTGAGTCCCAAGTGTGAATAAAGTAACCTAACCTGTCTCTGTATCAATTTAAAACATACATGATTCGATACAAAAGAGGGTCCGACCCCGTGAGGTGAACAGATGCCCATATACATACACATAACCATCCATACTCATCCAAAATACGCAGTGGAATACGGTCTTTTATACATAACCAGTATCATGCCAGAGTCTATACAAGCTAGGATATACATTCCCATAATACAAATATACCCCAGGTGTCTACAAAAACCATCCCGACAACCTGGATACCAAAACTCGTGCCTAATAGGTACTAGTAGTAGCTAAACGACACCCCTTGCTTCCAGACACTAGGATTCTAGTTTCGGCTACCTAAAGGACCTGAAAAACATTTATATGTATTTAGGGTGAGACACCTCTCAGTAAGGGAGAAAACAGGTTATATCAGTGTGTGGCATACCAGTGTTATTTTACATACTTTATAAGACCATAAAATACGATACAGTTCGAAACATTTTCATACAGTTTCATACATATACATACAGTTCCATACAATTCCATACAGTTCCAGTATTTTCACAAAAACCATTCCAGTACATACGATACCCAAAACATACAGTCAGTGTCGTCACACTAGTTCGCAACTACACAAGGCCACCCCGTCTCACAGCGATTATATTGCTACATACGCAACTACGCTACGACGACTGAGGCCCAATAGTGATTACATTGCTCCATACGCAACTATACAAGGTCACCTCATCTCACAGCGATTACATTGCTACACACGCAACTACGCTGCGACGACCCAGGCCTAATAGTGATTACATTGCTATATATGGTGTAGAACACACCCTTCGGTGACCAGCCGGAACATACTAGTGATATTTCATACCTCGGATATAGAGCAAGCCACTCTCGCCCACAGTAGTTAACCGATACATGGCTATTTTACAAATCCCTGGAATCATTTTGGAACTCACGTTCCTATACATTTCAGCGTACGGTAATTAGCTGCCATATAGCTATTTTACAAATACCTGGAACAAATACATACAACCATACATATCATACTTATTTGGTTTACGGTAATTCATATCGTTTACAAATTCAAGTATACAATTGATGCAAATATGGATTACGGTCACCTCAATAATACAATTTTAACAAAACTAATAGTTTTCCAAACCAAGTAGAGATGATACCCGAAATCCCCATTTTCCCCGAAAACTGTAACTAAAAAATATCGTATTTTTACCTGATAGATTTCCCCAAATAAGTAGCCATAACATACATACGATCGTAGTCTGCAAGCTTACCGATCCTGATTTTGAAAATAAACTAATATAAATAGAATTGCCTTACCTTAACTCGAATTCCAATTACGAACTCTACGGTCCTCAAAACTACGAACCGAGACTCCAAAACCTACAAACCACAGTATAGTACAAGCTTACAATCCGTACTACTACACATATACTGAATCAGAAATGAAAATTGAGCCTTACTTTGATTTTAACCTAAAACTCAAAATCCTCCGAACGAGATTCCGATCCACTAGGAGCGTAGAGAATCTTTTCCTGATCCTCGCAGTATTGTTGGATTTATGAACCAGGCAACGATCGACAAACAAAACTAGAGAGAGAGTGTAGGGAGAGTTTTAGAGAGAGAGTGTGTGTTTTAGGGAAACTTAGTCCCAAAGCAACCCAAAATGTCATTTATAGTACCTTTGACCCGGGTGGATTCGTCAACGAATTGGTGTGCTCATCGATGAATTCTTCACTAGCGTCGTTGACGAATCGGCAGCCTCGTCGACAAGCCAGATATTCCAAAATTTTTACTGAACTCCTCGGCATTACTCGTCGACAAGCTTCTGAATTTCGTCAACAAGAAGCCTTCAACTTTCGTCGATGAATTTTGGCCTCGTCGACGAAATCTGTGAAATTCCATTTTTACCCCTCTTTTACATAATAAATCTATATATCACGGTTCAGGTTCTTACAGTGAATATAATTCAGTTCTGCATAAAATTATATCAAAGTTAAAACTACGTGGTAAAAATATTACTGATGAAGTCATTCTTGAAAAGACATTTACTACTTTCCATCCCACTAATGTGCTTCTACAGTAAAAATATAAGAAGAGGAAATTTACTAAATTTTTTGAACTTATATCATGTCTTCTTGTTGTTGAGCAAAATAACGAGCTTTTGATGAAAAATCACCAAACACATCCAACTGATTCAACCTCATTCCTTGAAGTGAATATGAATACATCTCGTGGTCAAGAACGAGACCATAGGCATGATCATAGTTGTGGTCGAAATAATCACTGGTATCAACATGAGACTGCAAACCCCTAGAAGATGGATGACCCCTAGAAAAGGGATGACCCCCTAGAAGCGGAATAATGATCAAAATCGACAACCCAGACATCATGAAAATAAATGCTACAGATGCAGAGGAAAAGACCATTGATCGCGTACCTGTCGTATGCTCAGACACTTGGTAGATCTATATCAAGCCTCTATAAAAGAAAAAAGTAAAGAAGTTGAAACAAATTTTGATGATAATGATGTTCCAACATACCTTGATGCTAGACCATCTAACTCAGTTTATCTTGATATTGCTGATTTCTTTGTAAATTAAGATGAAAATAATGATGTAATATTTTAAGATATAAATTAAGTAATATTATATTTGAATTTCAATAAATAAATTATCGTATTTATTATTGCTATGATCAATTATAATAATGGGTTTTTAATATATGTGTTATGTGTGAATTGTCTTAAAGTTTTGATCGATTTTAAGATGTTTTTGGAAGAAGTTTGTTTAGCTGATAGTTGTACAACACACACAATTCTTCAAGATAAGAAATATTTCCATTACTTGAATGTATCTTCAACAAATGTTAAAACAATATATGGTCCTACAAATTTGATTAAAGGCTCTGAAAAAGCTAATATAAAGTTACCCAATGGTACTTTATTACAAATTGATGAAACTTTATATTCCAGCAGATCTAGAATAAATTTGTTAAGTTTTAAAAATTTAAGACTCAATGGATATCAGATAGAAACTATAAATGAAGGCAGTAAAGAATTCCTTTATATTACTTTTATTGTTTTTAGAAAGAAGCAAATTTTAGAAAAAATGTCAAATTTATCTTCTGAATTGTATTTTACAAAGATTAAAGCAGTTGAATTATATAATGTTTTGCACTAGAAGTGCAATGACCCAAAGTTATTTACACTTTGGCATGATCGTCTTGGACATTCTGGAGATGTAATGATGCGAATAATCATTAAGAATTCACTTGGTTATCCACTAAAGAACCAGAAGATTCTTTTATCAAGTGTTATCATGTGTATTGTTTGCTCTCAAGGGGAATTAATTGTCAAACCATCCATTTCAAAGGTAAGTCTTGAATCTCCTAGTTTTTTACAAAGAATTAATGGTGGTATATGGGGACCAATACATCCACCATTTAAATCATTTAGATATTCCATGGTCTTAATTGATGCATCTACTAGATGGTCACATGTTTCTCTACTTTCTACTCATAATATTGCATTTACTAGACTTCTTTCTCAATTGATTATATTATGAGCTCATTTTTCCGATTATCCAATTAAACCAATTCATTTGGATAATGTTGGTGAATTTACATCTCAAACTTTTGATAACTATTGCATGTCTCTTGGAATAGATATTGAACATCTCGTTGCTCATACCCATGCATAAAATGGTTTAGTTGAATATTTTATTAAGAGACTTCAACTCATTACTAGATATATGATTACGAGAACCAAATTGCCTTTATCAGTTTGGGGATATGCTATTCTTCATGTTGCATGTTTAGTTCGTATAAGACCAATTGCTTACAATAAACTTTCACCCATGCAATTAGTTTCTGGGCAACAACCTGATATTTCTTATTTAAGAACTTTTGGTTGTGCAGTATATGTTCATATTGCCCCTCCTCAAAGAACTAAAATGGGTCCTCAACGTAAGCTTGGTATCTATGTTGGTTTTGATTCCCCTTCTATTATTAGATATCTTGAACCTTTAACATGTGATTTTTTTAAAGCACAATTTCAAGATTGTCATTTGATGAAATAGTATTCCCTACATTAGGAGGAGCAAAATTAGTTCCTGAAACATAACATAAAATCACATGGAATGTTATGAGTTTATCTCATTTAGATTCTCACACAAATCAAAGTGAACTTGAAGTTCAGAAGATTATACATTTGCAAGGGATTACAAATCATTTACCAGATTATTTTATAAGTACCAAGGTCATACTAAAATCTCGTATACCTGCTGCAAATATTCTAGCACGTATTGATGTCCTTAAAGGACAACAACCAACTAATAAACCTAAACCGTAAGTTAAGCATGGAAGGTCTGTTGGTGCAAAAGATAAAACTCCCAAAAGGAGAAAATTGAAATCTAAAAACACTCCAAAAGAGGTTACAGAGGAGGATAATCCATTCAACATTCACAAACCCGTTTCTTTTGAAAATGAAATCCCTATTATGGAACCTCTTAAAGAGAAATCTCCTGAAAAGAAAACTCTTGAAGAGACATCCCTTGAAAAGGGACAGGTACCTGGAAATAACAATGAGATCTCAATTCATTACATAGGAAAAATGTGGGAAAGAAATAAAATTGATGTCAACAACATATTTGCATATGCAGTGGCTACTGACATTACCAGAAGTAATGAGGATCTTGAACCTAAATCTGTTAATGAATGGCAATATATAAGTAATTGACCAAAATTGCAAGAGACTATAACATCAGAATTAAACTCTCTATTAAAAAAAGAAGTAGTCCAAACACCAGAAGATGTCCAACCTATTGGATACAAATTGGTATTTGTGCGCAAGCAAAAAGAAAATAATGAAATTATTCAATATAAAGCAAGGCTTGTGGCACAAGGTTTCTTGTAGAAACTCGTAATTGATTATAAGGAGACATATTCTCTCGTAATAGATGGAATCACTTTCAGATTCTTAATTGTGCTAGTCGTTGCTGAACGGCTGAGCATGCATCTTATGGACTTAGTAACAACATAACTATATGGATCGTTGGATAGTAAAATTTATATGAAAGTCCTTGAAGGATTCAAATTGCCTAAAGAAAAACCTATAAATTTATAATCAATTAAACTCCAACGTTCTTTATATAGATTAAAGTAATCTAGACGCATGTGGTACAATCGATTAAGTGAGTACCTTGTGAAAGAAGGATTCATAAATGATCCAATTTGCCCAGGCATTTTTATTAAAAGATCAAAATTTGGATTTGCTATAATTGTTGTTTATGTTGATGATTTGAATTTAGTTGGGACTCCTAAAAAGCTCACTAAAGCTGCTAATTATTTAATGGTAGAATTTGAGATGAAAGACTTAGGAAAGATAAAATATTGTATTGGCTTACAAATTGAACATGTAAATGTTAGAATACTTGTTCATTAATCTAAATATACCAAAAAGATATTAAGGCAATTCTATATGGAAGAAGTTCATTCATTGGGATCTCCAATGATGGTGCGATCACTTGATGTTAAGAAGGATCCATTTCGACCTCATGATGAAAGGGAGGAATTACTTAGTCCTGAAGTACCATATTTAAGTGCTATCGGCTCTTTGATGTATTTGGCCAATTGTACAAAACCCGACATTGCATTTTCTGTAAATCTACTTGTAAGATATAGTTCTGCTCCTACTTGGTGACACTGGAATAGAATTAAGCACATTCTGCGCTATTTGAGAGGTACATATAATTTGGGTCTATTCTACTCATTTAATTTCAAGTCTCAACTAGAAGGATATGCAGATGTTAGATATCTATCTGATCTTCACAATGCTAAATCTTAATCTGGATATGCATTTTTTTATGGAAAAACTGTTATATCTTGGAAATCAATAAAGTAGACAATTACAACAATATCCTCTAATCATTCTGAAACACAAACTATCCATGAAACTAGTAGAGAATGTGTGTGACTCAGATAAATTATTTCTTATATCCAAGCAAATTGTAGTATTTAATCAATCAAAGGTATTCCAATATTTTTATATGAAGATAACGCTGCATGTATAGCTCAATTAAGAAGAGGATACATAAAAGGTGACGGAATGAAGCATATCTCTCCAAAATTCTTCTATACACATGAACTCTGGAAGAATGGTGATATAGATGTTCAGCAGATCCGATTAAGTAATAATCTAATAGATTTATTTACCAAAGCTTTGTCTACTATAACATTCAAGAAATTGGTTCATCTCATCGGAATGAGACATTTTAAAGATCTTAACAGAGGGAGTTAATATATGGGTGACATCCAAGGGGGATTGTTAGGAAAACCATAAGAGATTAATGGTTGTCATCCCTTTATTTTTTCACCACCATAAATTATTTGCTATCCTTATTGCCCTATAAAAGGGCACTCTCTCCCTCTCATTTTGACACACACATTGCATGCATGAAGTAAGTAGACATATAGAAAGGATGAGAGAAGATGAGAGATGGAGAGAAGAGAGATATTTTGTACAAGGCCTGTTCCAAATCATCTCATAATTTCTCCCGAGATGGTGAAGTTTTTTTATCTCATATGCTCGTGGAGTAGGCATAGCCGAACCATGTAAAATTTCTATCTCATCTCTATTTATTTTCCTGCATCTTTAATAGCAGGTCGTTTGTCTTTCAAAAATTTTAATTTATTTTTGTGTTCTCCTTGTCTTTAATTATTTTTCAAGTAAAATATGTAATGCAACGAATTTGTTCTGAAGAGCCAGACTATTTTTACTAGTGTAGTAATTTTTCTTCTTTTTTTTAAGATAAAATTTAGCTGTATTTCTTAAATCTTTTTAAGCCTAAAATACACAAGATTCTTCTATACTCAATACCTACTGCACAACACCTCCCTCAATTAAAACAACCACCACATTCTGTATTTGTATAAACCTTAAATTTGGAGTTATATTAAATTACATAAGATGTAATATAAAATTATATTAACTTTTGATATGCCCAAAACAATCTAGCTAATGAGGGTAGGTCAACGCCTATCTCGCACCTTCTCTGGGTCTGACATTTTGACGAGTGATTAGCTCCAACCTAATAAAGAGGAGGAGAGATCCATGCCAACGGCCTTAATAACCAAGTAATAGATGCACGCACTTATTGTTAGAGAGCGATCCACGCCCCTGTGCAATAAATTCAAGCCAACCTGCGGTCAACTCGAGCCTCTATAAAAAGGGATTGGGAGAAAAGGCAAAGGTAAGTCATTCAACACAATTATACTGTTGCATTCAGCCTCTCTAAAAGCATTCCTCTTACTTAGGCATCGGAGTGATCCCCCGGAGTACACTCCGGGTCATCCAAGCTTTTCTTTTCCTCCTCTTTCAGGTCAACGAAAGTCGAAGGAGCATCCCTGCTATTTTTACCCCGCAACAGTTGGCACCGTCTATGGGAACCAGCATTTAAGAGGTAATCATATCTTGCTCTCGACTTTCGACCTTCCAACAATGCCGACCTCACACAGCTCTACCTCCATCCCTACTATAAAAGAATCGTCCCAATCTATTCATTCCGTGCCTGCTGAGTCACCTGGTGTCAGTAGGGAGGAGTTCCTCGCTTTTCAAAAGGAAATGAAGGATATGCTCAACCAACTCTTATAACAAAAGAGTCAAGAAGGACATGTCCTCCACCAACCGCAAGAGAACCCCAGCACAGACAAACAGACTAACAAACCAGTGGAGAACGAGGAGAAAGCCTACCTTAACAAGAAGGTAGAAGATGCAAACAGTGTGGACGTCAACCAACAAAGATCTACGGAACTCGAAGAAAGAATCAAAAAGATAGATCGTATAGAGAAGATGATGAAAGAGGGCATAACCAAACCCTACTACGGGGAAGCATCCCTGAGGTCTTCGGAGCCGCCATTCAATAAAGAAATCATAGAGGCTCCATTGCCAAGTAGATTCAAGATGCCCACCTTTAAGAGGTACAAAGGTTTATCTGACCCAATTGATCACTTGGATAATTTTAAAATGTTGATGCAGTTGCAAGGGGCTCCAGACGCAATCATGTGTCGAGATTTTGCGACCACCCTTAAGGGTACTACTAGAGATTGGTACCGAACACTATGACCTGGATCCATCGGTTCCTTCTCAGACATGGAACAACTCTTCACCAGCCACTTCCTTAGCAGCAGGAGAGTTGCTAAAACAACTGGCCATCTCATGAGTATGGCGCAAGGAGAGTAGGAGACTCTAAAAGATTTCATGCATCGCTTCAACACGGCGACCCTAGAAATCTGCAACTTAGACATGGGGGTGGCCTTAGCAGCCCTGACAACGGCTCTCCAGCCTGGAAGCTTCTTATACTCGCTGGGGAAAAAGTCGCCGGTAGACATGGGGGAGCTGATGGTCCGAGCGCAGAAGTACAACAATCTGGAAGAGATGATGGATACGAGATGAAGTCGCATAGAGCGGAAAAGGAAAAACAGTAGCAGGGAAACATGAGATCCCTATAGATCCGCAAAAAGACACGAGACTAGTGCGCTGCACCCGGGTCAAAAGATGAGAGGACAGCACAACAAGTTCTCCACCTACACACCCCTGAACATACTGCGCTCGGAATTACTGATGCAAATCAGAAAGAAGGATTACATCTCGTGGCCTGATCCCATGTGAACACCTCTTCATAAGCGGGACATGTCCAAGTTCTGTGCATTCCACAAGGATCACAGTCACGACATAGAAGAATACATTCAATTAAAGAAAGAAATCGAAGTCCTAATAAGAAGAGGACACCTGTCAAAGTTTGTGAAGAGAGAAGATCCCGTGTGGGAACCTTTCGAACAGAGGAGGCATGGCGTAAAAGAAAAAGAAGAGCAGGTCATAGGCGAGATCGCGGTGATCTTCGGAGGATCCGCTAGTGGAGGAGATAGCGGGAGTGCTCGCAAAAGATATGCTAAACAGGTGCTATCAATGGAGAAGGAGGAAATTAGTAGCAAACGAAACAAAAAAGATGACATCATAACTTTTGACAGCGGAGACGAAGAAGGGGTGTAGCAGCCACATGATAACGCCCTGGTGCTCTCCCTACTTGTGGCCAATTACATGGTTAGACGCATATTGATAGACAATGGGAGCTCAGCTAACATCATGTGCTGGTCGGTCCTAGTCGGGATGAAGATCGGCAAGGAACGACTCAAACCGATCTCAACCCCCCTGGTAGGATTTGGAGGAGACATTGTTCACCCCTTGGGAACAATCACGTTACCGGTGACAATAGGGACGAAACCGCAGCAAGTCACGACACTGACGGAATTTCTTGTTGTTGACCGACCTTCGGTGTACAATGTCATCTTGGGTCACCCTTTCCTCAACGCAGTTTGCACTATAACGTCAACATACCACCTCAAAATCAAATTCACTACACCACAAGGGATAGGATTTGCCAAGGGAAATCAGGCCGCTGCTCAGAGTTGCTATGTAATGGCCCTGAAAGGGAAGATGGAAGCTAGAGAAACCCTAACGGTGGAAGATCTGGAAGTAAGGGTAGAATATCCCCAAATTAGTACAGCAGATGAAGACATCAGACATATACCCCTGAAGGACCACCATGAGAGAAGTGTACAGATCGGAAGTCACCTGCCCGACACCCTGACAGCGGGGTTGAGTGAACTGTTGGATGAATTTGCTGATTTGTTCGCTTGGTCAGCCGCAGATATGCTCGGCATTGACCCTACAGTCGTAGAGCACAAGTTACAGGTCAATCCCAATCACTGACCTGTGAAGCAGAAAAAAAGGAGCTTCGCGATGGAGCATATCAAAATAATCGACGAGGAAGTGACAAAACTATTGCAGGCCAACTTCATCCGGGAAGTAGACTACCCGGAGTGGCTGAGCAACGTGGTTCTAGTAAGGAAGCCGAATGGAAAATGGCGCACCTGCATAGACTTCACGGACTTAAATAAAGCGTGCCCAAAGGATACCTTCCCTTTTCCTCGAATCGACCAGCTAGTGGATTCGACCTCCGAGCACGAGCTCCTCAATTTCATGGATGCTTACTCAGGGTACAACCAAATCCCTATGAGTTAAGCTGACGAGGAAAAAACTTCTTTTATCACCGAAAGAGGCTTATATTGTTATCGGGTGATGCCCTTCGGCTTAAAAAATGCAGGAGCCACATATCAGAGATTGGTGAACAAGATTTTTAAAGACCAGCTCGGAAAAAAAATGGAAGTGTACGTAGACGATATGTTAGTAAAAAGCATGGAAGGCGGGCAACATTGTAAAGACTTGAGGGAAACGTTCGAGCTCCTTCACCGGTACCACATGAAGCTGAACCCATCAAAGTGTGTATTCGGCGTTTTTGTAGGAAAGTTCCTGGGCTTTATGGTGACTCATAGAGGTATAGAAGCAAACCCGGATAAAATACGAGCGCTACTGGAAATGGAAGCTCCGAGGACTAAAAAGGAGATCCAAGTTCTGACTGGGAGAATAGCCTCCCTCAGTAGGTTTGTCTTATACTCAGGGGACAAAGGCTTACCTTTATTCAGAGCACTACGGAAGAAGGGAGGATTCAAATGGGGGGAGGAGCAGGCTAAAGCCTTCGAACAGCTTAAGCAATACCTCAGATCCCCTCCTCTCTTAACAAAGGCAAAGAATGGGGAAGACCTCTATCTATATGTAGAATCCACGGAAAATGCCGTCAGCTCGGTCCTGGTTCGGGAAAAAGGCAGGAAGCGTCAGCCCATATATTACACTAGTAAGGTGTTAAGTGGAGCCGAAAAGAACTGTTGCATGGTGGAAAAAGTTGCCTTCTCCATCATCTGTGTAGCACGAAAATTAAGGCCCTATTTTCAAGCCCACAAGGTAGTTGTGTTAACAAACCTACCAATGAGACAAATTGTACAGCGGCCGGAGAGTTCGGGAAGGATAACGAAGTGGTCAATCGAATTAAGTGAGTTCGACATACAGTATCAACCAAGGCCCGCAATCAAGGCCTAGGTACTCGCTGATTTTGCAGAAGAAAGGCTCCCCGAGTCATCCACTAAGTCGGATGTATGGACACTGCATGTTGATGGGTCCTCTAACGCTGCTGGAGGGGGAGCTGGATTCATCCTTTCAGCCCTGGACGGCAGTGAAACTCTTTTCGCACTAAAGCTGGAGTTCATAGCAATAAACAATGAGGCGGAGTATGAAACTTTGTTAGCAGGCCTAGGCCTCGCAGAAGCAGTAGGGGTGGCATAGATTAAAGTATTGAATGATTCCCAGCTGGTGGTAGAGCAACTAAAAGGAGAATTTGAGGCTAGGGATCAAAGAATGAAGAAATATCTCGTTAAGGCCCAAGAATACACAAAAGCATTCGTTCAGTTCGACATAAAACACGTACCAAGGGCAGAGAACAAAAAGGCGGACGCACTCGCAAAATTGGCCTCAACAACAAGTTCGGAATGGAAAGACGCTATTTATCTTGAACGAATAGGGAAACCCTCATACGAAGGGGACAAAATTAACTCAGTAGAGTCTAAAATCAGTAAGGACGATTGGAGAGCGTCTCTATTCCTATACCTTAAGGACGGATCCCTACCAGAGGACAATAAGGAAGCTCTAAAGGTGAGGAGCAAAGCTGCAAGATATACGTTGATGGGCCGGGAGCTCTACATGCGATCCCTAACACTGCCCTACCTTCGATGTTTAAGTAACGAGGAAGGGGAGTACATACTACGGGAAATCCACGAAGGAGTTTGCGGAAACCATCTTGCTAGTAGGGCTCTAGCCCACAAGGCTATGCGACTGGAATTTTACTGGCCCACAATGAAGAAGGACACGGTCGAGCTCGTCAAAAGATGCGATAGATGTTAAAGATGCTCAGTAGTACCACACGTACCCTCTAATCTACTCTCCCCTCTAACCAGTCCTTGCCTTTTCGCGCAGTGGGGGATAGACATCCTCAGACCTCTACCACAGGCGGCTGGCTAGAAAAAATTTTTGTTGGTAACAATAGATTATTTCACTAAGTGGGTAGAGGTCAAACCTCTAGCCACCATAACAGAGCGGAACATTATGCGATTTGTGTGGACAACAGTGGTTTGCCGTTTCAGAATCCCTTGGGCAATAGTTACGGATCACGGGAGGCAGTTTGACAACAAACGCTTTAAAAAGTTCTGTTCGAACCTATCTTTTAAGCTCGTCTTCGCATCAGTGGTGCACCCCCAGAGCAATGGACAGGTAGAGAACATGAACCGGACGATACTGGACGGGTTGAGGACGCGACTCGAATCTACGCAAGGTAGATGGGTAGAGGAACTCCCCTCACTCATATGGGCATACCACACCCCCAAGAGGGCGGTAATAAGGGAAACCCCTTTTATGCTCGCCTTCAGCACAGAAGCAGTCATCCCAGCAAGGGTAGGGATACCCTCCTGGCGAAGGCAGTACTTCAGCGAGCAGATCAACAACAAAGAGCTCATATCAGAAATAGACTTACTGGAAGAGAGACAGGACTAGGCGAGTCTAAAAGTTGCAGCATACCAGCAGAAAGTAGCTAAGTACTACAACAAACGAGTCAAACTACGAAATTTCTAATCGGGAGACTTAGTCCTAAGGAAGACACGGAACAACCCTTCCGAGTCAGGGTTGCACAAGTTAAAGCCCAACTGGGAGGGCCCATACAGAGTCACAACTGAGATAAAGCCGGGGACATGCAAGTTGGAAGATGCAGGGGGGAAAGAGATTAAGAACACATGGAACTTAGAAATGTTTAAAAAATACTATTCTTAAAAAGCGCTTCTTGCAGTGCTGTAATAAAAGTATCAATTACAATAGTTGTACTACGTCAATAAAGTTTGAAAAATTACAAGTTCAGTTCCTATAGACTAGTTTGCTTTACTTCCCTCTCTAGCTTCCTCCTCCTCTCCCTCTTCATCCTCGTCTAGATCTTCGGCAGATTGAGGACTCTCATTGCCATAACCATGCGAGCTCACACCATCCAGCGGAAGCTCAGGGTGCTTGGTTTTGACTTGGTCCCGGAACCTCCTAAATCCCACCCGATATGCTTTGGAAGTATCAATAACGAATTGGTTGGAGTCCTTGTACTCCTTTACTGCAGTTTAGGAGGCAGTAGCAGCAGCGGCAGCTTCCCTGGCAGGCAACTCCTCCCTACGAAGGCGCTCAATCTCGACTTGCAGAGCTCGCTCACGGACCTTGGCCTCGCTTTGTTCGTTTTGAGCAACAACGTACTTCTCCCTAGAGTCCAAGATTTGACGGTACATCTCAACAACCTTCTCCTCCTAGGCCAGGGCCATCATCGCCAGTTGAAAAAAAAAACATGGAACAGTCAGCAAAACTATGTATTAAGGGAAGAAAAATAAAGCCAATTGAAGAATATACACCTGGTATGAGATGTGGCGGATCTTCGCGGAAAGAGCGTCAGGAAGAGTGCACTGGGCCTGCACAAAATCCTCAGCATGCACTGCCTGACAGAGAGGAGAGGCAGAACAGGTCGACTCGTGAAAAATTGCTTCAGTAAGAGGCTGAGGGATCGGAGGAGGAGCAGCGTTGAACTCTTCCTGATGAACACCTGAATCACCTGTAGCAGGTGCATCCCTTTAGGAAGATTCCCCCTCAATCTCCCTTCTCTTCTTCCTACTCTTGCTCACCCTTTGCTTTCTGGCTTCCCCCATGAGGGATTCATATCTGGTGAAGTCCATATCTGCAAGTATAAAGAGAAAAAGAGTTAACACTAACAATAGAGATAATATCCGAACAAGTACGTTTAGAAATCAGAGGCGAGGAGAGACTTGAGGAAACGGGGCTGATCCCCCACTGAACGAGGACACGCTCTTGGAGCAGCTCCTCATGAGGGATAATACCCTGCTCGCCAAGGGTTCGAAGCTCTTTCAAAATGGCCTGCTCGTCGGGTGAAAGCCTTGGAAGAAGGTGGCGTACCCGAACTACAAAGGAAAAGGGACGAAAGGAAAAAGTTGAGTCAGCAGATAACATACTAGTAGCCCTGTAGAAGAAGGTGGAGAAGGGAGAGACCACGTTACCATCAAGAGGAGAAGACCAGACCAAGGAGCCCTTGTAGTTCAACTCCCTCGAAGCAAATAAGTAACGAGACTTCCAATTGTGTATGGAAGAGCTGCCCAGCGAAAAAAGTTTATAGCCTGGTAGAGAGTTGAAATAGTACAGCTCCTTCTCTACAGAATGTGTTCGCATTTGGAAACAACTCCTAAAGAGAGGAATTGTTGGCTGGTGGCTGAGATGGAGCAGAAGGACGGCAAAACAGGTGAGCGAGAGATAGGAGTTTGGAACAAGCTGGGAAGGTGCTATCGGATAGAAATGTAACACGCTAGAGACAAAGGGGGAAAAAGGAAGCCTGAGACCCAAATCTAAATAATCTATATAGAGGCAAAGCTCTTCGGAACCTGGATCAAGGGCTGACTCGGAAACGGAGGGTAACCTAACAGTAATACCCTGTGGTATAGCAAAGAAGTAATGAACATTCTGTAAGTCGGAAGGGGTGAGGCCACAACAAGCGTTCCTCACCGTAGTAAGAACCCTCGAAGGCTGTGAAGAAGACTCCATGAGGGTAAACAAAGCGTGTATGAGACAATACCCTTACCAACGGATCAAACGGGCAAGCACCAATAAAAACAAAGAAGAAAAATGCCCAAGCAGATCAAAACAGTAAAATTCCGCACACAAACAGCAAGGCCATCTTATAAAAAAAGATCAAACACACAAAGTTAACGCAAGAACAGCGAAGAACATGAAGAACAACAAAACAAACATATAGTAGAGAGGGGGAGCATACCTATGACGGATGGGAGGCCCCGTGGATTGAAGAGGAGAAAAGAATGAAGGAGCTCTCTACTCAGAAGATGTGTGTAGAATGAAGGAGTCTCCTGGACTTTATAAAGAGAGGATGGCACGAATCCCTGAGGCGGAAATCTCAAAATTTCTCGTCTACAAAAAAGGATTATGTCTCAAGGTGAAAAAGGACACAGATGATCTCGTAAACCCATAGAAGATCACTGACATATGCACAGCGTGACTTCCTGAGGACAAACGGCGCCTCGGAAAGACAACATCAGACAAGGAATCATAAATGAGAACGTTTCATCCAACCCACTTCCCAAGGTATGGTACATTCAAAACATGCATTTATCAATCTTTCGTAGGAAGAGAAGGATGTGACAACGCCTTGGGAAAATGAGTAGATGAAACACCTAATAAAGGAGCACGACTCACTAAGCATGACACATCTGTGGCTGAGAGGATGCTACGAAGTGTGGCCCCAAAAACGGCCCAACAGATGAGCATGACTCATCAAGTCTACAGATCCAAACGACGAGCACGACTTGTAAGGCCAGAAACGGCCTAACAGATGAGCACGACTCATCAGCCTTATAGGCCCAAACGACGAGCACGACTCATAAGGCCAGAAACGGCCTAATAGATGAGCACGAATCATCAGCCTTATAGGCCGAAACAACGAGCACGACTCGTAAGGCCAAAGACAGCCTAGCAAATGAGCACGACTCATCAGGCATTGAAGCCCAAATAATGACCACAACTCATAAGGACAAAAACAGCTAAGCAGATAAGCGCGCCACAAACAACTTCCCCTCCGTGGGATAGATCGGCCAATTTCCCTTCATAAAGCAGGTCGGCCAACTTTCCTCAGGGGGCAGATCAGACAGGTCAGCAAATTTCCCTCCATGGAGCGGGACAGACAGCTCGACCAATTTTCCTCCATGGGATAGGTCGGCCAACTTCCCTCCATGAAGTAGGTCGGTCAACTTCCCTTCATGGAGCAGGTTAGACAGCTCGGTTAATTTCCCTCCATGGGACAGGTCTTGCAAATACCCTTCATGGAGCAGGTTAGACAGGTTGGACAAATTCCCTTCATGGAGCAAGTTAAATAGCTCGGCCAATTTCCCTCCGTGGGACAAGTCGGCTAATTTCCCTCCATGAAGCAGGTCGGCCAACTTGCCTTCTAGGAGCAGGTTAGACAGCTCGGCCAATTTCCCTCCATGGGACAGGTCGGCCATATCCCCTTCATAGAGCAGGTCGGACAGGTCAGCCAATTTCCTTTCACGGAGCGGATCAGACAGGTTGTCCAAACTTTACTCCATGAAAAAGGTCGAGCAGCTTGGCAAAATAGCTCGGCACGAGGAGCTCGGCAAAACAATTTGGCACGAGCAGTTCGGCAAAACAGCTTGGCACGAGCAGTTTGGCAAAACAGCTCGGCACGAGCAGTTCAGCAAAATAGCTCGGCATGAGCAGTTCGGCAAACCTGCTCGACATGAGGAGTTCGGCAAACCAGCTCGGCATGAGTAGCTCGGTAAAATAGCTCGGTACGAGCAGTTTGGCAAAACAGCTCGGCACGATCAGTTCGGTAAAACAACTTGCCTTGAGCAGTTTAGCAAACCTGCTCTGCACGAGCACCTCGGGAAACTAGTTCGGCACGAGTAGCTCGGGAAAATAGCTTGGCAAGAGCAGATCGGCAAACCAGCTCGACACGAGCAGCTCGGTAAAATAGCTCGGCACGAGCAGTTCGGCAAAACAGCTCGGCACGATCAGTTCGGCAAAACAGCTTGCCTCGAGCAGTTCAGCTAACCTGCTCGGCACGAGCAACTCGGGAAACCAGCTCGGCACGAGCAGCTCGGGATAACAGCTCGGTACGAGCAGATCGACAAAACAACTTGGCACGAGTAGCTCGGCATAACAGCTCAGCACGAGCAGCTCAGCAAAACAGCTTGCCTTGAGCAGCTCGGTAAAATAGCTCGGCATGAGGAGCTCGGCAAAACAGCTCGGCACGAGCAGGTCAACAACCCATCCCATGCAAAAAAAAAAAAGAAGAAAAAAAGAAAAAAATAAGGAGAAGAAGAAGAAGAAGAATAGAAACACGATGGAGCATTAAACCTTATAAGAGGAAAAAATGCAAACAAAACCATTATTCAAAATTCTATCCAGAAATTTGAAACTGAAGGGGGAACAACTGATATGCTCAAAACAATCTAGCTAATGAGGGCAGGTCAACGCCTATCTCACACCTTCTCTAGGTTTGACATTCTGACGAGTGATTAGCTCCAACCTAATAAAGAGGAGGAGAGATCCACGCCAACGACCTTAATAACCGAGTAATAGATGCACGCACTTATTGCTAGAAAGCGATCCACGCCCCCGTGCAATAAATTCAAGCCAACCTGCGGCCAACTTGAGCCCCTATAAAAAGGGATTGGGAGAAAAAGAAAAGGTAAGTCATTCAACACAATTATACTGTTGCATTCAGCTTCTCTAAAAGCATTCCTCTTACTTAGGCATCGGAGTGATCCCCCGGAGTACACTCCGGGTCCTCCAAGCCTTTCTTTTCCTCCTCTTTCAGGTCAACGGGAGTTGAAGGATCATCCCTGCTATTTTTACCCCGCAACAACTTTTATTAAAATTCATTTAAATTTAAATCTAATGTTTGAATTCTATATCCCTAAATGTAGCATCAAATATATATATACACACACACAATCCCCTTCCCCTTTTGTTAGAAACCATAAATATTCTTAATTAAATTTATATTTTTAATTCCAAAAATGCTTTTAAATTAATGTTGATTTAAAAAAAATGATTCTTAATGGGTGTTGTTTCTATGAACACCTCCAATCATCATCTTGGAATCTCTTGTCACTATTTTTTCTAACTAGTTGCGATTAGGACTTGTAGCTGTAAATACTCTAAATATTTAAAAGAGATCGTTGAATTAATTCTTACAATTATTTTTTAAATTTCTTTAGGTAGTGTTTGGTAATTGAAAATCAATTTTAAGATTTAGAATCATGATGATTAATTCTCATTCCTAACAATTGTTTTACAATAATCTCATTCTAATTCCTATTCTATGCAAAATGGAATGCCCCTTTTGCCTATTTTTTTTATGCCTAACTCTTATTTCGAAACTAAGTCATGAGTCCTAAAAACATTGAATTTATTACTCATACTCATTATAATGCATATATAGACACACACATACATACATGTGCACCTACATATTATAATATAATATTTTCTATATATTATATAATATAATATATATCACATAATTTTTTTAAAATATTAATATTATGATATAATTATTAATATTTAAATAAAATTTTATGTTTTAATTTAAATGCTAAACAATCATTATTAATATTTTTTAATGTTTATAATAATATTATATAACATATAAAAATAAAAAGTGTTGGCTTAAGTGGCTACATGATCCTAATTGTCATATTTTAATAATAACAACTCATTAGTAGTTCTTAGTTAAACTAATTTTTGCGTACTAAGTTGTGGCAGGTATGAGTGGTGAAATCACACGGATACGGTGTTGACTTTTTGAGTCTGATCCCTGGTTTTGATTATAACAAACTGCATGTTACTAATGTGTGTACCTAATTACTTGAATAGGTTAATCATTTAGATCACACACATGAAAGTGAAGTGGAAGCCAGAACGGACTTAAAGCACATTATCCTAGCTGATTCCATGAAAAGTTAAAAGCAAAAGAAGAAAATATTTGCTTTAATTGTATGTGTATTTTTGTTTCATTAGTTGGTCTATAATAATTTATGATCTGTAATAACTGCATAATATGCATGATTGGTTTAATGCTCAGTAAGACCATAGATTGACCATAGGGAACCGAATGACCATACGCCGAATTTTTTCGGTCAGCTCTCAAAGACCTTAGACTGGCCATAGGACACTATTATGCATGAAAATGTTCCCTATTAACTTAAAATTAATCATCATATGTATAGGGACAACATTATAAGTGGAATAGGATCGAAATGCCCAAGGATGGCATCTTCGGTCAATCGAACTCAGTTACATAGAGATTTTCAGTCGACCGAACCCCTACCGGGTCAACATGTTGACCACTTAGTTGACTGATTAGAAGCATATAGGCAAGCCCTGGTCGACCGAATCTCCTTGGGTCAACATATTGACCACTTGATCGACCGACTAGAATTATTAGACAACGCCCTAGTCGATCCCCCACTTGGGAAATGCCAACCGCCTGGTCGACCGAACCTTATAGTTCAAAATGACTTGGTCGATCGAACTACGTGGATTTGGAAAATCGCCCTTGAACCTTGCTAGTCCGATCGACCGAACTGGACACTATGGTCAACCGAACCTCAAGTTCGGTCGATCGAGCCTCTCGGGTTGTTAAATTTTTACCGAGAGTTAAACTGGGTTAACTTTAATTAAACTCATTTAATCTTTTTCTAAAATACCCAGCGTGTCCCCGACAGTTATAATTTTTCCAAATTCTATACATAGGCCCTCATTTGCAAAATTAAAAAAAGATTAGGGTTTTAGATTAGCCAAAATTCTATGAAAATTTTAATGGGCAAAAATCTTTCCTACTTCCATATTTCTCTTACTCATTACCAAAATCTCTTCTCATACTCATCTTTCCATTTATTTTGAGAGAGATTAGTGTTTCATATTATTCTTACAAGCTTTAACTCTCCTTTATTTCATTTAAATGTGTATTGATTTTTGGAGAGTTGTTTAAGGTTTTTCCCATAATATTTCATTCATAAATAGTTGATTGGGAAAAACCCTTGTATGGCCTTTGATCTTGCATCCTCATTGCAAGATTCATAAGTTTGATTTGTGCTTTGACGAAAATACCTTTAGCAAGCTTAAAACCCTATTATCCATTGTGCTTTGCATTTGATAAATATTTTTGTGATACTTGTTTAGGGTTGTAGAGACTATTTGATTGTGCACACAAGAAGCATATTAGTCTGATATCAAAAGTCTCACTCTCACATACACACTTTGATATACATCGTGTTGAGAGTTAACACATTAGTTACCTAAATCTCATTGAGCTTAATATCCTATAATACGTGAGTACATTATTCAATTGAGCTTATTGGTACATATCAGCTTAGTGTAAGAAGCATTTTACATGTACGCAAATTATAGTGTAAATTTGTTGTATTCCAGGCACGGGTCTGAAGAGGGAGACTAGCCCTGTTGAATAGTTTTGAATTGTCTTAGACCCGATTAGGAAAGTTAGGTGTACCATCCTGGTAAGGTGTAGGTTGAGGTCAGCCCCGCTAATTGACCTGATTGTAAACAGTGCCACTCCACTCGTGAAGTGAGCCATTAGTGGAATCCTCGGGGCTTGTGAGAGTCGAGGACGTAGGCACAGTTGGTCGAACCCCGATAACATATCGTGCATCCACTTTACATTACCGCAATTTATTTACTACACGTGTATGTTACATTGTGAATGTTGCGCATGATTATACTTCCGCATATTATACACATCTGCGCATTTGAAATTACATAGAAAGACCCTAGGTTGCAAAATAATACTAATATCTTATTTAACCTTGGAGAAAAAAAAGTTTAAAATTTCAATTCACCCCCTATTGGGAATACACCAATTCCAACATACGAGTTTTGTGGAAAGATCAAGTGAACATTCTCATAGGAAAAGATCGAGTGGACAAACAAATAGGCAAAGATCAAGAGGACACTCAATCGAAAGAACTCAAGCACAACCATCAAAGCAAATGTAAAGTCATATGTATAATGGAAAGTGTTTGAGGTAGTGTTTATTGTAACACTTATAGTTCTGATTCGAGCAAGTTTCTTTAGCAAGAGTTGAGCAAATTGAATGTGCATACTAGTTCATTAGAATCTATAGGATATGACCGAGTCATAAGTTCAGTGCCTATGAATTTGCAAAGTCAAAATAATAGTTTTATAAAAATATCTTTTACTCAAATGTATTTTTACATGAGACAAATTTTAAATCATATTAGTGTAATAATCTTTTAAAGACTTGGTCCTGGTTGGGTTTAAAACCTCATTTATGCACCACTCAAATTCCTTTATCGAATTTTCTAAAACACCCTTTAGTATTTGGAGCATAACTTTTGTTAGAGAACTCCAAAAAGGGCGATCTTGGTATCTACAAAAATCTAAGAAAAAATCCCACAACTTCCGTGTTAAAGATTTTCATAGATGAGAAGGTTTTAATAATGAACAAATAGGGCAAACTGTTGATAGTTTGGCCTAGTGCATCGACGGTTTTAGGCAAAGAGGTGAATGGTTTTCTTGCTTGAGGAAACTATCGACGGTTTTCGTCAGATTCTGAACCCCAACGCCATAAAATGGTTAGTTTTCAAAATAAATAAATATTTTATTAATCCAACAACCATATAACGGCTAGTAGCCCAATTTGCCTATAAATACAAGTCCAAAGACTTGTTTAAAGATGGATCTTAATGATTAACATTTATTGAATTTCATTCACACGCACTTTGCATTTTGTTCATCATTCTAGTGCTCAAAATCTTTCTTGTTCCTTATACTTGTATGATTCATTACTTGAGAGATTAGTGTGAGATTTTGATTGTATTAAATATCAGCTCATTAAAGGAGCATTGTCTTTGTAATTCATTTTCTTATTGCAAAAGGTTCTTGGTGAACCGAGTTGCGAAGGGTTCTTGGTGAACTGGGGTTGAAGGTTCTTGGTGAACCGGATTGCAAGGATTCTTGGTGAACCTTGCGGCTCTTGGTGAGCGAAAGGGATTGGTTCTTGTGTGAAGGTTCTTGATGAACCGCATTGCAAGGATTCTTAGTGAACCTTGCGGCTCTAGGTAAGCGTTAAGGGATTGGTTCCCTTGGAAATGCTCTTGGTGAGCGAAAGAGATTTGTTCCCGATTGTAAAGACTTCTCTACTAGTGAAAGAGGTTTTTAGTAGATTGTGAAATCTTTGAGTGTGTCTTAAGGCGTGGACGCAGGCAAGAGGTTGAACCACATTAATATCATTTGTCAAACTTCTTTTCCCTATATTCTTTTGTTTATATCTTATGCATCATTTATGTTCTATATATTGTGATATAATTACTTCCATCTTGTCAAGATTTATTATTTTGTAAAGGAAAGGTAAAATCCGCAAAATAGTCCATTCACCCCCCTCTATACTCGACTCTAGGGCCATAAAAAAGAATAGTATTAAATGTTAAAATATTATGATATACTTGTGAGTGTGATTATTTATTTATTATATTATATTTTATAATCTTAAAAATAAAATAAAATAAAATATTTATTATTCTCATCAATTATAAATATATAATAAACAATGATATGGTATAAAAAAATATAATAAATATATGCAAGTCATTAATTATAATACAATAGTGTATATAATATAATAAAATATTGCTAGTAAAATGTAAAAAAAATAATATAATATATTATATAAACCTAAAAAAGTAATATTAATGTTATGATGTCATTGAGTATACATATATAATAATATTTTTAACACAAAATATTTTAACTATTATTATTAATATTTATATTATATATAATAATATTATAGCATATAAAAATAATAGAATAGTACTTGAATTATAAAATACTATGATATAATTGCGATATAATTATTTATTATATATATATATGTATATTTATTTATTTATTGAAACAATGATGTTCGAGGTCCTTCGGACACTCAACTAATCTATTAAGATAATGGGTTTGTTCCCTACCCTTCTCCACTTAAATACTAAGGTATTATCTTAATGGAAAGTCATAACTCACAAGAGTCGAACTCTAGTCATTTAATAAGGAGAATCTTAAGTTTACCACCTGAGCCACCTGTGGGGGCTTATATAACCTTAAAATAAGATAAAATATTAATTAAATATCATTATTACAAATATATAATAATAAATTTTAATAATGATATAATATAAAAAATGCAATACTATTGTGTCATAAAATATAGTGCTATAGTGATTGTTTTATTATGATATTATTTTATATTAAATATAAATTATATTATAAAATATAAAATATAATATCATATTAATAATATAGATAAAATAAAAATAATAATAACAAAAAATATTATAAAATATAACACGTAAAATATAATCAAGTACATGATTATTAAACGGATTTTGTTGTTAAAAATTATTTATTAAATAATATCATATAATAATTACATAGTTATAACATTATTATTTCATATTAAATTTATTAAATAAATTGTTTATACTATAATGACATAATTAATAAATTAAAACTATTTCCAGTTCTTATGTTTGTATATACTAAATATTAATTTCAATTCTAATTATGTACCAAACCAAACATAAGAAAAGAATCTAACATTCCATTTTTTATTCCAGTAAATTCCAATTCTGGTTCCAATTCTAATTCCATTCGTGAATCAAACACTACCTTAATTATTGCCATTGTTATCTATCATTGGCATTGTTATCTATCTTATTACTAAGGTCATAATAGTCATTTATGAATATTGTTAGCGGTGCAATCCTCATGAATACTTTAAGGTAGTTATGTGGTGGTTCTTTTTAATACATGTAGGGGTGACAAAACAGGCTGTCACCCGCTTGTTTAGACCGGTTTGGGAGGAGATGGTTTGTTTATAAATATGTCAACTCGAACCCAACCCGTTTCATAAATGGGTTGGACGAATTTGGGTTGGTTACCCATCAGGCGACTCGTTTACATTTTTAATTTTTTTTTTTTACATTGAGCCCTTTGGCCTTTGGGCTGTCTATTTTTTTTAAAAAAATTAAATTAATTTTGATGAATATTAAAGAAAAACTTAAAATGAATAAATTATATTTTCAAATCGATGCTTAACATATACCCGTTTATTAAAAAGGCAGATTTGAGTTTATGGATTATTCATTGTTAATCAACGGGTCAATCCGAACCCAACCCCATTTAACCTCCACCCATTTGTGACCCACCCAAATCCATTTCATCAACTTATTTTATCACCCCTAAATAAGGGGTGTATTGCGCAATAGGCATTTAGTGCAAGGGGGTTTTGTGCATTTTAGCCCTCTTTAAATTTGAAAATTATCAAGAAATTCCTAATATTTAATTTTATTAACAAATAAATCTTTCATTACTTAACCATTACTGAACTATTAAATCTTAGTTTGGCTCTCTACAACTTTTAAAAGGATCTTTTAAAAAGTAATTGATGAAAAGGAGCTTATTGACATTATTTTAAAAATGCTTAGTCCCATTGTAAAAAGAAGTTATTAGAAATAATTATTAAAAAAATTATCTTTAATTGTTTGGTAAAAAAAAATTGTAAGATACCTAAAAGTATTTAAAATGACTAAAATTGATACGTATTTTTAGAAAACATAATTAATGCATTCATAGTTTTGTAATATTTGAAATAATTAAGGACAACTATGAAATAGAATAATTTGTTAGAGAAAAAGCTAACTTTTAGTTTTTAAAAGTCTTAAATTTGTAACTTTAAAAAGTTTCCTAGAAAGCTAAAAATTGATTTTTAAAAGTTGGACAAATTATTTACCAAAAACGTTAAATCCAATTTTTACTTTTAAAAAGTAGAAGTTGAATCAAAAAAGGAAGGTAAACTCACCATACTTATATTTGCAAAAAATATTTTCTATGATAAATAATATTTTAAAATGACATCAATTTAATAAATTAAATTGCAAAATTGATTAGTATAATGTATTGAACATCATTAAGCAAATTGAAGACCTAACAAATTCTTGAATTGACCAAATTTGCTAGCCTATTGACTTTGAATCAACCAATCAATATTAGCATAACAAAAAAATTCTAAGGTTATCTTAATTTTTAAAATATTTATTAAAAAAATAAAAATTACTAATAAATCGGAAAAAATACCTAGTAATTATTATTTTATAAAATAATTTTTAAATGTAATTTTCATAAAAATTTAATGACTTAACACAAAAAAAAGTTATCGAATGACAGTACCCATTAAACTAAAACAAAGACTTAAAAGGCATAAAAGAGCATAAAAAAATTAGACGACAAGACTACTAAGTTTTTGAAACTCAATTATTATTTTCTTTTTATATCAATTTTTTTTATTTTTATAAAAAAAATTTAAAACATCAAGGATCATATTCTTAAGTTCACAATAATGTATTGAATATTGCAATTGATGAGAGAAAGTGTGAGGAATGGTGTATTCCAAGAGGGGGGTTGAATTGGGTATTTAAAAAATATTGCCTAGGTTCAGCTCAAATCCGCATTCAGTATAACACAACCTAGGGTCTTTCAAAGTAAGCACAATACCCAACAATAATTTACTGAGCATATATATAACACAGATAAAGCAAACTCAGTACTTCCCATTCATTCACAATAATTAAGATATAAATATTCAAGTGTGGAAATTTAAAAGGCATAGGGAAGAGAGTGACACAGTATATGTTATCGGGGTTCAGCCAATATTGCTTACGTCCCTACCTTGAGTTGTGTTGGAATTGGTATATTCCCAAAGGGGGGGGGGGAGGGGTGAATTGGGTATTTAAAATTTTTCCTAAGTTTAGTCCAAATTCCATAAATAGTATTTCACAAACTTAAGGTCTTTCAATATAATCATAAACCCAATTTATTCATAATAATAATACACAAACATTCAAGTACTGAAATGTAAAATGCAGAAATTAAAAGCATGCACCAGAAATGTTATCGCGATTCGACCAATACTGCCTATGTCCCCGCCTCAGCTCATAAGCCTGAGGATTACCACTACTGCTCACTTAACGAGTGGAGCAGCACTGGTTACAATCAAGTCAAATTATCAGGGTTGATCTCAACATTTACAAACTCTCCTTATGGGGCGGAGAAGGCTCTAACAACTGATCCTTACGGGTTAGATTAATATCCCCTCAGGCCCTGCTTGGAATACAATCAGTAGGCACAAATTTTGTGTACAAATACAAGTGCTTTTATGCTAAGCAGATTTGTACCGATACGCACAAGTAATAATTAATGCACTTCCAAATGATAAGAACTATAAGCTCAGTGCATATATGTGCAATAACACTCAATGCAATGTCACTAAGCAATCAAGTGCAAGAGTGTATTTTCAATTTATCTTTGAAACAATATATACCAATATATATCAATCACAAATAGGGTTTCAAAGATTTCAAATAGTATGATCAAATATCTCAAAATGATTTTCAAAAATATTTAGTACAAGAGATATTTGTAGCATAAGCTTGTCAAAAAGATTTTTTCTTCACATTCACAAGACAAGCTTAAGAGTCTTGCAATAAAAATGCAAAGACTCGCAAGCTAGTAAAAAGTTTCTCCACACAAGAATTTATTGATTAAATCAAGGGGGAAGACTTTTGAACTTAACTCTCAATGAAAATCAACAAACAATCAAAGCAATAAGAGTATAAGCTTGTGTAAACACTATGAGATATCTCACAATACTCTAACCAAATTGGTTTTAACAAAAAAAAATGAAAAAGGGTAGAGTATATGGGTTTATATGTGGAAGTGAAGCTCTAAAAATTTCAGAGGAAAATTTTTAATCAAAATCCCTAATCTCTTATTAATCTTTGCAAATGAACCAATATATATATATATACACTCAAAAAATAACTGTTGGGGACATAAGAGGAAATTTGAAAAATATTTAATGAGGTTTAATTAAAAATAACCCCTGTTTTACCTCGATAAAAATTAGACAACTCGAGAGGTTCGGTCGACCGTACTGATGGTTAGGTCGACCACTTTAGGAGATTCGGCCGACCGTGGCCTTTTTCAACTATGAGTATGGTTGATCGTAATGCGGGCGAGTTTGAGTGATTCGAGGTTTGATCGACCAAGATATGTTTGGTTGACCAAATTCAGAGGTTCAGTCGACTAGGTCATTTTTCAATTAGAAGTTCGGTTGACCAGGGTGTTGGGAATCAGCCATGTGCCAATTCGGTCGACTGTGGATAGTCTGTTAAAAAAAGGTCAATCGATCGTATGAAGTCAAATTGTTAACTTTCGTACGGTTCGGTCGATAAAATCTTTTATACTGCATATGTTCAGTCGATCGAGGCCTAAGTTCGTCAGTCAATAGTGGTTTGGTCGACCAGCATAGTATAACTAGACTGGCTCGGTTGACCGAAACCCTTTCAAAGTTCATTTTAGGTCCTGTTTTGATAAGTATTCACCCCTATTCATATACTTATAACTCCTGAGTTATAGGGGACTTTGTTATAAGGTGCTTGGGGACCTAAGGTGTAACGACCTGCTTAACCTATCACATAATAAACATAAACAATAATAACATCAACTCGGATCCGTGGGTAGTGGGGATAACTTGACATAAACAGCGGAAACCTAAGCAGCAGTAAAAATAAATTACATCCATCAAACCATTAATTACATAATACCAGAGTCTACTACATTCCCAAAATATAGTATTTAAAGACAATCTCCAAAACATCAAAATAGATCTAGAATCTGACAACAAAATCTTCTGATCCTAGATCAAAACTTACCCTTCTAGTAGGGAAGCTTAACCCACTCAACGGCGGTCACGACCCGCCAGTCTCTCAGGGTCTCCTGAAAAATTAATTAAGTTCAGGGGTGAGACACATCTCAGTAAGGGAAAATAAACTAAATACAATTGTGTGGCAACATAAGTATATATAATGCAGTTATACATATACAATACATTTCATATATGTGAAAACATTTGTCATAACATACTAAATCATCATACACTTTCATATTTTCTAGTAACTCATATCATTCATAAATCGTCTGTTATACCTAATAATACTGAAAACATACCCAAGATGAATAGCTAGTTGATGTCATGTATTACCCCCCATGACGGGTTGTGTAGCCCGAATGCGGGACTCGACAATGGCTGGACGACTACTACTGAGTCAAAAATGTCTATAAGTATGATGGGCCCGTCGCACCCTGGTCCGGACTATCAGGTGGACATCTACAACTCTACACTGAAAGTCACATCGACTATCCATCTCCCACCCCCTCGTGGGGTGGTTAGCACAAGTCTGAACATAGATATCTAATCTATATATATATATAGCTACGGAACCGAGCTCCTGAAATTGAACTAAACTAAACTAACATCCGGGTTCTGATAACATATAATACATGATAATATAACATCTTTCATAATTTCATAATTATGACCTCGTGCCGAACATTTCATAAATACGGCCTCGTGCCAAACATTTCATAAATACGGCATCGTGCCAAACATTTCATAATTGCGGTTTTGTGCCAAACATTTCATAAATATGGCCTCGTGCCGAACATTTCATAACATTCTGAAAATAAATCAATTATCATGTATTTCAAAATCATCATATACTGCATTATTACTTAATTCCTGAAAACATGCTTATTCGTAAAATTGTCGTAACGTAATACATTTCATGAAGAATAATACTTATGCCACACAAGGCTGAATTAAATCATACGTTCCATCTAAAATCGTAATTCCTGTATACAGCAGTATTTTCCCAAATATACATTTACTCCATAATATTCGTATTTAATACATGTTTTTCTAAAAATAATTTACTTATACATAATAATAATTTGCATGGAAAATAACTGCTTTAGTTTATTCCCTTACCTAACTACTGAGAAAGCCCGTAAAAATCTTAATCTAACACTCGTAGGGTTTCCTGATCAATACCCTAAAAATGAAAACTCCCAATATTAAACTTCAGTATTTTCATGTGTATATCATTTTCCTACAATTACCGTAAGAACAAATTTGGCTTAAAAAGTCTTACCTCAACTCAGGGATGATTTCCAACTTACTTTCACCAATGATCCGCTCCGGAAGATTTGGAGAGAACTTCCCCAGGAGCGTCGTGGTGGCTTCAGATCGTCGAACCGATGGAAATTCAGCCCAAAATCGAAGAGAGGAGAGAGAGAAACTGTAGGGAGAGAGAGAGGGTGAAATTTTCCTAAATTTTTGACGTTTAATCCAGGTTTTTGATATTTATTGGACTGGATTCATTGACGAGCCATGTCATCTCATCGACGAGTCCTTCAATAATTTCATCGACGAAACCCACTCCTTGTCGACGAAATTCAGACTGCTTAAAACCTCTTTCGGTATTTCCTTGTCGACAAATCTTGCCTTCGTCGACGAGGTCCTCCTATACCCTCATCGACGAATCCCATGTGTTTGTTGACGAGGCCCTGATAACTTCTCTCGGTTATTCCTTCCAAAGTGCAATGTCGTCGACGAACGCTAAGTTGACTTCCTCCTTCTGTTACTGTCTCCATTTTCCACCCTCTTAATCATTATTTAAATATTATTTTTTTTTTCAGGTCATCACATAAGGTCAGTCTATGGCCTAGGCTTTTAAATTAAGCCCAAAAATCTAGCGTCAGTTGAACGAAGGTGATCCCTAGGGTCAATCAACTGTCCTGTGGTTTCCTATGGTTAGTCTACAGTCATATTGAGCTTATATTCCTACCATGCATGTCATGCATTAATTATTACAGACTGATATAAATTATTAAAGACCCAAATATAAGATAGAAATGCATTTACAATAAAAATCTTCTTCTTCTTTGTTTGCTCTTCGGATTCTCCATGGAGTATGCCAAATGGTTTGATCTTTGTGTTCCTCAGGCTTCCATTAATCCTATTTCATGTGTGTTCTGAAATATTAACATGTTCAAGTACTAAGCACACACATAAATTCCAAGTGCTTTGTCAGCATCAAAACAGGGATCAGACTAAAAAAGTCAACAAGTCGCAACTCAAGGATTCACTAAAAGCTCACTTTAATCGAGTGGAGCGACGCCACTTACATTGTCCTTACGGGGCGGGCACTCCCCAACTCACTTAATGGGTGGAGCCGACACGTTGCACTCTTTCCCAGGAGGGTGCATCTCCTAGTTCTCCTAACCGAGTTTGAACCAATCTGGTGCTTTCTTAACTGGGTCTAAGCAATCTAATGCACATTACATGCCAGTACAATCCTCTTCCAGCCACATGCTGGGAATACAACGTCAATAATAATAAATTTTTGTACATCATAGAATGCTTCTCAAAAAGCAGATGTGTACACAATAAAGCACTAATGCACTCACATATGATATGAATTTAAAGCTCAAGTGAGTAAGGGTGTTTTTCTTAAAATGATTTTTCAACTTTTGAAACTAATGTATATGATGATTACTTAAAGTTTTTAACCCCAATAAAAATCTCTCCCTAAAATATTTTTCAAATAGTGTTCAAGGGAAACTAGGGTTTTTTGGCTAAAACAGATTTTTGCAAGCAAACACACACGAGCTTTTGAATCTTGCAATGGATGTGCAAAATTCATAAGCCATAACAGGTTTTCCCAAAGAAATATTTATCAAGAAAAAGTATGGTAAAAGCTATAAGGAATACTCTCAAAATGATTTTCAACAAGGAAGTGTAAGAGATAGTGAATGCTCAAAAAGTATGCCCAAAGGAAAATTTTTCTCTTCGAAAAGTTTGTTAAACAGAAAATTAAAGAGAGAGGGAGTATAAATTTTTCCCCAAAAGGATTTTTGAAATCAAAGAGAATGTGGGGGAACTTTGATTAAAAAAAATTAGGAGGATTTGAAAGTTAATCAAAGTTGCTAATTGAAGTTATGGAGGGCGTATATATAGAATTCTAAAAATTTTGACCGTTGGGGACACGCTCGATATTTTTAAATTTGTTTAATTAAAAAAATTAACTATGTTTAGGCGCTAAAAAATACCGGAACCTGAGAGGTTCGATTGGCTGACCTTTAGGGTCGGTTAACTAAACACACACAACCATTTTGAGTTTTGAAATAGGTTCGATTGGCTGTGGGAATGACCAGTCAACTGAGCAAAGTGATTTTTCAAACCTTCGTATGTTCAGTCACCCGGTCTTAAGGCCGGTTTGCCAATTCATGAGGGTCGGTCGCCTAGGGCATTTTTGAACTAAAAGTTTGATCAACCGAGGAAGGTAGAAAAGCAAAGTTTTGGGTTCGATTGACCATGGAAGCTTAGTTAAAAAAACGGTCGGTTGATGCAAGTCAAAGCTTGACTTTTGACCTTGTTCGGTCGGCTGAGGTGTTTAACATATAAAGGGTCAGTTAACCGAGGCTTTTTAATTAAGCCTAAAAAGTCTTTGTAAAATTTCATTTTAGCCATAATTTTTGACCCTAACTAATTAATTATTAAGAAAATGTTTTTCTGCGAAAAGTGTTGGTCCCTAGGGTCTGTCTACGGTTATCATTGAACTTGCATCCATATCATGCATGCAATGCATTATTACATACCAAATAAAAAAAAAAAATGCATTTACAACTTTAAAATAAATGTCTTCTTCTTCTTTGCTCTTTTGTCTATGGAATGCATCAGATGATGTGAGCTTTAAGTCCTTCTGGCTTCCATTTCCCTTCGTCTTATGTGTGTGCTAAATTAAACACCTGTTCAAGCACTCAATATATAGATAAGTCACTTATACTTTGTCATCATCAAAATAAGGATCGGACTCAAAAAGTCAACAAAAATTTCTACACCATTTATAACGTACCACTAAGTAATAAAATTTTAAAATATTTTCTTTAAAAAATGATAAAAATAAAATTTAAAATATCTTACCTTTGAATCCAAATTTCACTAAAGCACAAATTCATTTTATATAACATCAATGAAGAAGTTCCAAAAAATGCTAACCAACCAGTGTTCCATGCATATCAAGACTTGGGAAGGGTGTAAGACCTAGTTTATATCATCACAATGCTTAAATAAATTATTTTTTAAAATTTAAAAAGAAAAATCCTTTAAATGCTAACATCTAGTGTGCCATATATTGTTGGTGAATTCTTCATATATCTTTAGATATAATATATCTTGTTGGACCACAAAGATTAGCCATACCAAAATTGGTAAAAAGAAATTGAAATTGTAAGAAACAAAAGAAGGATAAGAAATTTATGTGGTTCAGCCCTTGGCCTACCCCTCATGAGCAATTCGACAAGAAAGTATAATCTTCTCCCCACAATTGTGAAAATCCATAACGTTAATTTAGGAGTAATCTCAAGAGGTGGGGTGAATTGGGTATTTTCAAAAACCTTTCAGATTATTTACCACTTAATCCCTATTTCTAATTTTAATAAATTGATCGCAGGAGTTTAAGACTGATTTAAATATTATACCAATGAATTCTTTTCACCCAATTAATTATCAAGTGCGTACGAGGTTATTCAAACATACACATATGAAATATGGGTAATGAAATGTAGTACGGAAAATAAAAAGAGTAAAGGAAGAGAGAAGACAAACACAATTTTTACGAGATTCAGCCAACCTGGCCTACGTCCTCGTCTTGAGCAACCCACTCAAGAATTCCACTATATCCCTGCTCCTTTAACAGGGATGGAGCTTTCCTTACATCCGCTACTTACAAGAGGCACAACTTCCTCCTCACCTGGTTCATGACCCGAACCATGATTACAATATATAATTTCGAATCTGCAAAACAACTCAAGATTTGCTTCTAACAAAGCTAGTGAGTACAATTGAAACCTAACACATATCCATATGATGAAACTTGAAGCTTAGTATGTATGTAATGATACAATCGTTAAATGAATGATATGCTTCAACACATAATTTCCTTTTTTATCAAATCTCCCGAAATAATGATATATAGTAAAATCTTTGGAGAAATTAGGGTTCTAGTTCAACTTGCTCAATGCACAAATATTAGATGTGAACTTATCAAAAGCTTAGTCTTGAATATAATAATGATCAAAATCAATAAGCTTTCTTTCAAAATATTCAACCACAATGTGATCTTTGTAATATGCAAATATATATATATATAGTTATGAACACAAAGGATATTTAATCAAGTGATTTTGTGATATAAAAAATATTGAGTCTTTAACTAAATACACACTTGAATCAAAACCGTTTAACCAATGTCGGAAAACTTTTCTCAAGTAGTGATCTTGTCAAACCTATCTATATGTAAGCACACTCAAGATCAATCACTCAGCTTATATTCAATAATGGATTTTGAGATGAAAGTTCTTTGAAAAATATATATCAACAAGCAAATCAGTTTAGATGAAAAACTCTATGAGAATAAATATTAACGTGTAGATCGATTTACCAAACCTCAATACCAAAATGATTACACAATGATTGCTAGATTGTCTTTTGAAAATCAAGATAGCCTTAGCTTAGATTCGACGTAAGAACTTTGAAATCCTAGGCAAAAGTTTCAGCAGTGTGTTCAAAGTTGTGCTAAACATGCAATCTCTTCAATCATATGCCAAAGGTTTGTTCTCTTCTCTTCTCATGGGGCACTAGGGTTTAGTTGTTGATTATATAGGTAATCTTGCCCTTAGAATAAATCTTAACCATTGGATAAAAAAATAACTCTCGTGTTCTCTTATTAAAAATTAAAATTTTAAACTTTCCCGTAGGTTCAGACGACTGAGGGTTAAAGCCTAGACGATTGAAGTTCCTTAGAGCTTCAAAAAATTAACCTGGACACAAGGTTAGACGACTGAAGTTGGGGTTCAGTCTTCTGAAGTGTCGGGTTCAAACGGCTGAAGTCTGAGTTCATTCTTCTGATATGCTTCTGACAGGTTCTGTGTTTCACCATTAATTCTTTGGATGACTGAACTTAATCTTCGGTCTTCTAAAGAAATTCTTTAGAAGACTGAGCTTAACTTTGGTCTTCTAGAGTTCAATCTTCAGACGACTGAACGTGGAGTTCAGTTTTATGAACTGTTCATTTCCTGAATTTTTTTCTTTTTAGTTTAAAAAATTTGCTTTGCTCTCTTTCTTTGCTCTTTTATAAAATATTTTCTAGGGTTTTAAAAATATCTCTAAGTCTATAAATATCCCCTATTGATGTTCATGAGACGCATGAGTCATAAGGTCAGTTTAGGGTATATTTTGAGCCTTAACTTAAATCATATGAAATATGTGAATACATTAATTTTAAATACTCATTCCCATGATGATCTTGAACTTGCCGCTTGCATCTTCATTCTTCAACTCTTTTAGTTTCATGAATTGTGCCAAGATGTATATTCTTTAATCTTCATGGCTTCCATGACTTGTTATCTTTCCGTGCATGCTAAATATTGTTCCTATTCACAATCTCAATGCACAAATCAAATACCAAATGATTTGTCATTATCAAAACAGGATTAGACTCATAGAGTCAACACATAACCCTTTCTTAACACAAGAAAAGAAATGTGTGTAGGAGGAATAACCAAAGGTGAACTCTTTTAACAATTTACTCTCTTTTGAACTTACACTCCACAAGCTCTTTACTCCCATTGCCATGAGAACCCACTCTTTATATAGACCCTACATGCATATGATGTCCAACCGCTCAATGAATAAACATGCCACAATTATCAGAAAATTGTCCCCAAAGTCAAGATATGACTTTGAAATTTGTATGCTTGTGAAGCTAAGTCATACAAATCAAACAAGGAGTCTTCATGGAAGAAAGCACCATGCCAGTTGCAAAATCAACCATGCATGCCTTGAAAAAAAATATGCCTCCACTTACAAAACTAATAAACTAGCCTTGAAAACAAGTTTGCATGGCAACCAAGCATTTATTTCCCATGCAAGGATTAATTTCCAAACACCTTTAATTTCTTTCTTCTATTTTTATTTTATTTTATTTATATTTTTTTTGTATTGTTTATATTATTTGAGGCTCGTTATATAAGTGGGACCAACCAAATAAATCCCCACCTCATGCAACTGTGGTGCCATCACCAAATTCAAATACTCTACCTTTATAAAATCTCCATTTTTCAACTACTAAACCACCAAATTTACCTTGACTTCAAACATAAAGAAATATGTGTGGTTTACCCTTCTCTATTGGAAATAACATTACCTTTCTCGCAAAGTGAACTTTTGATTTGTTTTCTTCACCATATTTCACTTCCTTGGAAAGAAATTTCTTTCCACTTCCACTTCCTCAAAAAGAAATTTTTTTCACATGCACTCGAGCATGTGTAGCACTGATTAACTTGTACAAGTTTCCTTTTGGGGATCCCTTCATCATTACAAGTGCACCCTTCGATCTTTTAATATATCACCTTGACTGGTGAACTTATACCCCCTCAAATCTAATTCCAAGAGTGTAACCAAGTTTTCTTTTAAATCCAATACATGCATAACATTTTCAAGTGTTTTCACAACTCCATCATATATTTTAATCCGAACACACCCAACTCTTACCACCTTAGATTCTGAGTTGTATCTCATTGTCACATAACTATCCTCACACATATTATAAGAATGAAACTATGATCTATATGAGCACATATAATGAGTTGCACCACTATTAAGAATCCATTTTTCATGAGTGTTAGAACCTTTACCCACAATGTACACTTCACCATCACTAATGGCAATGTGCTCTTCTAATCAATTTGTTTCACCTATATGCTTGTTCTCTGTATTTTTTTTTATTCCTACGTCCTTATTGACACGCCTTTCCTTCCACAATACCAACAAACAAGTTTACCATTCCAAGTTTTTGAATGGCTCCTTGATGATGTCCCCTAATCACTCAACCATCTTCTAATAACAAGAGCTTCATTTCCATTGAACTTGGAGCTTTCAATGGTTGCACTTCTTTGAAGTTCATTGGTTAACAATGTGGTCATCAATTCATCCAATTTGATATTTTCCTTGGAGTAACTAAAGTTCATGATCAAACCATCATAATTATTCGACAATGTACAAAGCACAATCATGACCTTGTCTTCATCTAACAACATCACACCAATGCTCTCCACTAGTTGACTTAAAATGTCATGGAAAACATTCAAGTGATTCGAGACTTTGGCATCTTCACTCATTTACAAGGAATAAAGCTAAATAGGAGAATTTGATGGAAGAGAGATTTATCTTGATACAAGCTTTCTAATCTTTCCTATAAATTTGCATCCATCTTCCTACTTTTGATATTGATAAAGATATCATCCAATAGACACGAACGGATTGTAGAAACCACTCTTATGTCCATTTCTTCCTAATCATTATTAGACATTTTCCAAATTGTTCTCATTCCCGAGCAAAGCTTTGTGTTGCCCAAGTTGTACCAATGCATCATGACCTTCAACTTCCATAGTTCAAAGTTATTTTACCGTGAAATTTCTCCACTTTGAACCGACTTCTTGCAACCTTCTCCATATTTTTGCTTCAAGCAATTTTGTCAAATTCCTCACCAATGAAAAATTGTAACTCTATTACCACTTTGTTCGGCCCTAAGGATCACCCACACAACAATTGATATAGTGGTAATGAAATTGCAAAAAATAAAAGAAAGCTAAGAAATTTACATGGTTTAGCACTTGGCCTACATCCATGAGTAATCCACCAAGAATTTAATCACTATCAAATTGTATAGAAAAAAACAAAGAGAGTGTCAATCCTCTCCCCACAATTGTGTAAACTCTTTGTTAACCCAAGAAAAGAAATATATATATATAGGAGGAAAAATCAAAGGTGAACCCCTTTTACGATTCACTCTCGCTTGAACTTACACTCTATAAGCTCTTTACCTACGTGGCCATGAGACCACACTCCTTATATAGACCCTACATACATATAATGTCCAACCACCCAATAAATAACCATGCCACAATTGTCAAAACAACTATCCTAAAAGTCAAGACATGACTTTGAAACTTGCATGCTTAGGAAGCCAAGTCATACACATCAAACAAGGAGTCTTCAGGAAGAAAACATCAAGTTAGTTGCAAAGTCAGCCATATATACCTCGGAAAAAAAAATATGCCTCCACTTGCCAAAATTAATAAATTAGCCTTAAAACACAAGTTTGGCATGGTAACCAAGCATTTATGCCCCAGGATTGATTTCCAAATAGTACCTTTAATTTCTTCCTTCCATTTTTATTTTAATTTTATTTTATCATTTGTATTAGTTGGGACCTGCCACATGAGTGGGACCAACCCAACATATCTTATCCATCTTCAATATTACAGAATTCATAATAATTGATAGAATGAATTAATATATATATATATATATATATATAGGTATATATATTAATAGTCTCTTAATTTTTTTAATGGAAGAAAGAGAACTACTAAAAAATATTCAAAGATGAGAAAGAGAATGCCCACAATGGAATAGGCAAAATGGTACCAAATAATAATGGGCAGATGTCCAATTCAGTTCTTCCAATAAGATGAATATGAAGGCAAAGTAAATGGAATTCAACAAAAAAATCATATATTAAAAAACATACCCTTCAAATTGGCCATCAATCATCCATGAACTCTTGTCATCAAGAACAAAGGTAGTTTAAAGATCTTATCCGTGCTTGAGTCTCGAAAAATTGTGCGATCAAGTCATGGTCGCTACAATTTATTCCTCAGAGAGAGAGAGAGAGAGAGAGAGAGAGAGAGAGAGAGAGAGATTGATACTAAACAACCATTATTAAGCCCTTACTAGGCCTTATATTGTTTGAGTCACACAAAACCTATAATTTGCATTTACCTTCGCATCTATCCCTTCCACGTAGCAATGATAAAAATCCTTGACAAGGCATTTTTCTTTTGTTGATCGCCATTTTGATTGAATGCACAAAATAGATATTGGCAAGTGCTTTCACATATTCTTGCCTTCTACATTTTTTTTCCCTTTTCTACTTTATTTTTACCATTTTTATTGACCTAGGTGATCTAAGGTGATCCAAAACTTTCAGATGGGGTTCAAAAGATATTTTGACCTCATGCATGCAAATCGAGACAAAACCTCTATCATTCCAAGAATTTTCGCCCTCATTCTGTCAATTTTGATTGCACCAAGTGATTCAAAATAGTTTTAAATGGTAAGAAGAGGTGTAAAAATTATTTTAACTTTGGACATACAAATCAAGGTAAAACCCTATCATTCTAGACTTTTCTACCCTCTTTCTAGCAAATCTAACTGCATCAGGTGATTTAAAGTAGTCTGAAATGGTAAGAAGAGGTCTAATAGTGATTTTGATTTTAGGCATACAAATCGAGGCAAAACTCTTGTCATTTTAAGATTTTTTGACTATTTTTTTTGCCAAATTTGACAGCACCAGATGATTTGAAGCAGTCCAAAATGGTGAAAAAGGGTCTAACAGTGATTTTTGACTTTGGGCATGCAAATTGAGGCGGAACCACTATCACTTTGAGCTTTTTTAACCTTTTTTCTTTTGCCAAATCTAGCTGCACTAGGCGATTTAGAGCATTTTGAAATGTTAATAAAAGGTTTGATAGTGATTTGGATTTTGGGCACGTAAATCAAGGCAAAATTTTGTGTTTTTAGCTTTTCTAGTTTTTTTTTTTTTTTTTGCCAAATCTAACTAGACAGGGTGATCTGGGGTAGTCCGAAATTGTTGTTTCTAGTTTGTCATCGGATGCGTAGCAGAAGCACAAAATCACACACGAATGAATCAACAACCACTAATACAATTACTCAATGATGAGATATACTCAAGAAGCAAGCAAACAATAATAAGAAGAATAAAAAACACAACTATAATGCACAAGATTTGTGTGGTTCAGTAATAGCCTACGTCCACGGGAGCACCAACCTCAGTTTCACTATGATCAATGTCAAAGTTACAATATTTGGGTTACAATATTGTTTAAGTATGAACCTAATGCCTATAGAAGAGTTCTAGTAAACCTAAACTACATCTATAGTGATCCCCCCCCCCCCAGAGGAAAATCCTCCAAATAAGCCCAATCTACAAGTCCTCGATTTGAAAATACGTAATCAGCACCGACAAAAACCAACGACGATTTAGAGCAGAAGAAAACTCTTTGCAGCTATCGCTTGGAATTGTCAACGATTTGCCCTCCTTAGCTGCACCTTGCTTCTGTCCCTCATGTTACGCAACCTTCTCCAGTACATGTGAACCGTTCTAAATATGAGCCACGTCCCCAACAATCTCTACCTTAACGAATATTCACCACCTTGGAAATATGAAAGCATAACCATTGCTCCACCTAGGCCCGTAGATCGGACCCACCTCCCCTCTAACACCTGGAGATGTAAATCAAGTCCAAGCCATGCTTGAACTTGATTGTGGTAATAGGAATTTCACCTAGTTGAACACTCAGTTCCTTGAACGATCCTTCCCTCTTTTATAGTTAAGCACACTTATATTGATATATTTATATGCTGTGAATACTATGATTATTAAGTAGTTAGATCACTTGTGAAAATCATAATAAAAATTGATTAAGGCTTTGCATAAATTTTTTAATTACCCAATTCACCCCTCCTCTTGGGATCACACCTCAACACATAGTATTTGTACTACAATTGTTGCTCGCTTACCTATAAGAAGATATCATCGAAAAGTTCTCGTAATTCTACTAGAAATTATAATAAAAAAATGGGAGTAATCATATATCATACACGTTTACCTACAACATGTCGATTCTATAACGCACAATGATTTCAACACAAATCATTAGATATCTGTTGTAGGATTGGAAAAGTTATCCTATCTCTTATATAAGACCCACTACCAATGCTTGAGTTACTTTCAGACCAATCTCAGCAAGAGATTTTTTTTTTTTTTGAAATATATCCAGTGTTCTAATTGTTTGCAATGACATTAATGGGCATACATGTTGATGAAAGTTTGACAACTACTGATCAAGGAGTATACACATTTAGAGCACATGAAGTAATATATCACAAGATTGGAGGACTTTTTCCAAGAGAAGATTGTAGCCCCCTTTAGTTGCAGTTGTACATATATGACACAGAATATGAAATAAAAAATTATATGGCCGAATGTGAATTTTTTAATAGAGAATTAGTTCAGTGAATTCAACATATATTGGATGAACATAATCCATTTGTCCATATGTTTTGTCGCCTTGGCAACCATCATGATATGTGAAGTTGTAGACTTACTTTTAAAGAGCGACCTTTGTTAGCTTTGGTGCAATCCTGAGAGGGGAGGGGGTGAATTGGATATTTAAAAATTCTTTCCTAGATCAATCAGTCTAACAACAGTATTATGCAACCCAGGGCTATCTATGCAATTATAAATCCAATCATTCATAATAAAACGTACATGTGCGGTAAATAAATTTTGGAAATGTAAATTGCACACATGATATGTTATCGAGGTTCGGCCAAAGTACCCACATCCCTACCTTGGCTCACCAGCACAAGGATTCCATTATAAGGCTCACTTCACTAGTGGAGCGGCACCTAATACAACCAGGTCAATTAATGGGGCTGACCTCAACCTACAACTACACCTTACCAGGATAGTGCACCTACCTTTCCTAACTAGGTCTAAGTCAATCTGGGACTATTCAATAGGGCTAGTCTCCCAATTAGCTTTACCGTAATCCCAAGAGGGGGGGGGGGTGAATTGGTATTTTCAAAATTGACACCCTAGGTCAATTCCCTAACAGAAATATTATACAACCCTAAGGTTAATCTAGTGCAGATAAATTAAGTCAATTTAAATATACAATAAAAATTAAATTGCACAATTAAATTAACCAAGCATCCATAAGAAAGCTGTAAATAAAGATGACACCCAAAAATGTTATTGAGGTTTGGCAAACTGCCTACGTCCCTGCCTTGGCTAACAAGCACAAGGATTACCACTATAAGACTCACTTAACAGGTGGAGAGGCACCTAAACAATTAGGTTAATTAGCAGAGGGATGACCTTAACCTTTACAAACAATCCTTACCGGGCTAGATTACCACCCCCTCAGGCCACGCCTGGATTACAACAATATTTTTCACAATATAACCGGTACAATGATTATGCTTCTCAGTAAACCAGATATGTACCAAATGTAATCAATCACATGCACATCAGCAGTATAGATAAATGTAAGCTCAGTGATGTGTATTTTTTGTGCAAGCAACGCTCAACAAGATATGATCACAAGAATGTTCAAGAGTATTCTAATCAAGCTATATCTTTGAAACAAGTTATATCAATTCTCAATTACGAATCAAGGTTTCAAAGATGCTAATCAAATATTCAAACTAACTCAAAATATTTTCCTTCAATGAAATAAGCACAAAAGTAGTTTGAAAATATTATAACTTGTGAAAAATATTTTGCACAACAAAATGTAGCACTAGGAATATTGCAATGACAATGCAAGAATCCTTAAGCTTTTGAGTTTATCTCATCACAAGATTTATTTTATTCAAATCTGTGGGATAAACTTAACTAAACTCCCTTAAAATCAATATCAATGATCAACCAAAGCAATGGGAGTATTAGCAATATCTAATAAGCACTAGCACAACAATAAGCTCTCACAAAGCTGAGATGAATCAAGAGAATGGATGTGTGAGAGTTTTTAGAAGTGTTATAGGCAAAATAGAATTTTAAGTTTGAGAGAATTTTGGCTAATGATTTTTCTTAATCTCTTGCTAATTCTCACAAATGGACTCATATTAATAGACAAAGGCCAAAATATAAAGTTAGGACGTGTAGGGAATTATTAGAATTATTTTAAAACAATTTAGCAAAGTCAACCGTGTTCAAATATTTTTAACCTTGGTAAAAAAGATTTTCAACCCAAGAGCACCAGTCGACCGAACTTGAGGTTCGGTTGACCAAGTGGCTGCGTTTGGTCAATCGAGAGAAATTTGAACTGAAAGGATGGTCGATCGAAATTGCATGGTTCAAGGGAAATTTTCCAATTCCGCGCGGTTCGAATGACTAGGTCAATTTGAACTACGATGTATGTCGACCGAGCAATTGGAAATTTCGACGTGGGAGTTTGGTCGACCAGGGCATTGCCCATATAAACTTGGTCGATCAATTGAGCGATCAATATGTTGACCCACGGAGTTTCGGTCGACCAAGCTGAATAAACTTGGCTAGGTTTGGTCGACCGTACTGTGGTCAAACAGTTGACCACTGGCCAATTCGGTTGACCAAGCTGAATAAGCTTGGTTGGGTCGATCTACCAAACATACTTATTTTGTCCAATTTATTTCAAGTTGATCCCCTCATTGTGCAAGTGATAATGAGGACTCATTTGTGCATATTTATTGGGACTTAAGGTTTCACTAAGGTCTTACTGAGCTTACCATATATCTTATATGCATGATATGCAGATAATTTTTACATATATTTTCTCCTAATTACTATTACAGACCCTCTTTGAATTAAAATGAATTACAACATGAAAGTAGTCTTCAGGGTCTTCGTGCTTTCCTTCAAGTGTCATTTATTTATATGCTAATAAAAACTTGCACATACACTTGATAGCCATCAAATTCTTGAGTATTTGTCATTATCAAAACCAAGTGTGACCTATGAGGTCAACATTCTCCCTCTTTTTGATGATGACAAATACACCATCCAAAAAGTGGGTATAGCCTTAAAAGGCTTCCCCTATGCATAATGTAAAGAATTTATCAATGCAAATTCAAGTAATAAATACTACCCAATTTTTGCCTCTCATCACTATCTCCCCCTTTTGACAATAGCAAAAAGGGCTAAAAACATAAATAGCCAAAGACATTGGGTATTATGCATTAATACACAAGATAAGTTTGGGAAATTTTTTAAAATTTTGGCAGCATGCCGTTTGAAAATAGGACATTTTCCCAAAAATACCTATATAAAAATGACCTGTTTTTAGTTTTAATATTAACAGTTTATCCACAACTACTTAACCCAAACAGTTCCAGTATGATCAAAACATAAAACATAAACACAATCATCATCATGTAGTAGATAAAAGAATTATGCATTGCAAAATACAAATAAATTCATAAAGTCTAAACCAATGAAAGATACCAATAGTTATATCAATTGTTGGACTTGAGATTTGTTATAATGCTCCCCCTAAGTTGATGTACTTTATCAAATGTTTAGGAAGCATCTCTACTATACATGAGACCTAGCTCACGTCTAATTTGTATGAACCTATCTTCTGGAAGTGGTTTAGTGAAAATGTCAGCCCATTGTTCATTTGTGCACACAAACTCAAGTGCCACATCACCTTTCTGCACATGTTCGCGAAGAAAATGATGTCTAATCTCAAAGTGTTTAGTTCGTGAATGTGAGATAGGATTCTTTGAAATATTGATTGCACTAGTATTATCACATTTAATCGATAATGTATCGTAGTGCAACCCAAAATCCATAAGTTGTTGTTTCATATAAAGAGTTTGAGCACAACAACTGCCAACCGCAATATATTATGCTTCGACTGTGGATAAGGCAACTGAGTTTTATTTCTTAGAGAACCAAGAAACCAAAGATTGTCCAAAATAGTGATAAGGGACGTTAGTACTCTTCCTATCAACCTTACTACCGGCAAAGTCAGCATTAGTATAACTAACAATCTAAAAGGTCGTATGCTTAAGATATTATAATCCTAACTCTATGGTTTCAACTAGATACCTAAGGATTTGTTTAACTGCTAATATATGAGATTCCTTAGGAGCGGCCTGAAACCTAGCACACATGAACACACTAAACATTAAATCGCGCCTACTAGCTGTAAGATATAGAAGACTCCCAATCATGCCACGATACAATTTTACATCAACAAGGATTCCTTGCTCATCTTTATCAAGTTTGATGGAAAAGCTCATAGGAGTACCAAGAATTTTACTATCTTCCATATTAAATTTCTTTAGCAAGTCCCTGACATATTTAGATTGGTATATGAAAGTTTCATTTTGAGTTTGTTTAATTTGTAGCCCTGAAAAGAAACTAAGTTCACCCATCATGCTCATTTCAAATTCACTTTGCATGCATTTGGCAAACTGCCAACGTCCCCACCTTGGCTAACAAGCACAAGGACTACCACTATAAGGCTCACTGAATGGGTGGGGCGGCACTTAAACAATCAGGTCAATTAGCACAGGACTTACCTCAACCTTTACAAACAATCCTTACCGGGCTAGATTACCGCCCCCTTAGGCCATGCCTTGAATACAACAGTATTTTTCATAATATAACCAGTACAGTTAATATGCTTCTCGGTAAAACAGATATGTACCAAATGTAATGAATCACATGCATATCAGTAGTATAGGTAAATGTAAGTTCAGTGATGTATATTTTTGTGCAAGCAATACTTAACAAAATATGATCACAAGAATGTTCAATAGTGTTCTAATCAAGCTATATCTTTGAAACAAGTTATATCAAATCTCAATAACGAATCAAGGTTTCAAAGATGTTAATCAAATATTCAAACTAATTCAAAATATTTTCCTTCAATGAAATAAGCACAAGAGTAGTTTGAAAATATTATAACTTGTGAAAAATATTTTATACAACAAAATGTAGCTCTAGGAATATTCTAATGACAATACAAGAATCCTTAAGCTTATGAGTTTATCCCAACACAAGATTTATTTTATTCAAATTTGTGGGATAAACTTAACTAAACTCCCTTAAAATCAATGCCAATAATCAATCAAAGCAATCGAAGTATTAGCTATATCTAATAAGCACTAGCACAACAATAAGCTTTCACAAAGTTAAGATGAATCAAGAGAATGGATGTATGAGAGTTTTTGGAAGTGTTATAGGCAAAATAGAATTTTGAGTTTGAGAAAATTTTGGTTAATGTTTTTTCTTAATCTCTTGCTAATCCTCACAAATGAACTCATGTTTATAGACGAAGGCCAAAATATAACTGTTTAGGACGCATAGGGAATTATTAGAATTGTTTTAAAACAATTTAGCAAAGTTAACCCTGTTTAAATATTTTTAACCTCGGTAAAAAAAATTTTAACCCGAGAGCACCAGTCAACCAAACTTGAGGTTTAGTTGACCAAGTGGTTGCGTTTGGTCGACTGGGAGAAATTTGAACTGAAAGGATGGTCGACCGGAATTACATGGTTCAAGGGCAATTTTCCAATTTCTCGCGGTTCAGTGGACTGAGTCAACTTGAACTACGATGTATGGTCGATCGGGCGATTGGAAATTCCCACGTGGGTGTTCGGTCGACCAGGGCATTGCCCATATAAACTTGGTCGGTCGACCGAGCGGTCAATATGTTAACTTAGGGAGTTTCGGTCGACCAAGCTGAATAAACTTGGTCAGGTTTGGTCGACCGAACTGTGGTTAAATAGTTGACCACTAGCCAGTTCAGTCGACCAAGCTGAATAAGCTTGGTTGGGTCGGTCGACCGAACATACTTATTTTGTCCAATTTATTTCAAGTTGATCCCCTGATTGTGCAAATGATAATGGGAACTCATTTGTGCATATTTGTTGGGAACTAAGGTCTCACTAAGGTCTTACTGAGCTTACCATATATCCTATATGCATGATATGCAGATAATTATTATAGACATTTTCTTTTAATTACTATTACAGACCCTCATTGAATTAAAATGAATTACAACATGAAAGTAGTCATTAGGGTCTTCATGCTTTGCTTCAAGTGTCATTTCTTGATCTACTAATAAAAACCTACACATAAACTTGACAACCATAAAATACTTGAGTATTTTTCATTATCAAAACCAGGTGTGACCTATGAGGTCAATACTCCCTCTTCAGGCCCATGTCTAGAATACAAAAAATATTCAACTTAAATTTTTCGTACACAAAAATATGCTTCTTAACAAGCAAATATGTACCACACTACAATTCAGATAATAATGCAAGCACAATGATAGTAAATATGCTCAGTGCTAATAACGTGTGCTTAACACTCAATCAGAAGATAATATGCAATCAAGATCTAGAGTGTATTTTCAATTAGTCTTTGAAACAAGGTATCAATGTAAATCAATCAGCACAAGTTTCAAAGTATTTCAACTAGAATATTAAAAATATCTCAAATAAGTTTTTCTAAAAAGTAATAGCTCAAGAGATATTTGAAAATATATAAGCTTGTGAAAAATATTTTTGCAACTGAAAAATCACAAGCTTGATGAGTCTTGCAACCAAGATGCAAACACTCACTAGCTATGAAGATTTTTCCCACACAAAGATTTATTGGTTAAATTGGGGGGAAAATCCTAGCTAAGAACTCTTAATAAAACAAACAATCAATCCAAACCAAGGAGAGTTTTAGCAACAAGAATCACTTAATAACACTCTTACGAAGTTGGATTTATCAAAGGAATAGCAAATAGTGAGTGTATGGGCTTAGTATGTGAAGGATATGATCTTTGAAAAACAGAGGATTTTTGGCTAATCAAGTATGCTAATCTCTATTAATTTTTTCAAATGAACCCATATATATATAGAAGGCAAGATTATGACCGTTGGGGACATGTAGGGCATTATTAAATTTATTTTAAAACAATTTAAGAAAATTAACCTTGTTTTACCCTAAGTAACTAAGGTAAAAACTAAAACAACCCAAGAGTTTCAGGTGCCTGTCCCTAGGTTTGGTCACCTGAACAGACACAACAGAAAAAGTGTTTTTTGAAGTTTGGTTGTCTGAATTTAGGTTCGGTTTGTTGACCAAAGGCGATTTCCATTCTGTTCAAGGTTCAGTTGTTAGAACCATAGTTCAGCTTACCAAATTGCCAAGTTCGGTCGCTCGAGGGTAAAATGAACTATAAGTTTGAGCTACTGAGGACGATGGAAAATTACAAGGTACAAGTTCGGTCGATTGTGGACACTCAAGTCATTTTGGTTCGGTCACCCAAATCTTGGTCAACTTTTTGACCGGTCCACTGTTCGATCAACCGAGGCAATTTGACTTGCCTAGTTTGGTTGCTCGATGCCTCACTATATTTGTACCTTAATTCTTGTTTTAATTCAAAAGTCTCCCTTGATAGCATATGTGATAATGGAGACTTTCCTAAGTGTTTGTGTAAGGACCTAGGGTCTATCTAAGGATTTTTTACTTAGTCCCAAAAATTCTGTGTCGGTCGACCTAAGGGTGATCCCTAAGGTCATTCTACGGTCTTGAGCATATAATCTTATCATGCATGTGATGTAGTTATTATAGACGATATTATATTACAGACCAAGCAAAAAATGAATGCAAATACAATATCAAATAGGTCTTCATTCTTTCGATTCTTTAGTTGCCATAAATGAAACTTGATTTTCATGGTTCGTATGGCTTGCTTGAGTTCCTACCATCAGTGCATGCGAGGATAAACTTGTTCAAGAATCTTAGTGCTTAGGTGAGAAACATTGGTTTTTTCAGAATCAAAATGGGATCAGTTTCATAGAGTCAACAACCTTCAAATGAGCCTCAATATATTCTTCCAACTTTATCCCAAGTGGCAACATCTATTGTTGGCAGTGAAGAAGCTGGGATTTTAAGTAGAAGAAATATTATGGTTGAAACTATAACTGGACAACTTCAAATTGTCCAACATCTTGTTAGCTACTATGATCCTTTACAATATCCATTATTATTACCATGTGGAAACCATAATCCGCGATCACTATGCATGAGAAATGGAAAATGTAAAAGCGATTATCCAAAACCATTTTCATCCAAGACGTAGTAAGGTAATGACTCCTACCCTAATTACAGAATGAAGGATACTTTTCAACCAATCCCATTAAATAAGCATTCCAATATAATTGTTGACAACAAGTGGGTAGTACCATATAATCCTTGGTTTTTACTAAATTATGTTCGTCACATAAATGTTTAGATTTGTAGTAGCATAAAAAAGTGTTAAGTATCTATACAAGTATGTCTACAAAGGTCCATATCACGTATGTTTTGAAGTACGACCAACTACTAATTATGATTAGATACAACACTTTTTTTATGCAAGGTGGGCCTATGTTCCTAAGGCATTTTGGAAAATTCTCGAATTTAATTTATACCATATTTATACTTTTGTATAGCCACGTCAAATTCATCTTCCTGATAGTCATCAAGTTCACTCTGGCAGGCACCATAGGATTTCAGAAGTTCTACTTAATGAAAGAAATTGTAAAGATAATTCTTATTGATTTTTTTATTTTTTTTTTGTGAATAATTGTGATGATATAGGTGTCAGGTGTTATCTGTATAGAGAATTCCCAGAGCATTATTACTAGATAATATACACAATCAGTAGTGTCAAAGAAGATAAAGTAAAAAAGTCATTGGGAGGATATATACAATTTCACCCAATGAAGGGGAAATTTTTTTCTTTTGCTTACTATTAAATCGTGTAAAGGGGCCTACAAGTTATGAAGACCTATTAAATTTAAGAAAGGAGTTGGAAGTGTGAGGTTTATTAGAAAATGACGACAAAATTCACCAATGACTTATAGAAGCATGAAACATTAGAATACCATTAGCTTTAAGGATATTGTTTGCAACAATACTAGTTTCTATAATCCATTTGGGGTAAGAGATTTATGGAATGAGTTCTACATATATGTGGTTGAAGACTATACATTGTCCAGTAATACACTTAATGTCAACCATATTAATAGACTTTTACACGTTCTAAATAGTTTGTTATTACAGCATGGTAAGTAGGTGGTTGACTATGATGTACCTACATTAGTGGATTCTTATAATGAAAATGCAAATATACCAAGAATCAGACAAGATGAAATTTTGATTTCAGTCACAAATGAAGACCTAATGGCAATTTCATTGTTGAATAATGATCGAAAAATTGTTTATGACACAATAGTGAAAGTTTTACAACATAAACAATTAATTGTTTTCTTTGTTGATAGACTTGATGGTATTAGCAAAATGTTCATATACCAAACTTTGTTAGCAAATTTGAGAAAAGAATGTCATATTGTTTTAAACGCGACTATTTCTAGTATAGCAGCAGCACTACTACCTAGAGGAAGGACATCACATTCAAGATTTAAAATACCTCTTAGTCTTGATGCGTCCTCAACCTATTCATAAGTAAACAATTAGATTTATCTAAGCTAATAAGACATGCTTCACTTATTATTTGACATGAAGCGCCAATGCCAAATCGACGTGCATTTGAAGCTTTGGATTTAACATTCAAGGATATTATTGACGTTGATTTACCGTTCAGTGGAAAGATAGTGTCTCTTGGAGGAGATTTTAGGCAAAAACTTCCAATTGTTTTAAAAGGTACAAAAACTGAAATGTTGGATGCATGTTTTGTGAACTCTTCATTATGGAGTGTAGTTAAAGTCCTCCATTTGAAGCAAAATATGAGATCAATTAGTGATCAACATTTTACAGAATTTTTAATTCATGTTGGGGATGGAACCAAGACTACAATTAGAGATGACATGATTAAAGTACCAACTGAAATGGCTATACCATGGGAGGGACACAAATCATCATACTTAGTGATTGACAATATATTTCCAAATTTACAAAACCATTTAAGTGATGCAAGATGTATAGTTGAAGGAGCTTTACTAACAACTTTGGATGATGAAGTTGATCTCAGGTCATGAATACACTTTACATTCATATGATGAAGTAGAAGGAGATACATGTCTTCTATATCAACAAGAATTCCTTAATTCAATCTGTCTCGTAGTTTTCCATCACATATATTAAGACTAAAGAAGGATGTGTTTGTAATGTTGTTAAGAAACATAGATCCAAAAGTTGGATTATACAATAGTGTAGGATTAATATGTCATGGTTGTTTTAATAATGTGGTTGATGCAAAAATTTTAACCGGCGAATTTGTTGGAACTAGATTTTTTTTGCTTAAGATTCCTTTGAAGACCACAGAAAATATTCGTCTTCCATTTGTCATGACAAGGAGACATTTTCCAATATGTTTGAGTTTTGCTTTAATAATAAACAAATCATAAGGGCAAACTATTAAAAATGCTAAGATTTATCTTCTACATCATGTCTTCAACTATGGTCAGTTATATGTAGCATTGTCACGAGGAGTATCAATGTCAACCACTAAAATTTTGATTAACCACTAAAATTATGATTAACAAAGACAACATAGATGCAGAGGAAGGAATTTACATTTGAAATATAGTGTATAAAGAAGTGTTGTTACCTTCTAACTAGGTATATGTTTACTTTATTTTATTCCTTTAAACAACTACGTTTACTATGAACTCTCCACTATTTGTTTAGAATTAAATTCTCTCAATATCTGATCAATTCTATCTAGGATGATACCTTAATAGGGCATCTCACATTTTGAAGATATGTAAAGAAATAAAGGCAGTCAAAGCCCAATCATATGTAATTTCCTATAACCATTTACCTATTTATTCCATATTGACATTTTAAACTTGATCATTCTTATCTTTTTACAATTATTTTATTATAAGGTTATTTAGAATTTCTATGCAAGAGAGATATTTGGTTAAATAATGTTACCATATCTTAACAAATAGTTTAAACAAAGCAGGTTAGAAAAAAAAATTCTCAAATTACTTCACTTATTAGTTTTAAAAAAAATTCTTATATCATATTACTTATGTTTACGACTATTCCAATTAAAAAAATTTCAAATCTATAGTTTTGGATGGAATTCTAATATTAAAGTAGATAAAACACAACTTTGGAATATGTTTAAAAGAGTTATACTATCTCAACAAAATACATTTTCTGATGAATCATTTGAAAGGTATAATACTCACTCACTATCGTATTCTGTTTTTATATTCTAATTATTTAAAAAAATTGTACTTACAAGATTACAATAAACAATAAAAATATATATACAAAAATGAAGATATTTACATCAGAAGTATGTTTTTACAGTTAATAATATGTCTAACTACATCTTTTAAATTGTAAATAAATTTTTATGTCTTCTTATGTCATAGTTTTTCAAATCACAAACAAGAGTGAAAGAAAAAATGATTGATGAAATTCACAATATAATTATAAGGTATTATTTTCTTCACTACATTTTATAATACAAATTTATATTCGCATATTCATATTAATTTTATGTATATTTTTTAATAGGAACATTGCTAAAATTAGTGGGAGACAATTAGAAGAGGATTGAACATGGCTTTGTCTGCGCCAGTGCGTGGACGTGTGATTTTTTATTCTTGGACCGCCGAGAGGAGACGAGCATCAATTATGCAATGACACTTTCTAGTAATTCCAGCACTTTACATTAAAGATTTTATTTGAAAAATAAAAATAAAAAATAGAGAGAACATTTATTTTTTATTCCTACATTAGAATAAAATAACTAGTTCTAGGTCTCCTTTTGGCTGCAGTCTTAGGTTTTAGTAGTATGCAAGGAAGTGAAACTAGTAAAACAATTATTAGTCACGAGTCATGGTGGGATGACAAAGAGTTAGCAAATTGAAAATTGTCCAAATTCAACAAGAAAACAATATACAAAAAGGAAAAATTGTTGGATTTTAAGTCTAAAATTGACCAAAAAATAAAAGAGATCAACGTTAAGTTCGTAGATAAGACATATTCTAAAAATATTCTATCAAAAAAAGACTGTAAAAAATTATACTAAATTATGATTTAATGACTTACATATCGGTTGTGTTCAAATAGGACTCAAACCAGTGGTAAAGAGCGGACTTAACAATTCTCTCCTCCTAGTATTAAGAGATGATCGAATTCCGAATTACAAACAATCTATAATTGGAATGACAAAAACATCTTTAACAAACAGACCAGTATATTTTAAGTGTTATCCTAACTTTACAATAGGAATAAATGTTGACAATCATAAAGAAAAATGTTTGGTTCTTGATATTCAAACTCACAATTACAATTTTCGCCATGGCTTTTCGCCACATAAAATTAATTTTCTGGATTCATTACAGAATAATGACATCAAGAGTAATTCCATCATTTTTACCCCCAACTATACTTCCAGGACAAACAATATGCTTTGAAGCAACTAGTCAAAGTCATACAATGGTTCCAAGAGTTTTACATTGGGATGAAATTTATCTCCCAGAACAATGGCTTAAATCGAAAGTTTTTGCCCCAAGATTGGAAGACTCGAGTAGTCATTTCAAAGGATTTATTGAATACAATGACGAAGATTTAGGAATTACATTCCAACAAAACAATAGACTTTCAGATGTTGAATAAGTAGATGACTTTCAGTCAGCCCAACCTTCTCTTTGTAGAACAAGATCTCACTCTGTGCCTAAAAGAATGACTTCTGAATTTGAATCTCTCCCATCAAGCTCCTCATCCAAACAAGGCATATCCGAATAAATAAAATGAATAAGAATAAAAAAACAAGTAGCTCATGTTGACTTTTTGAGTCTAATCCCTATTTTGATGCTGATAAAGCACTGGTATCTCATATGTGCGTTGAGTGCTTGAACAAATTTATATGTTAGCACACACATAAGATAAAGAAGAAATGGAAGCCAGGAGGAACATAAAGATCATATCGTTTGGCGTATTCCATGAAGACTAAAGAACAAAAGAAAAAAAAGGCATAATTTTTTTTATATATTTAAATGCATTTTAGTTTTGGTCTGTAATAATGCATGCTCTGCATGATGTGGTTAAATGCTCAAAATGTATGTAAACAGACCTTAGGGACCATGTAACGACCCCAAATTTTTGCTATGTTATTTTTTTTTTCACATACTAATAATACTTTGATACCATAAAACATAGTCAAAGTCAACCCGGACCCATAGGTACCGGGGATTTACTTGTTTATGCATATATGTCATCTAAGCAGCGTAACTATAACATTCTTAACTTATATACAATACCAGAGATTCACTGTTCTACATATACACATATATACCCCAAAAATCCACCCTGTCTCCGACACGATTACTTACCCTGCAACTGGGGTGATACCAAGAACTCCTCTATCACGGAGCTCGCTCCACTCGTCTGTCGGGATTTCTTGAAATATTTGTAATGCTGGGCTTAGACACGGACGCCTCTCAGTAAGGGAAATAAACAAATATCAGTGTGTGGCAACGTGAGTTTTATAATATTATAAACATTACTGCAAATAATATAACTGTAATATATCTTCAAGTTGTAACTGATAATACATGAAAATCTATAGTTTGAAACATAATCTTATCATATCATAATAAATTTTTGTATCATTTAAATCATCTGTTGAATCTTTATATTATTGAAACTATACCCTGAATATATATCTGCATATCATGAATTAACCCCGCATGATTCGAGTTGTGCATCCCGTAGGCTCTTAACGCTGGTTGGCCTACCAGGTTAAGTCAAACATGACACAACTACGCATGATTGCCCACCCAACCTAGTCTACCCATCCTACTCTCCATCAAACCTCTAACAAGTAAGTACACAGAGGGTATCCTACTCACTGCCTACACTTCAGGGCTAATCGGCCTCCGACCCACACTTCCTAAATAGTGTGGTTGCACTGTCGCTATACACCAATCTGGTCCACCCATCCTACTGTCTGTCAAACCTCTAACGGGTCAGCAAACAGTGGGTATCCTACTCTCCGATCTGGCTAGCTAGCAACGGTACCACGACCATAACATATATAACCATCCAGGTTCTGTTACTATATAATACATTTCATATAATATATTTCTATTCATAAATAATATTTTCATATTTCTGAAATAAAATCTGGCTTTTACATATTTTTGAATAAATGTTATCATTTCATAATTTCTGAATAAATTGTCATATTAAAATTGATCTCGGCATCTGCATCGGCTATCATTACACGGCATCTGCGCCGGCTATATTAACATAATATATTATAAATATCTTAACTTCCGTACTGTTTATGATTTTTCTAAAAATTACTGTGAAATCATACTTGTTTAATGAAATAATAACATATTCTGATATGTTGTATTTACACTAAACTTATACTCATGCCACACGAGTGAGTTCTACTCCATATTATACTATAACATGCTATAAAATCTATTTTCTCTATTCAATACTAGTATTCCCAAAAACTACATTAATTCACAAATAAATTTTTGAAAATACCTAACTTAATCTATTCCCTTACCTGTTTCCTGAGAAGCTTGTAGAAAAACCCTAAATCACCTAAGCGGCATTCAAAACTCCAAACCTTGAAATCACATTAACCCTAGTTTAAACAACTCAAACCCCAGTATATTACCATCTAACATCTTTCCCAGATTCACATATTCCTAATAACTACATAAATCCTAAGATAACTTACTTACCCTGATTTTAGGATGGTGCCCAAGAACCCTAAATCAGCAATTTGTTCCAACTAAGTTGCAGAGAATCTCCCTAGGATCAATGTGGTAACTTTCGATCGCCGAAATGGGGTAAAACAAAGCTGGATCAGAGGAGAGAAGGAGGAGAAACTGAAAGTAGAGAGAGAGAGAGAGAGAGAGAGAGAGAGAGAGAGAGAGAGAGAGAGAGAGAGAGAGAGACAGAGATAGAGGGAGAGAAAATATGAATTTCTCGCCAAAAAATTGGATTTTTTGCTATATATAGGCGGTTGTCCACGTGGCCTCGTCGATGAGATACGTGTACTCATCGACAAGTCACAGAAGGATGTTAGTCGAAAAAGATAATGAGTTCATCGACGAACCCTTAATGACCTGATTTTCCCGCTCTTGGTATCTTCTCGTCGATGAGACAGGTGTACTTCATAGACGAGATCTAGAAGGACATTCATCAACGAGAACCCTGGGTTCGTCGACGAATTCCTGATAATGCTCCTTAATATAATTTATTCTTTCTTCTTTTCTTTTCCTTTATTATTTCATTGTTATTATTTTTCTGGGTCTCTACATTCTCCCCTCCTTTTAAAAACTTCATTCTCAAAATTTGCTATTCTATTAATAAGCCTCACTTATGGTGGAGGAATACCGTGGTTACATTTTATGGTTCTAAAAGATTACAATAACTTACCAAAATTCTCTCAAAACCCACTACATCCTATAATCCAAAACAAAATTTATACATATATTACCCTGCACTACATAAAATAAAATCGAAACAACACTTACCTTACCTGAGCTATTACTTTTCCTTTTTCTAACTAATGCTGATCCCCATTGAACAGATGTGGGCACTTATCTTGTATCTCCTCCTCTAACTCCCACGAAGCTTCCTCCACTACATGATTCCTCCACAATACCTTTACTAGTAGAATTTTCTTCGTACGCAACTCTTATTCCTTCCTATCCAAAACCTGCACTGGTAATTCTTCATATCTTAAAGTATCTCTAAGCTCAAACTCTTCATAGTTGATCACATGGGAAGGATCTGAGACATATTTCCTCAACATAGATACATGGAATACGTCATGAATCCTAGATAATGCTGGTGGTAAAGCTAATCTGTAGGCAACTAGACCCACTCTTTCAAGTATTTCAAATGGGCTAATGTACCTAAAGTTTAGCTTACCCTCCCTCCCAAACCTCATAATTCCTTTCATCGATGGTACTTTAAAAAACACTTGGTCTCCTACATCAAACTCTAATTTTCGGCGGAGAGTATCTGCATAACTTTTCTGCCGACTTTGGGCTATAATAATTCTATCTCTAATAAGTCAAATTTTATCATATGCCTATTGCACAAACTCTGATCCCAAAAATTTCCTTTCACCCACTTCATCCCAGTATAGTGGAGAACGACATCTCCTACCATATAATGCCTCATAAGGTGTCATTCCAATGCTGGCCTAGTAACTGTTATTATATGTGAATTCAACTAGCAGTATAAACTGGATCCAACTACCCCTGAAGTCTAGCACACATGCTTGGAGCATATCTTCCAGTATCTGAATTCTCCTCTCCATTTGCCCATCAGTTTGAGGATGAAACGTTGTACTGAATGATAGCTGAGACCTCAAAGCCTCCTACAAACTTCTCCAAAATTGTGATGTGAATCGTGGGTCTCGGTTTGAGATTATAGATACTGACACACCATGGGGTCGAACTATCTCCTAAATATATAATTCGGCCAGCCTGCTCATGGAATAGTTGACTTTAATAGGGAGAAAATTAGCAGTTTTTGTCAGTCGGTCTACAATCACCCAAATGGTGTTCTGCCCATGCAACGCTGGCGGTAACGCTATAACAAAATCCATAGAGATATGATCCCATTTCCACTCAAGGATGTGGAGTGGCTACAACTGTCCCACTGGTCTCTTGTGTTCAGCATTTCCCTGCTGGCATGTCAAACAATGTTTCGCAAACTCGACTATCTCCCTATTCATATTGCTCCACCAGAATGACTCCTGGAGGTCTCGATACATCTTAGTGTTTCCAGGATGTACTATGTAAAGGGATCTGTGTGCCTCTTCTAAGATAGTCATCTTAATTTTAGCATCTATAGGTACGCACAGTCTGGTACGAAACCTCAGAGCTCCATCATTTGAAATATTAAACTCCTCCCTCTGTCCATCATGCACTTTATCCATCAGTTCTTCTAATTCTGTATATTCTTCTAGGCAGCTTTAATCCTCTCCTACAATGTAGGTTATAGTACCAGGTTGGCAAAAAATGTCTGGTACTCACCCTCTACCAACTCCACACTGAGCCTCTCCAAATCCATCTGAATCGGATGCTGAATTACCACTGCTGATAATGTTGCTCCCATTGATTTTCAGTTCAAAGCATCAGTCACCACATTTGCTTTCCCCGGGTGGTAACTGATGGTGCAATCATAATCGTTAATAAGCTCCAGCCATCTCCTCTGCCTCATATTTAATTCTTTCTGTGTGAATAAATACTTCAGGATCTTATGGTTAGTAAAAATTTCACACCTACCCCCATAGAGATAATGTCTCCAAATTTTTAGTGCGTAGACCACCGTAGCTAACTCCAGATCATAGGTAGAATAATTCTTTTCATACTCCTTAATTTTTCGAGAAGCGTATGCAATAACCCTCCTGTAACGACCTAGAAAATTTAATGAATAAAAATAATAAAATAAAATAAATGGAAAAAAGAAAAGGGAAGAAAAATGAATATTTAAAAAGGGTGTCAACGAGAACTTGTCAATGAATCAACTGGTCTCGTCGATGAGAGATCTTCCTTGGCCAGTCGACGAGGGCAATGTCTTATCGACGAGGAGTTACCTAAAGGGTTTGAGGTATTCTAAAACTTGTTGATGAACTCACGGTCTCGTCGATGAGTGTTCTTCATGGGATTGTCGACGAATCCACGTGTCTTGTCGACGAATCCACGTGTCTTGTCGACGAATCCCTGCATATAAATAGCAATTCCTTTCATTTTTCAGCAAGAAAATGTTGCAGGTACTCTCTCTCTCTCTCTCTCTCTCTAAAAAATGGCCCTTTCAGCTTCTCTCTAGGTTTTCGATCCCGTTTCTCCCCAGTTCAACAATTGGAAGCTTCCACAAGACTCCTAGGGAGATTCTCTACAACTTAGCCAGAACAGAATTTCAGATAGAGGAGTTTGGGGATCATCTCAAAATCAGGTTAAGTAGGATATTTTAAGTTATATTGTTAATATGAAATGTATAGGGCCTAGGGAGTAATAAAATAGCATTTTGTTGAAGTTTGGATTGATAAACTCAGGTTTTTAAATCAGGGGTCCGGGTGAGTACCATCGGCATCGTTTCGGGGTTTTCGCAGGCATAATTTAGAACAACGGGTAAGGGAAACTAATTATAGTATGATTTTTATTAAAGTTTAAACTGGTTAATTTGTGAATATAATATATATATATATATATATATATATTTATGTATGATTTGTTTGAACAGTTGAACATTTGGGATAATAATGTTTTTAATATATATATATATATATATATATATATATATATATAAAGAAATTGTGTAGCAGAAATACAATTTTCATAATTTTAACTAGTTGAGATGAGTACAAAATGATGAAATCATTGTTGATTTGTGAACTACTGGTTAGCTGTGAGTACAATTTATGGTGAATTATGATTGTTGTAAATACTGGCTGCTTAAGTTTGCTGCGTGATAAATAATGTGATTTGTGTGTATGGATTTTAGTGTGGTTATTCGTGTGTATCACGATATAATGTTGGCAGGCCTAAGGAGTTCGTTATATTGCCTAGATGTAATCACGATATACATTGGCAGGCCTGAGGAGTTTGTATATTGTCATTATATATTGGGGTAGAGCATTGGCAAGCCTAAGGAGGTTGTTCTGTTGATATACTATGGGTAGGTCATGGGGATTTGTACTGGTGGTTAGTGGTTCTGTGTGGGCTATGATGTGATCTGTGATGATAATTGTCCTGTGTGGACCATGTGATGATGATTGTCTTGTGTGGACTAGTCCTATGTGGACCATGTGATGATGATTATCCTATGTGGACTAGTCCTGTGTGGACCATGTGTTGATATTTTTTTTGTATGGATAAGAGTCCTGTGTGGATAGTATGTTTATATGAAATGTGATCTGATAAGATGAATTATATAATAATTAAATTATATGTATATATATATAGGACAAGGTAAAACTTTTTGCCAAGAGCTTGCTAAGAAAGGCGAGTGCCCTAGTATTTTCAGTTTGATGCCAGAGCAGAGGGAAGCTACTTGTATGGATGGGTAATCTTCCCAATTCTTGGAGATTTTGTCTATATACACAGCCTAAGGGCTTACCGAGTAAGGTGAGTGGCCTGATACTGGTATTATAGCAGAGGGAAGCTACTTGTATAAGTGGGTAATCTTCCATATTCTTGGATTTTATTATTAAAAATAATTATGAATGTGATTATAGAATCAAAGATTAGAACTTATTCATATTAAATGTGAGTATGAATTTAGACATTTATGTTGATATTAATGGTGTGTTTTCTCAATAGGAGTTGGTGATAATTGGCAAACGATAGTATATTTTGTAATATTTAAACACTTTGCCACACACTACTATGATTAGTTCTTCCTTACTGAGATGTGTCTCACCCTAGTGGATGATTATGTTTTTAGGTCCATTAAGAGATCGGGCTTAGGGCTCTGACAGGGTAGTATTTTTGGTAAATCTGGGAAGTCTGTAAAAACAGTCTATGTTTTTTTTTAAATACTGGTATGTAATGTAAACTAATGGTGGCGAATGTTTATGGGGCATATATATAGGTTGACTCTAGTATTTGAATTTGAGGTTATATGTTTTAATTCTGCTGCATAATTGTGGTGTATGGTATCAAAAGTAGGTGAATGTAATAGGTGACCGCCGCGCCCCACTTGGTGGGTATGGGGCGTTACACCTCCCGTGTTGCATCAACACACATTCGAGTCCCTTCAGGGATGCATCAATGTATATACCAAATTCATCCTCTCCTGATGGAATAGATAATACCGGTGCAGTGACAAGCCGTTGTTTCAACTCCTAAAAGCTCTACTCACACTCGTCGGTCCATTCAAACTTCACATTTTTCCTTGTGAGCGATGTCAATGGACCCGATAATCTGGGAAAAAACTATCCAAAAAGGTAGTACCCCGCCAGACCTAGGAAACTTCTGATCTCCTGAACATTTCCCGGTCTCACCCAATTCACCACCACTTCTATCTTGCTTGGATCTACTGATATGTCATCCCCAGAGATTGCATGTCCAACGAAAGTGACCTTTCTCAGCCAAAACTCACATTTCTTTAACTTAGCGTGTAACTTCTTTTCTCTCAGTACCTACAGTACTAGTTTTAGATGATTTTCGTGCTCTTCAAAATTCTTTGAATAGACTAGTAAATCATCAATAAAGACAACAACAAATTGATCCAAGTATTGATGGAATACCCGATTCATCAAGACCATAAATGTTGCAGGTGCATTAGTTAGACCAAATGGCATAACTAGAAACTCATAGTGGCCATATCTAGTCTTGAATGCTGTTTTCGGAATATCCTATGCTTTAATTTTCACCTAATGATATCCCGACCGAAGGTCATTCTTGGAGTTGACCTGGGTTCCTTGTAACTGATCAAATAAATCATCAATTCTAAGAAGAGGATACTTATTCTTGATCGTCACTTTATTTATCTCCCTATAATCGATGCACATCCTTAGCGTTTCGTTTTTCTTCTTTATAAAAAGCACTGGCGCTCCCCAGGACTACAAGCTAGGTCTGATAAACCTTTTATCTAACAACTCTTGCAACTGGTCTTTCAACTCCTTTAACTCTACTGAGGCTATTCTGTAGGGTGTTTTAGATATCGGTGCCATTCTTGGAAGTAAATCAACGATAAACTCAATCTCCCGATCTGGCGATAAACCAGGTAACTCTTCTGGGAATACATCTGAAAATTCCTTGACTATTGGGATATTAGAAAGTATCAATTCTTCCTCTAGCATCTCTTTTATAAAAGCCACATACCCCTGACAACTATCCTGAAGTAGCCTCCTAGCCTGAATAGTTGACATTAACTGTGGTGAAGCGCACACATGCGATCCCACAAATTTAAATTCCTGCTCTCCCAGGGGTCTGAAGATCACCTCTTTTTTATGACAATCAATGCTGGCATAGTTAGCTGCCAGCCAGTCCATACCCAATATCATATCAAATCCCTGCATGTCTAATACTATAAGATCGACTCGTAGTATTTTCTCCTCAATGCCCACTTGATAGTTTTTAAGCACCCTTCTACATTTCACTACTGATTTGGTAGGCATGGCTACTAATAAATTAGTATCTAGTGACTGTGTCTCAATTCCAATAAACTTGAAATACCCCAACAACATGAATAAATGTGTGGCACCCGAGTCAAATAAAACAACAACTTTATATGATAAAGCAATAATCATACATATCACGACGTCGCCTGGAGCCTCAACATCTCCCGATGTCAATGCATAGACCCTCACCGGAGATGCATTCCTCTGCTGGCCGCCACCCCTGGGTGCCTGGATATTTCCACGAAATGGCCTGGGAGTAGGAGTAGTACTATACTGCACACAACAGTCTCATGCTACATGACTCAATCCACCGCATTGGTAGCCGAAATTCCTCCTCGCTCTGCATTCTCCTCTATGTCTCTTTCCACATGTTGGACAAACTGGATATGTCTGCTCACCCTGAATCTCCTGTCTCCCACTCTCCTTCCTTTGAGCTCTGCCATATCTATCTCCCCTCCAAGGGCCTCAGCTGGACCCTACCAGAAATCCCGAAGGGGTGGGCCTTTTTCTTTTACTTAACGTCCCTACATCCCTCTGATTGCTCTTCTCTGCCACTGAGGCCCTATCCACAAGTTCGGAGAAATCCTGCACCTTTAGGACTACCACCCATCTATGGATGTCATGCCTCAACCCCCTCTCAAACATTTTCGCCTTCTTAACCTCATCTGGAACGATGTAGGGAGCAAAGCGTGACAGTTCGATAAACTTTGCTACATATTGTTGAACCATAAGTTACCTCTGTGTCAGATTCAAGAATTCTACTATCTTAGCTTCTCTAATAGTGGGAGGATAATAACGATCAAAGAACATTTCTTTGAATCAGTTCCACGTCATGGCCATTGGTACGGGTCTCTGTTCCTCAAGCAATTTCACAGTTGTCCACCATCTCTTAGCCGCACCTGTTAACTTATATGTAGCATATAAGACCCTTTGGTCATCGAAGCAGTGCAGCACCGACAATGTTTTCTCAATCTCCTGCATCTTGTTTCTCAATATTCGACAGTATGAGGGTATCCTACTCACCACCTACACTTCGGGGCTAATCGGCCTCCAACCCACACTTCCTGAATAGTGTGATTGCACTATTGGTTGTACACCCAATTTGGTTCGCCCATCCTACTCTCTATCAAACCTCCAACGGGTCAGCACACAGTGGGTATCCTACTCTCTGATTCAACGGTATTGTGCTCATAACATACATAACCATCCAAGTTTTGTTACTATATAATTCATTTCACATAATATATTTCTGTTCATAAAAAAACATTTTCATATTTCTGAATTAAAATATGACTTTTACATATTTATGAATAAAAGTTGTCATTTCATAATTTTTGAATAAATTTTCATATTAAAACTGATCTCGGCATCTGTGCCGGCTATCATATCATGACATCTGCGCCGGCTATCATATCATGGCATTTGCGCTGGCTATCATTACACGGCTTATGCATCGGTTGTATTATCATAATATACTATAAATATCTTAACTTCTGTACTGTTTATGATTTTTCTAAAAATTACTGTAATATCATACTTGTTCTTTTAAATAATAACATATTCTAACATACTGTATTTACATTAAACTTATACTAATGCCACACGAGTAAAATCTACTCCATATTATACTATAACATGCTATAAAATTTATTCTCTGTTCAATACTAGTATTCCCAAAAAATACATTAATTCATAAATAAGTTTATGAAAATATCTGGCCTATTATATTCCCTTGCCTGTTTCCTGAGAAGCCCGTAGAAAAACCCTAAATCACGCTTGCAGCATTTAGAATTCCAAACCCCTAAAATCACATTAACCACAATTTAAACAACTCAAACCCCAGTATATTACCATCTAACACCTTTCTTGGGTTGACATATTCCAAATAATTGCATAAACCCTAAAATAACTTACTATGATTTTGGGATGGTGCCTAAGAATCTTAAATCAGCAATTTGTTCTTATTAGGTTGTAGAAAATATCCTCGGGATCAACATGGTAACTTTTGATCATCGAAATGGGGTAAAACGGGTTTGGATCAAAGGAGAGAAGGAGGAGAAACCGAAGTAGAAAGAGAGAGTTAGTGAGAGAAAATATGAATTTCTCGCCAAAAAATCTGATTTTTCACTATATATAGGCAGTTGTGCATGTGGCCTTGTCGACAGGACACGTGTACTTGTCGACGAGTCATAGAAGAGTGTTCATCGACGAAGATAATGAGTTCGTCGACGAACCCTTAATGATCTAATTTTCCTGCTCTTGGTATCTTCTCGTCGACGAAACAGCTGTACTTCATCGACGAGATCTAGAAGGACGTTCATCGATGAGAACCCTGGGTTCGTCAACGAATTCCTGCTGACGCTACTTAATATAATTCCTTCTTCCTTCTTTTCTTTTCCTTCATTATTTCATAGTTATTATTTTTTCGGGTCTCTACAGACCAACTCTTCTAAAAACTTTTTTCATAAAAATTAAAATCATACAAAGGTTTTAGAATCATTTTAGGGTCAAAATCAAGGAAAAAACTAAGGTATTCACTGACCTTAGTCGATCGACCAGTTCACGTTATATAACCCTTAGTCGACTAACCATGCCTCAAGCAAGAAGTCAAAGATTGACAAAGGTTAGTCGGTCGACCATTTTTTCAATTAAGTTTCCACAGTCGACCGACCTTAGAACTTGGCAAATTTGCATACCTCAGCCGACCGACATTTTTAGAAAATGGCCCTAGTAGACCAACACTATTCATTCAGCAGACTGATCATTAGGTCAGCCAACTGAGTATCGAAGGGTTAGGAAATCGCTTAAGGTTAACCGACCGTGTAACGCCCCGAACCTTCCAAGTGGGGCCTGGGGTATTATGTGTTCCATTCACCTATCTCTGATACCATAAATATTATCCAAATAGAGGAACATAATTAAACATCCTCAAATAAAGTACCAGAGTACTATATTACATGACCAAAAAGGAATTTTCATCTATCCATATTGCATAACTTGAATTTTAAAACAAAATAATCTTAAAGACTTTAAAGTTCTTACAAACACTCACACTACACTACGCTAACCAACCCTGCTCTAAGCTCGCTAAGCTCAATCATGTGAAGGTCCTGAAAAATGAGTTGTATATTGGGGTGAGACACTTCTCAGTAAGGATGGAATAAATTATTATCATTGTATAGCAACATGAGTTTTAGCGTATACAAAATATACTCGTCTATTAATTAATGGCAATAGTAAGGACATGTAAAGACCCGAAAAATTAAAATGATTAAAATAATTATAAAAAATAATAAATAAAATAATTAAATAAAAAAAAGTAATAGTAAAAAATTAAAAATTAAAATAAATTAAAATTATTTATTAGTAATTAATTAATTAATTAATTAAACATTATTAAATTGAATTAATTATGTTGAGTAAAATGGTGGTTTTATATATATATATATATATATATATATATATATATATATATATATATATATATATAAGCATATAATATAATATGATATTATGTTAATGAATAAAGTAAAAATAAATAAATAAATAAATAAAAATAAATAAAAATAAAAAAATAATTATTATGAATTAATTAATTAATTAAGTATTATTAAATATGATTTATTAAATAAATAATATGATATATATATATGATTTAATAATAATATAATAATATATTTTATTTATATAGGAAGTGGATTTCCTGAGCAAGAAATCTTCCTCAGGAAATTAAACTGTGTGCTCTCTCTCTCTCTCTCTCTCTCTCTCTCTCCCTGTCCTCCTCATCACCTCCTCTGTCCTCCTTCTCTCTCTCCTCAATTTGGTCGACCTAACGAGCGCAGAAACAGAAGGTGTTGTTGGCTTTCTAACTTCGCCACCAACATTTCTACTGGAACAAATTTTTCGAGGGAGCAGCGTAGGCACCACTAATGGGGAAAAAATATATTTTCTCTAAATCCTTAATTTCTCCTTAAATTTGTCATTAATTGACGATCAAGCATCACCACAAGGTCCTAGTCGTGATCGTCATCATTTTGACATAAGTAAATTTTTAATTGGGGTTTTCTAGGCCCCACTCCAAAGTGAGAGTGAGATTTGGGAAATTAGGTAAATTGGTTATATTTGAGGGTATAATTATTTATTTAGAATTTATGGGCCTGGGAAATATTAAAATAATATTTTATTTAGGGTTGATTTAATGAAATTAGGATTTTTGATTCAGGGTCTAGGTGAGCGCCGCAGGTATTTTTCGGGGTCCCTGTTGGCGTAGTTCAAGAAATTAGGTAAGGGAAAAAATACATATTAAATCAGAATTTTTATGAATTTAATGGAAAAAAAATTGTGTTATATATGTGTGTATATGTTTCGGTTTGGGTTTAAAATGCCAACCCTTTAATTATGCTTTCTAAGCTTAGGGCTGTTTTATTAGATACTTATATGTGAAATTGAACTGATGAAAGTGAAATATTTTTCTGAATAATTATATAAGAAATTAAAGGTATTTTTTCTAATATGCGAATGTTAAATGTGGGTAGGCTTATTTTATAGGAAATATATAAGAATTTTACTTCTAAATAGTGTGGCATGAGTAAATAAGAATGTTGTGTGGAAATATGTTATATGTATGAAATGCATGATATACAGGAAATGAATTGAGTATGAAAATGTTATATGAAACATGTTGCATGTGAGTGCTAATGCAACAATGTAAAACAACTAAAAAATACTGGGTAAAACAGTTAAAAGATGCTGGGTAAAACAGCTAAAAGATGTTGGGTAAAATAGCTGAAAAATGTTGGGTAAAAAGCTGAAAAATGTTAGGTAAAACAGTCGAAAGATGTTGAGTAAAATAGCTAAAAGATGTTGGGTAAAACAGCTGAAAGATGCTGGGTATGAAATGAAATGAAATGAAAATAGAAATGAATGAAACGAAAATGAAATGTAAAATGTGAATAATGTAAAATGGGAAAGAATCACATAAAGTGAAATGAAATGAAAAGTAAAAGATGAAAACATAAACAGTTGAGAAATGCAATATAATGGCAAAGAAAATAATGTATTATGGTATTATCAATATTTATGCTAGTAGAACATGTTACGTTTGGGCGAGACAAACTCTTCGCCTGAGGGCTTGCTGAGAAAGGTGAGTGCCTTGGTTGTATCAGGTGTAGCAGTAGGATGCATAACGTGTTAGGGCAGAGGGAAACTACTTGTATGGGCAGATAGATTTTCCTATTCTTGAGAGCCTTCACTGGTAAACTTTTGTATGAATTGTGTGAGTACGAGATTAATCTATCACTTGAGGACTTATTGAGTAAGGTGAGTACCCTAGTATGCTTCAGTAGCGACCCATTGGGTTGCCAAATGTATCAGAGCAGAGGGGTGCTACTTGTATGGGTTGGTAATCACCCCTATCCTTGGGTAATCTCGTGGGGTTAAATATTTTACATGTGTTTGATTAGGTTCAGAGAATGATTTTAGTATTTATGATAACATTTTGCAAATGTTATTAAAATGATATTTTTGAACCTTATGTTAGTCACACGTTGTTTTAATATATTGTTTCTTCCCTTACTGAGATGTGTCTCACCCGAATATGAATTCATCTTTTTCAGGTCTTCCACGTGATCGAGCCTAGAGAGCTCGAGGTTATTATAGCATTTTTGAGTTATAGAAATAAAGGGTATAATGTTGATGATATTTTGGGATGTATAAAAGTTATGTTTTATGTTTTATGTCGTATGTTTTAAGTCTTCTGAGATATGGATGGTTGAGAATACTGGTATTTGGTGATTATGTTTTGGAGACATGTATATATGTGATTATAGGTGGTGAATAGTTAATTTGGATTATGGATAGGAATAGTAAACTCTGGTATTATATTTGTGGAGATTATATTAATGTTTTCCACTGCGTAAATGATATTAGTATATGGATTATGAGGTAAATGAATGGATAAGTAGCACTCCGGACCCACGTAGAGGGTCGGGGCGTAACAGGACACTTGTAACTATACTCGAACACATTCAACATCAATCATACCACAACATTTGTATACACATACACCACATCACATCCACATATACCATATATTCAATCAACATTCATGCACTCACACCCATAATTGAAAATGCACATTTACTTGACAACTCATGGTTCTTAGGACATCCCTCCCCATCGATCCCCCCACGTTCTTACTTCACACACTTCCACAGTCACAACACACGCAGCCCTACTCATAGTAAAACAGTAAGACGACCTCCTCATGCTTGTCAATGCCTTACCCCATCTATATAAATGACAATATAACGACCTCCTTAAATCCTGCTAACATTATATTGCAATTTATAACAGGTACAATATAACGAACTCCTCACTCCTACCAACGTTATATTGCAATTTACATGAATAAAAACACAACACCATAACATATCTAGTTAAGTGCACCATAGCAATCACGACCAGTTTATTAAAAAAAAATATTAATCTCATGCCACACGATATAAGCATTAAACCATAATAGAATAACCAAAAATCATCGTTTCCATATGCCTAAATAATTCAAAAGAATCATACATAGTATTTTGGTATCCAAATTCTCAATTTAATCGGTTAATCTTTGAAATAATAATTATTATAAAATCCCTAGGCTCACAATCGCTAGTTTAATCAACTCATAATAATAATAATAATAATAATAATAATAATAATAATAATAATAATAATAATAATAATCAAAAATCCAATTTTCATATATCTGAATACCCAGAAAACATATATATCATTTTCTGTTATCACATACTAAAATTTTTTTGGTTAATTTATAAAAATTCCTAACATAATTTATTCGCTTTACCTTATTCCAGGAGTGGTGTCTACGACGCTTTTACAATAAATCAACTCCGGTTAAAATGTTGGTGGTCGAATCTAGAACCCAGGGACACTTTCCATTCTTCAATTGGCGCACGATTCACCGAAGAAATTGAGGAGAAAGAAAGAGAGGTTAAGGAGAGAGAGAGACACAGCAGAGAGAGCACAGAGCCAAAGAATGCCTGGGGGAGGTAAATTGATTTCATATGAATGAAATCCTCCTATTAAACTTCAACAAAAAGCTTCTTTAAGCTTCCTATTTCAACCTTTATTATATATTATAATATATATATATATATATATATATATATCTTTATTCCAATTAGTCTTTTTTTTTTCATTATAATACAATTCATTTTATTTGTTTAATTAATTAATTTTTGTATGGCTCGGTTGGTTGAGGAAGGGGCTGGTCTGTAATGACACCAAAAATAATATGTGTGTAAGTGTAAATAATAATAATAATAATAATAATTAATATTATATTATATTATATTAATTAATTAATTAAACAAATAATTTGAATTTTTGGCTTAGCTCAGTCGACCGATGATTCCCTCAGTCGACCGAACCCTTTTGACTTTTTAAAAATGCATTAGGTTAGCCAACCAATGAAGTCATCAGTCGACCGACCCTTTTGGGTTTGGCTATTTTTCAGTGCTTAAACATTATTGAATTTTTAATTAAACATTTTAAAAATACCCTCTGTGTCCCTAACAATTAGATTTTTGGGAAACTCTATATATACCCCTATCATAAGTTTGATTAATACTTTTTATTAGCCCAAAAATTCTCTCAAATTATTTGTGCTTCATTTTCTTATATCTCTACATTCAAGCAATATTTTCACTCTCTTTTCATTATTCTTTTGAAAAATCTTCTTGAAAGGGAGCATTGATTATATTCTCACTTTCTTCACTAGCAAATTTATTGCTTTTGAAGATTGTTGTAGAATCATTATTGTGGGCATTCATTTATTTTATTCAAAGAGAATTTACTCTCATTCATACTTTATCTTTGGAAAATCATTTCTTGAAAGTAAGCATATAGTTTCTCCCACATATTTTACTTGATAAATATTTTTGGGGAAACTTGTTATAACTTGTGAATCTTTACACATCCATTGCAAGATTCAAAAGCTCATTTGTCCTTTACTGCAAAAATCTTTTTGAGCAAGATCTTAAGCTTCTCCTACATTTTATTTGACATATAATTTTTGGAGAAAATCTTTGAGCAAGTTAAGAGTACCTTGAGCATACTTTCATTTACATATTTTTTCTTGAAAGGTCTCTTATATTTTGTTCTTGAGAAAATTATTTTAATAAAACCTTAGGTTCTCCTACACTTATATTGATAAATAGTTTTGGAGAAATACTTTTTGGGGGTAAATCTTTGAAGTATTTATCATACACATCTTATTCAAAGATTGTAAAAAGTTTATTAGGAAAAACTCATGCACTCTACTGAGCATTTATTTCATATCATTTGAGAGTGCATTATTGAGCTTCAACTTGTACATCTTAACTTATTTAAGAAGCACGTCGTTGTATGAAAAATTTTATGTATGTTGCAGTTTGGCTTAGCCTGGTGAATTGAGCTAGGGAGATTCCACCCTATAAGGAGGAACCAGCTTGGCTCAACTTGGGAATTTGAGCTAGGTAGGCACCGACCTGTAAGGTGTCAAGGTTTGGCTTCGCCCGTAAGTGAGTTGAGGAGACTCTGCCTCATAAGGAGTATTGTAAACGGCGTCGCTCCGCCCGATTAAATGAGTAAATAGTGGAATCTTGGAGTTATGGCTTGGGGCAAGAATGTAGGTAGGATTGATTGAACCCCAATAACAAATATTGTGTCTGCTATTCTTTCCTTACACTATTTAATTTCCACACATGTATGTTTGATTATTGATTGTGGTTAATTGTTTTACATACATGCTTTAGATATTTGAGATATTGATAATTGCATAGAAAGACTCTATATAGTAACCCGGAAAAAAATAAAATAAATAAAATAATATTATTAATCAATTAATTAATTAAATATTATTAAATTAATTAATGAAATAAACAAATAAAAGGAATAGTATGAAAGAAAGAAAGAACTAATTGAAATAAAGGTATATGTATGTATTGATATATATGATAAGTGATATATATAAATATATATATATGTATATATGCTCTCAGGAAGTTTTGAAACTTCCTGAGAAAGCAAAGTATAGAGGACGTTTCCCCCTTCATGTCTTTCTCTTCACGCTCACTTCTGCCTCTTCCGCTCTCACCTCCATTTTCTCAACAAATATTTAGTTGATCAGAAAATGAAAGATACCATTTGATTTCTATCTCTGTCACTGACATTTCTACCGAAGCATATTTGTCGTAGGGGTGACGTAAGCACCACTCTTGGGGAAAGGTATACTCTCTCTCTTTCCTTAATTTCTCCTTAAATCTTCAGCTAAATTGACGATCAGGAACCACCACGGGTTCTAGTCTCGATAGTCGTCATTTTGGCCAGAGCAAATTTTTAATTTGGGGGTCCTAGGTACCACTCCAATGCGAGAGTGAGATTTAGGGAAATAAGAAAGTTGGTTATTTTCGGGAGTTTAATTGTTATTTGAAACTTATGATTGTAGGAAATGTTAAAATAGTATTTTATTTAGGGTTGATTTGAATAAATTAGGGTCATTGAATCAGGGTTTAGGTGACTGCCGCAGGCATCATTTTGGGATCTTTGCTGGCGTAGTTCACGAAATCAGGTAAAGGGAATATATTAAATCATGATTTTTTAGGAAATAACTAGTGAAAAATGGAAATATTATGTATATATGTATATGATTTTCATGTGGGTTCTGAAATGCCAACCGTTTGAATTGTAAATTTCTGAGCTTAGAGTTGTGCTATTAGATATTATTTGTGAAAATGGAAAGTTAAAATGACAAATTTTCTAGTTAATTGTGTAAGAAATTAAATGTATATTTTCAGTATATATACGATGATTATGGGTTGGCTTATTTTCAGTGAACGTATGAATATATGTTGTTAAATTGTGTGACATTAGTAAAATGAAGTTTCTGTGTTGAACTATGAAATACGTATGAGCTGTAGGAAATAATAAACATGTATTGAGAATTAAATGTGATAGGATTTATTTTGCATGTGTTTGGTAATATTAAATTACAATATATGGTTTGAAAACTCTGGTGGACCAGAAAAGGACACAGTACTGTTGCGGACATGTATGGTAGCGCTAGTGCATCCACGCATCTTAGATAGAGTGTGGAGACGGGATGGTCGACTGTACTGGGAAGGGCAGTGTCCCCCTGGAGTCCAGACCAGTATGGGAATAGCCAGTCAGACCTACAGACTGTAGAATGTGGTTGATTTAACTGTAGTGGGCCGACCAGGGTTAAGTCCAACCTTTGAGCCACACAACCCATCATGGGGTGAAAGCATGACTATGATTATCACCGATATAAAGGGTTCTAAACGCATAATTGTAAGTTTAACCATAAATAATATGAGAATAAGGGATATGGAAATAGCATATATGGAAGCAATGCATATAAGAACAGCAAATGAAAAGGACATGAAAATAGAATACGTGAAAACAGACATGAATACATAAATGAGAAATATAGAATATGAATGTGAATGTAATGAATGACACAGAGATAACAGCATAAAGAGTAATGTAGTAAAGCATTATCAGTCTTGAATATAGTAGTATTACATGTATTTGGGGCGGGATATACTCTTCGACCGAGGGTTTGCTAAGAAAGGGGAGTGCCCTGATAGGTATCAGATGTAGTCATATTAAGATGCATAACGTGTTAGCGTAGAGGGAAGCTACTTGTATGAGCGGGTAATCTTCCCTATTCTCGGGAGCCTTCGTTGTTACAAATTTGTGTGAATGTTGTGAATACGAGATAAACCATCCACCTGAAGGTTTACTAAGTAAGGTAAGTACCTTGATATGCTTTAGTCGAGACTGTAGGTTTCATAAGGTATCAGAGCAGAGGGGTGCTTCTTGTATGGGCGGGTAATCACCCCAATCCTTGCGAACTCTCATTGGTAAAATACCTTGCATGTGTTTGAGTAGGAACAGAGAATGATTTCTGTTAACTTTATTGTAATCCCAAAAGGGGGGCGAATTGGTATTTTAAAATTTATCCCCTAGGTCAATCCACTAACAGCAGTATTACACAAGCCTAAAGTCAATCTAATGTGTATAAAATAAATCAGTATATATTTTCCTCGAAAATTAAACTGCACTAGAAATTTAACCTAGCATGCACAATAAAGCAGTAAAGAGCACAACACCAGAAATGTTATCGATGTTCGGTAAACTGTCTACGTCCCCGCCTTGACTAACAAGCACAAAGATTACACTATAAGCTCACTTAACGAGTGGAGTGGCACCTAAACAACCAGATCAATTAGCACAGGGCTGGCCTCAACCTTTACATACAATCCTTACCGAACTAGATTACCGCCCCCTCAAGCCACGCCTAGAATACAACATTATTTCTTAATAATAAACTGGGTACAATGATTATGCTTCTCAATCAAGCAGATATGTACCAAATGTAATCAATCAACCACACATCAACAATATAGGAAATTGTAAGCTCAGTGATGTGATTTTGTGCAAGCAAACACTCAAAAAAAAATAATCACAAATATGCTCAATAGTATTCTAACAAGCTTTTTCTTTGAAACAAAGTATATCAAATCTCAATAATAGATTAGGGTTTCAAAGATGCTGCAAATAATATTCAAACAATCTTAAAATATTTTCCTCAATGAAATAAGCACAAAAGTTGTTTGAAAAAATTATAGCTTGTAAAATATTTTGCACACCAGAAATATAGCTATAGGAATCTTGCAACAACAATGCAAAGATCCTCAAGCTACTAAGTTTTCCCAACACAAGATTTATCAAATTTAAATCATTGGGCTAACACTTTGCTTAACTCTCCAAAAGTCAATAACAATCAATAACCAAAGTATTGAGAGCATTAAGCAATCTATGACAAAGTAATAGCACAATAAGCACTCTCATAATACTAGGATTAATCAAAAGAATGAGTGTATGAGAGGATTTGAAGAAGATTGGAAAAAATAAGTTTTTTAAGTTTGAGAGTATTTTTTCTAATTATTTCTCTAATCTCTTGTTAATTTGCACAAAATAAGGCCCTATATATAAAGGTAGCTCAAATTATGATCGTTAAGGACACATGGGGCATTATTAGAATCGTTTAAAAGACATTTAGAAAAAATAACCTCGTTTAACCAATTTCAACCTCAGTAAAAAATAAACAACCCGAGAGTTTTCGGGTGGCTGAACAACGGTTCGGTCGCCCGAGCAAACTCAATTAAAAAAATCACTTTTGATCGTTCGGGTGCCCGAATCAAGGCTCGGTATGCTGAACTAAGGCGATTTCATTCTGTCCAAGTTTCGGTCGCCTGGTCTGTCATTTAGTTAACCGAACTCAAGTGTTTGATCGCCCAAGGCCATTTCAAACATAAAGTTCAGTTGGCTGAGTTGGTGAAAAAGGGTTACTTCGGCGGTTCGATTGCCCGTGGATGGTGTGTTCATTTTAGTTCGGTTTGTCGAACTCAGGTCAACTTGTTGACCGGTCCACGGTTCGGGCACTCAAGGTGTTTTGAACACCATGGGTTCGGTTGCTTGACCTCTCACATTTTTTCTTATTAAGTCCATTTACACTTCAATTTATTCCCCTGATATTATAAGTGATTACGGTGACTATTTCGTGCATTTGTGTAGGGACCTAAGGTCTTTTCTAAGGTCTATAAGCTTACAACAAACCTATATGCATGATATGCAAATATTATTATAGACCTTTTTTCTATAATTACTATTATAGACCCAAATTGAATAATGATATAAATTACAATATAAAATAATCTTTAGGGTCTTCAGGCTTCACTTCATGTGCCATCAATGTATCTGCTAATATAAACCCTTACACAAACTAGATAGCCATCAAATACTTGAGTATTTGTCATTATCAAAATCGAGTATAACCTATGAGGTCAACATTCTGCCCCCTTTTGATTATGACAAATACACCATGCAAAAAGTGGGTATAGCCTTCAAAGGCTCCCCCTTGACAATATGCATAATGTTAAAGATTTATCAATACAAACATTTTTCAAGTACCCAAATTTTGTCTTTTCTCCCCCTTTTGGCAACAACAAAAAGGGCTATGAAACATATAAAGTGTGTAGTCATAGGCTTTGGGTATGAGGCATTAATATACAAAATAGATTTAAGAAATTTTTAGACATTTCGGTAGCATGCCGTTTGAAAATAGGACATTTTCTTAAAAATACCTATATAAAAATGACCTGTTTTGAGTTTTAAAAATTAACAATTTATCCACAACTACTTAACCCAAACAGTCCAGTATGATCAAGACATAAAACATAAATACAATCATCATCATGCAATAGATATGAAGATTATGCATTTCAAAACACAACCAAATTCATAAAGTCTAAACCAATGAAAGATTTAAAGTGATACCAATTGTTATATCAATTTTTAGACTTAAGATTGTTAGAAAGCTCCCCCTAAGATTATGCAATCAATCAAATATCTATGAGGCATCCCTACTGTGCATTAGACCTAGCTCACATATAATCTGTATGAACCTATCTTCTAAGAGTGGTTTAGTGAAAATATCTGCCCACTGCTCATTTTTGCACACAAACTCAAGTACCACATCCCCTTTCTACACATGATCACGAAGGAAATTATGTCTAATCTCAATATGTTTAGTTCATGAATGCGAGATGGGATTCTTTGAAATATTTTGTCGCACTAGTATTATCACATTTAATCGGTACTATATCGTAGTGCAACCCAAAATCCACAAGTTGTTGTTTCATATATAGAGTTTGAGCACAACAACAACCAACCACAATATATCTTGCTTCTGCTGTGGATAAGGCAACTGAATTCTATTTCTTAGAGAACCCAGAAACCAGAGATTTTCCTAAATAGTGACAAGTGCCGCTAGTACTCTTCCTATCAACCTTACTACCGACAAAATCAGCATCAGTATAACTAACAATCTCAAAAGTCATATGCTTAAGATATCATTATCCTAACTTTATGGTTCCAACTAGATACCTAAGGATTCGTTTTACTGCTAATAGATGAGATTCCTTAGGAGCGGCCTAAAACCTAGCACACATGCATACACTAAACATAATATCAGGTCTACTAGCTGTAAGATATAGAAGACTCCTAATCATGCCACAATACAATTTCACGTCAATAGGGATTCCTTGCTCATCTTTATCAAGTTTGATGGAAGAGCTCATTGGAGTACCAAGAATTTTACCATCTTTCATATTAAATTTCTTTAGCAAGTCCTTGACATATTTAGATTGGCATATGAAAGTTCCATTTTTAGCTTATTTAATTTGCAGCCCTAAAAAGAAACTAAGTTCACCCATCATGCTCATTTCAAATTCACTTTGCATGCATTTGGCAAACTCATTACACAACTCATCAATAGTGGCTCCAAAAATGATATCATCAACATAAATTTAAACAATAAGCATATCATCATTTTTGGATTTGATGAAAAGCGTAGTATCAATTTTGCCATGTGTAAACTCATTTTCTAGTAGAAAACCACTAAGCCTCTCATACTAAGCTCTAGAAGCTTGTTTCAATCCATACAAGGCTTTGGACAACCAGTATACATGATCTGGATATTTATGATTTTCAAAACCGGGTGGTTGTTCTACATACACTTATTCGTTAATATAGCCATTAAGAAATGCAGTTTTAACATCCATTTGATATAATTTAAAGTTCTTAAAAGCAGCTTAAGCAAGTAGCATACGAATGACTTCCACTCTAGCAACAGGAGCATAGGTTTCATTAAAATCTATCTCCTCTTCCTGATTATAACCCCAGGCAACTAGTCTAGCCTTATCCTAGTTATTATATGTTGACTCTATGAGTCCAATCATGTTTTGATAATGACAAATCACTTGGTATTTGATCTATGCATTAAGATTGTGAACATGAACAATATTTAGCATGCACGGAAGGCTAAGCAAGTCACGGAAGCCATGAAGATTAAAGAATATACAACTTGACACAATCCATGGAACTAAAAGAGTTGAAGAATGAAGATACAAGCGGCAAGTTTAAGATCATCGTGGGAATGGGTATTTAGAACTGAATGTATTCACATATTTCATATGATTTAATTTGAGGCTCAAAATATACCTTAGATTGACCTAAGGACTTATGCATCTCATGAACATCTTTAGGGGATATTTATGGACTTAGAGATTGTTTTTGAAACCCCGAAAAATATTTTATAAAAGATCAAAGAAAGAGAGTAAAACAGATTTTTGAAACTAAAAAGAAAAATCAAGAAAATGCACTGTTCAGAAGACCGAACTTCCTGTTCAGTCGTCTGAAGTGTCAACTTCAGAAGACCAAAGTTAAGCTCATTCATATGAAGAATTTCTTCAGAAGACCGAAGATTAAGTTTAGTCGTCTGAAGAATTATTGGAGAAACACAGAAATAGGCAGAAGCACACCAGAAAACTGAACCCTGACTTCAATCGTCTGAACCCGCAACTTCAGAAGACTAAACCCCAACCTTAGTCGCCTGACCCTGTGTCCAGGTTCTATTTTTTGAAGCTCTAAGGAACTTCAGTCGTTTGAGCTCTAACCCTCAGTCGTCTGAACTTACGGGAAGATTAAAAATTTGATTTTTTAATGAGAGAACATGCGAGTTATTTCTCCATCAAGTTAATCCAATGGTTAGAAATCATCCTAAGGGTAAGGTTACCTATATAATCAACATCTAAACCCTTGTGCCCCAGAGAAGTGAGAAAAGAACCAACCTTTGGCATATGATTGAAAATATTGTACGTTGAGCACAACTTGGGAGAATTTTGAACACATTGCTGAAGTATTTGTTTGGGATTTCAAAGTTTATGTGTCAAATCTGAGCTAGGGCTATCTTGATCTTCAAAAGGCAATCTAGCAATCATTGTGTTTTCATTTTGGTATTGAGGTTTGGTAAATCGATCTGCTTGTTAATATTTATTCTCATAGAGTTTTTTCTTTTTCATCTAAACTGACTTGCTTGTTGATATTTATTTTTCAAAAAGCTTTTCATCTCAAAATCCATTATTGAATATTTGTTGAGAGGTTGATCTTGAGTGTGCTTATATTAAATCATTTTGACAAGATCACTACTTGAGAAAAGTGTTAGCTATTGGTTAAATATTTGTGATTCAAGTGAGTATTCATTTAAAGACTTGATACTTTCGATATTTCAAAACCACTTAATTAAATATTCATAGAGCTTATAACTATATTAATTTTTTAGGGATATTTTATGAAAAGTATCATATTAGGTTTTTGATCTTTGGAAATCATATCATATATATACATATATATTTGCATATTACAAAGATCATATTGTGGTTGAATATTTGGAAAAAAAACTTATTGATTTTGATCGTTATAATATTCAAGACAAATCTTTTGATAAGATCACAATTGATATTCATGCATCAAATAAGTTGAACTAGAATCAAAATTTCTCCAAAATTTTACTTATATCATTATTTTGGGAGATTTGATAAAAGGGAAATTGTGTGAATCATATCATTCATATAACGATTATATCGTTACATACATACTGAGCTTCAAGTTTCATCATATGGATATGTGTTAGGTTTCAATTGTTCTCACTAACTTTGTTAGAAGCAAATCTTGAGTTGTTTTGCATATTTGAAATTATATATTATAATCACAGTTCAGTTTGTGAACCGGGTGAGAAGGCAGTTGTGCCTCTTGTAAGCAGCGAATGTAAAGGAAGCTCCATCCTGGTTAAAGGAGCGGGGATTTAGTGGAATCCTTGAGTAGGTTGCTCAAGGCGAGGACATAGGCTGGGTTGGTTGAACCTCGTAAAAACTGTGTTTGCCTTCTCTCTTCCTTTACTCTTTTTATTTTCTACACTGCATTTCATTACTTATATTACATATGTGTATGTTTGAATTTAATTGGGTAAAATAGAATTCATTGAGATAATAATTTGATTCAATCTTAAAACCCTGCAATTAAATTGTTAAGTATAGAAATAGGGATTAAGTGGTAAATAATATTTAAGGTTTTTAAAAATACCCAATTCACCCCTCTCTTGGGATTACACCTAAATTAACACTATCCCAATCTCATCTTTCATTTCTATACATCCATTGGTTAAAATAATTGTATGATCATTAGGACTAGGAACTAGGGTCCACACTTTGCTTATTTCAAATTGATTAAATTCTTCTTGCATAGACATCACCCAAGACTCATCCTCTATGACTTCTTTAATATTATTAGGTTCTTCTTGGGACAAGAAAGCAAAGTGACTCACTAGGTTTCTCGAGAAAGATCTTGTGGCTATACTATGGGAAGGTTCACCTATGATTTGATCTATAGGACGGTTCCTAATAAATTTCCAATCCCTAGGCAACTTCTGAACTTCATTCTCATTTTGATTATTTTCAGATGATTTATCATTTATTTTTGAATTTTCATTCACATTGTTCTCAATAAATAGCTTGTCTACGCATTTTCTAATGTCAATATTATCTTCATCATCTTTCTTAGAAAATTGATTAGATTCATCAAATACAACATGAATAGATTCAATGATAGTTAAATTTCTTTCATTGAAGACTCTATATGCTTTACTATTAAGAGAATAACTTAGGAAAATGCCATCATTAGATTTAGAATCAAATTTTCCTAGATGCTCATTATCCCTAAGCACAAAGCATTTACAATCAAAAATATGAAAATAGGAAATATTAAGTCTATGGTTGTTCCACAATTTGTATGGGGTTTTATTAAGTGAAGGTCTAATTAACACCCTATTCATGACATAACATACAGTATTTATAGCCTCAGCCTAGAAATATTTAGGTAGATTATGTTCATTTAGCATTGTCATACCCATTTCTTGTAATGATCTATTCTTTCTTTCTACCACACCATTTTGTTGAGGAGTCCTAGGTGTAGAAAAGTTGTGTGATATGCCCTCTAGGTCACAATAATTTTCTATGCCATCATTTTTAAATTCAGTGTCTCTATCACTTCTTATGTGAATTATCTTACAGCCTTTTTCATTTTGAATTCTCCTGCATAACTTAGTAAACTATTCACAGGATTCATTTTTATGTGAGAGAAATAGCACCCATGTGAACCTAGAATAGTCATCAACAATAACAAAAGCATATGGTTTTCCACCTAGACTTTGCACAGAGTTAGGACCAAATAAATCCAAGTGAAGCATTTCAAGTGATCTAGCAGTAGATATAAATTTCTTTTTCTTAAAACTAGATTTTGTTTGCTTACCCATTTGACATACATCACAGATTTTATCTTTCACAAATGGTGTTTTAAGCGAGACTTTTACTAAGTCTTTTCTCACTAGTTTTGACAACAAATCCATGCTAGCGTGTCCTAAACGCCTATGTCATAACCAACTAGCTTCATTTATTGTAGAAAAACAAGTTACTTGTTGTGAAGCTAGATTATCAAAAGTAGTAGTATATACATTTTCATGGCGATCTACAATGAAAAGAATTTTATGATTTGGTTTACTTTCAACTATGCATTTATCATTTTCAAATGAAACCTTATAGCCTTTATCACACAATTGACTAATGCTCAACAAATTATGTTTCAAGCCATCAATTAATAGAACATTATCAATAATCAGGGAAGGATCCTTACCGACCTTACCTATGCCGATGATGCGCCCCTTTGCATTGTCGCCAAACGTCATGTATCCTCCATCCTTGGGAGTGATAGATGCAAACTTTGCTTTATCACTAGTCATATGTCGTGAGCACCTACTATCCAGGTGTCACTTGTCCTTTGAAGAGGACAATCTAAAACACACTTGCAAGATAGACTAAGTAACTGATGTTGGTGCCCAAATTTTATTAGGTCCACGAGCGTTAGTGACTGGATTACCCTTAACTACCCACGCCTTTCTAATTTTTACATATTTATTAATAAGTGGACAATCAAATCGAAGGTGACAAATTTGCTTACATTTAAAACATTTTATTTGACACCTTGGATCTTTAGGTGGGATTTGAGATTTTGATTCATGTGAGAAATGTCCCAAATAAAGATTAAGTCGTCTAATATTTTCAACACCATTAAAACCAAATCCCTCTTTGCTAAGAGAGTTTTTTCGAGCTCCAAGTAGTTTTTCAAAATTACGTTGGGTCTCGATAAATTTAAAAACAATTTTGGAGCTATCCTCCAAATTTCTCTCAAGTTCGGCAATTTTCAAATCTTTTTCTTTCAAAATCAAAGCATGAGAGATTTTTGTAATTTCAAACAAGACCAATTTTCGCATTTTTTTTAAAGCATCATTTTCTTTGGTCATTTTATTCAATAGTTTAGACACACGAATATATCCAGATTGCAATTCTCTAAAAGTAGGAATGTTATTAGAGTCACAGTCATCAGAAGAATAATATGAAGATAAAGAGCAAGAATACTTATCATCATGTGCCATCAAGCACAGGTTAGCAACCTCTGAGTCGGTGCAGTCTGAGTCTGAGTCACTGGTATTTAGTTTATCCCATAAAGTGCCCGCTTTCATGGCTTTCTTCTTTTTCCTAACTTCCTTTTTTAGTAAGAGATAATTCGTCTTAATATGCCCAACCTTGTTGCAGTTATAGCACGTAGGAGCATTTGATTTTTCCTTTATTTTACTCGACTCTCCTTTCTCAGATGCAGACTCCCTATACCTTTTGTATGGTTTACTATTCTTCCTGAAAAATCTACTGAATTTCCTAGTTAGCATGACCATATCATCTCCAAAATCAGGTTCGCTGTATTCACTAGATGTATTAGTGGAAGTTTTCAATGCAACCACTTTTCTCAACCTATTAAGTTCATTAAGTCTCTTATTTATAGCTAATTCATAGGTGATCAAGAAACCTATCAACTCATCTAATGTCATGATCTTAAGGTCTCTACCCTCAGAAATGGTCATAACCTTAGCTTCTCAAACAGGAGGCAAGCCTCTAAGGACTTTCCTAATCATCCATATGTAGGATAGGTCTTACCTAATGCATGTAGTGAATTAATGATGTGTGTGAATCTAGTGTACACGCTCTCAATGGACTCACTAGTGTTCATCCTAAATGCTTCATACTCACTGGTCAACATATCAATCCTACTTTCTTTTACATCTCTAGTACCCTCATATGTGACCAATTTATCTCATATCTCCTTAGCAAATGAACATGTCATAACTCTATTAAATTCATTTACATCAAAACCACAATGCAAAATATTCATAGCAGTGGCATTCAAACTAACAGCTTTCATATCATCATCATTATATTTTTCCTCAGTTTTAGGAACTCTAGTTGTACCCTCAGTTTTCATAGAAACATAATAACCCCTAGAGACAACTCTCCACACCTTCGAATCAGTGTTCTGAAGATAGATGCGCATCCTCTGTTTCCAGAAGGTGTAATTGACACCACTGAAAACTGAAGGGTGTGAGGAAGAGAGTCCCTCAGGGAAGGGGGTTATAGTGCTATGAGTCATCTAGATCTTTTGCAAAATAACTATTAAGTCTAAGAAACTAGGCTCTGATACCAATTGTTAGCTTTACTGTTATCCCAAGAGGGAGGGTGAATTGGTATTTTAAAATTTATCCCCTAGGTCAATCCACTAATAGCAGTATTACACAAGCCTAAGGTCAATCTAATGAGTATAAAATAAATCAATATATATTTTCAGCGAAAATTAAACTATACTAGCAATTTAATCTAACATGCACAATAAAGTTGTAAAGATCACAATACCAAAAATGTTATTAAGGTATGATAAACTGCCTACATCCCTGCCTTGACTAACAAGTACAAGGATTACACTATAAGTTCACTTAACAGGTGGAGTGGCACCTAAACAACCAGTTCAATTAGCACAGGGCTGACCTTAACCTTTACATACAATCCTTACTGGACTGGATTACCGCCCCCTCAAGCCACGCCTGGAATACAACAGTATTTCTCAATAATAAATTGGGTACATCGATTATGCTTCTCAATCAAGAAAATATGTACCAAATGTAATCAATTAACCACATATCAACAGTATAAGAAGTTGTAAGCTCAGTGATGTGATTTTGTGCAACCAAACTATTGATCTTATGGGTCATTTCCTGTTTTGATAATGACAAATACTCTGGTATTTAATGGTTGCCACATTTGTGTGCAGGTTTTTATTGACAAGTTCATATAATGGCATGTGGCAAAAGGGAAAGAAGTGATGACCTAGCATATTCATTATTTGTTTTAGTATATTTTGGGTCTGTAATAATCACTGCATATCATGTATGTAGGATCTGTAAGCTAAAAAATTTCGTAGATTGACCATAGGGACCGAATGACTTTAGGGCACCCTTCGGTCGACCGACGCCAGGTTTTTTGGCGTACTTGAAAAAGACCCTAAGTTCCTACACATTATGCACAAAGTCCCCAACATCACTTAACATATTAGGGGAATTAATTAAAGTGAAAATGGACTTAATGGAAAAATTGTAAGAGGTCGGGCGATCGAACCCATTGTGTTCAAAACACCTCGGGTGCCTGAACCACTGGGAAGTCAGCGGGTTGACATGATTTTGGGTGACCAAACCAAATATGAACGTACTGTCTACGGGCGACCAATTCCCTAACCTAACACCTTTTTACCAACCCGGGCAACCGAACTTAGCATTCAAAATGGTCTCGGGCGACCGAACGCATGAGTTCAGTCAACTGAACTTAGACCCGGGCACCCAAATCACGGACAGAAAGTTTCTATTTTTTGTTCAGCCAACCAACCCTTAATTTGGGCACCCAAACCTTTAAAAATTGATTTTTTTACTAAGTCTATTCGAGCACCCGAACCTCAAACCAGGCATCCAAATCTCTAGGGTTCAATTAATTTTTACTAAAAATTACAAGGGGTAAACTAGGTTAATTTTTCTAAACTTATTTTAAACTTTTCTAATTATCCCCATTGAGTCCCCAATGGTCAGAAATTTCCCCTTGCCTATATATACATGTTCATTTGCTTAGATTAGCAAGCATTAGGAAAAATAATTAAGGCCAAATTCTCTCAAAATCAAAAATCCTATTTTAGCCTATACTACTCTTAAACACTCCAGAACTTCATTTTTCTCGATCTTTCAAGTGTTGTGAGTATATTTAGAGTGCTTGTGCTTAATCCTCATTTGCTCATACTCTCATTTGTTGTGCTTATTGTTTGATTTTATTATTGAGAGTAAAGCTTAAAGTTCTCCCTCTGATTTTATTTGATAAATCTTGTATGGAAAGACTTTGAGGCTTGTGGTTCTTGCATAGATGTTGCAAGGTACCTTACCCCGTATTTTTGTGTGCAAAATATTTTACAAAGTTTGATTTAAAACAACTTTAGTGCTTTATCCAATTTGAGAAAATATTTTTTGAGTTCGTTTGAATATTATTGATAGCATCTTTGAAACACTAATTTGATATTGAGATTTGATATACTTTGTAGTAACTGGGAAAAAAAAAAAATTTTTAAATAATAAAAATAAAAAATAATAAAAATAAAAAATAATAAAATAATAAAATAATAAAATAAAATAAATTAATTAAAATAAACAAGTAAAATGAATAGTATGATAAGGACAAAAAAAAAATGTATATATATATATATATAAGTACGTAACTATGATATTATATATATATATATATATATATAAGTAACTATGATATTATATATATATAATACCACAAGCTTCTTCAAGAAGCTTTGAAAAGTCAAAAAAATCCAATTTGAATTAGATTTTTTTTGGTGTTGCGGTCAGTGCACTCTCACACACACACTCTCTTTCTCTCTCTCTCTCTCTCTCTCTCTCTCTCTCTCTCTCCTACAACTCTCTCCCTCTTCGATTCCGGGTTAGTTTTACGCCGGATCAACAAACTGAAGCCACCACGACGCTTCTGGCGAAGTTCTCTATAAGTCTGTCGGAGCGGATCGTTAGGGAAACAAAGTTGGATTTCATCCCAAATCCAAGGTAAGGCTTTATATTCAATATTTGGATTTTTGACAGTTGAAGAAAGTGATATACGCGTAAAAATACTGAACTTTAATACTGAAAATTTTCAGTTCTAGGGGGTGTTGATTAGAAATGTTGGGAATCATCCCTAAGTTGAGGTAAGACTTTTTAAGTCGAATTTGACTTAGTGGTAGTTATAGAAAATGTTGTACGTACGAAAATATTAAATTTTAATTCTGTGAGGTTTCATTTTTAGGGTGTTGAGTTGAGAACCTTGTGGGTACGGGGAAGATTTTCTTAGGGGCTTTTCAGGAATCAGGTAAGGGGATCAACTAAGCTAGTTTTGTTTTGAGAAAATGCATGTATATATATGTAGCATCTAGTTTCAGGAAAAATAAATATATTTATATATATGATTTATATTTGGAAAATACTGTTTAAATGATGATATGTTGAATACGTGGAAAATTTGTTTAGTGTGGCATGAGTATAAAAATATTGTGAAATACAGTTTTTTTTTTTTTGAATGAGGACGATATGAATTTCTATGATGGAAAACCGGCATACAAGCCGAGATATTTATATATATATATATATATATATATCTATATCTATGTGTGTGATTTGCCGGCATACGGGCTGTGCTATGCGGATGAGATTTGCCAGCGTACGGGCTGTGCTATGTGATTTGTCGGCGTACGGGCCGAGTTATGTGATTTGCCAACGTACGGGCTGTGCTATGTGATTTGCCAGCATACGGGCCGATGATTTTCATGAAATATGTATATGTGAAAAATAATATGATTGATCTGATAATTATTGATATGAGATATCCATGTATAACGATTTTAGTATATGTATATGATATCAGAACCTGGTTGGCTTGGTCTAGGCTAGCACTTGCACGGTACCGTTGCTATGTGTCCATGGTCTTCATGATCATGATATTTGTGTTAACGCCCTGTACGGAGTGGTGTGAGATTGGATGGTCGATGTGGTTATTTTCAAGAAGTGTGCTGCTATCGCCCCTGGTGTACGGACCAGTCTGGGTAGACCCATCGGACCTATAGACTACTGTTTGAATTGGCAGTGGTCGGCCAACCATTGTCAGGTCCTGCCTTCGGACCACACAACCCAGTCATGTGGGGGTAATACATGACAACAGCCAACTAACCTACCAGGATTTTTTTTATGTTATTATTAGTGTATGAGATGAGATATGTTTATAAAAATGCAGTATATTCTGCTATGTGTTGATATATATGTATGTTTTCCCAGATTTGATAAACAGTATTGAATATGTTATGTATGATATATGTAGAACACATAATACTCATGTTGCCACACACTGGTATTAGTTTATTTCCCTTACTGAGAGGTGCCTCACCCCTAAATCTTTTTAACTTTTCAGGAGCCCCGGATAGGAAAGCGGGAAAAGCCCCACTGATATAGTACGGTCTATCTGCCCTTTTTGAAGGGTAAGTTTTGTAGGGACAGTTAGATTTTGTGGGAAATGTCCTTAAGTTTTATTTTTGGGATGTATATATATGAAAATACAGTGATTGTAGTAACTCTGGTATATTGTGGTATATGGTATTGAAATGTACATGTTTGTATATTTTCTGCTGCTAGGGTTTCTGCTTTATGTTTTGATATATCCCTGGTGCCCACAGGCCCAGGTGGATTGTGACCTACTGAGTTGGAATGTATGATGTGATGATAATTTATTTATTAAAAAAATATATGTGAAAAAGGAGCAGGTCGTTACATACTTTGCTTTCAAATATTAGCTTGTTAGAACACTCTCGCATACTTGAAATTATACCTCTTATTGAGTGTTGATTGCACACGTAGAGCACCGAGCTTATAGTTCATACATACTTGAGGTGCATTGATAATATTGTGCATAGTGGTACATATCTGCTTATGTAAGAAGCGTTTGTTTGTACATAAAATTTTACATTTGTTGTATTCTAGGCGTGGGCCTGAAGAGGGATACTAACCCTGTTAAATAGTCCTGGATTGGCTTAGATCCGGTTAGTAAAGTTAGGTGCACCATCCTGGTAAGGTGTAGGTTTAGGTCAGCCCCGCTAATTGATCTGGTTGTAACTGGTGCCACTCCACCCGTTAAGTGTGTATCAGTGGAATCCTCGGACTTGCGAGCTAGAGGCGAGGACGTAAGCACAGTTGGCCGAACCCTAATAACATATTGTGCATGTTCTTTATATTTTCGCACTTTTATTTTTAGCACATGTATGTTGTATGCTTGATTCATTATACGTAGTACATGTGTTGATTGAGTTTATAATTGTATAGACAGACCCTAGGTTGCGTAATACTGCTGATTTGGATAAACCTAGTTAGGACAAAATTTAAATAACCAATTCACCCCCCCCCCTCCCTCTTTGGAATACACCAAAGCTAACACAAACACTCAGCAAAATATAATCACAAATATGCTCAAAAGTGTTCTAATAAGCTATTTCTTTGAAACAAAGTATATCAAATCTCAATAATAGATTAGGGTTTCCAAGATGCTGCAAATAATATTCTAACAATCTCAAAATATTTTCCTCAATGAAATAAGCACAAGAGTTGTTTGAAAAAATTATAGCTTGTGAAACATTTTGCACATAAAAAATATAGCTATAGGAATCTTGCAATAACAATGCAAAGATCCTTAAGCTACTGAGTTTTCCCAACACAAGATTTATCAAATTTAAATATGTGGGCTAACTCTTTGCTTAACTCTTCAAAAGTCAATAACAATCAATAACCAAAGTATTGAGAGTATTAAGCAATCTATGACAAAGTAATAGCACAATAAGCACTCTCGCAATACTAGGATTAATCAAAAGAATGAAAGTATGAGAGAATTTGAAGAAGATTGGGCAAAATAAGCTTTTTGAGTTTGAGAGGATTTTTGCTAATTATTTCTCTAATCTCTTGCTAATTTGCACAAATGAGACCCTATATATAAAGGTAGCTCAAATTATGACTGTTAAGGACTCGTAGGGCATTATTAGAATTGTTTAAAAGTCATTTAGAAAAAATAACCTTGTTTAACCAATTTTAACCTCGGTAAAAAATAAACAACCTAAGAGTTTTCAAGTGGCTGAACTACGGTTCGGTCGCCTGAACAGACTCAGTTAAAAAAGGCACTTTTGATCGTTTGGGTGCCCGAATTAGGGCTTGATATGCTGAACTAAGGCGATTTCATTCTGTCCGTGTTTCAGTCGCCTGGTCTATCATTCGGTTAACCGAACTCAAGTGTTTGGTCGCCCAAAGCCATTTTGAACGTGAAGTTTGGTTGGCTAAGTTGGTGAAAAGGGGTCACCCCAGCGATTCGGTCGCCCGTGGACGGTGTGTTCATTTCAGTTCGGTTTTTCGAACTCAGGTCAACTTGTTGACTAATCCACAGTTCGGGCGCCCGAGGTGTATTGAACACCAAGAATTCGGTCGGCCGACCACTCACATTTTTTCCTATTAAGTCCATTTACACTTCAATTTATTCCCCTGATATTATAAGTGATTATGGGGACTATTTTGTGCATTTGTGTATGGACCTAAGGTCTTTTCTAAGGTCAATGAGCTTACAACAAACCTATATACATGATATGTAGAGATTATTATAGACCGTTTTCCTATAATTACTATTACAGACCCGAATTGAATAATGATATAAATTATAACATAAAATAATATTCAGGGTCTTCAGGCTATATATATGTATATATATATATATATATATATATATATATATATTTTACAGAAACATCATGTTAGTCGCACACTGATTTAAAGTATTCCATCCTTACTAAAATGCGTCTCACCTAATATAAATTCTATCTTTTCAGGACCTTCGCGTGATCAAAGTTAGTGAGCACAAGGCTGGTATAACATTTTTGATAGAAGAGAGAGGGTATAAACATTAATTATAGTTTTTGGGGTTGTAATATATTTATGTTTTCAGAGTTTTGAATTTTTGTGATACTAGATGTTGGTTTATACTTTTGAGGTTGTATAGATGTAGAAACTCTGGTATATTATTGAGGAGTTGTTATTAGTTCCGTTGCATAACTGATATAGAGTCAGGTTCAGGTAAACCGACCATGTGGCACCCGGACCCTACTTGGCAGGTTCGGGACGTCACGAGATGATATTAGAGATATATTTCAAATAACACTCTTTACCCTAATTTTGGGTTCGGGGCATTACATTTTGGTATCAGAGCCAAGTTTTGGGATTCTATAGACTCAAGGATGATTAATACCAGAGTACAGGAATAGGTGATAATGAGGATAGGAATGGGTAGATTAAGATACTGTTAGAAATTCTGAGTTGATTTTCATAAGCTTGGGGGTAGAAATCTCTTGATGGTCTTCCGTATTTTTTTGAAAAAGTAGTTAGCTTTAGAAAACTATGGTAAATCCATTGATGGTGATGTTTCCAAACAAAGAGACTAGAACTTGAAATTAGAATTCGAAGGTTGAAATAATTGAGTGTGAGGGGGAAATATTTGAAGCAGGATATTGGTGATGGTTGGTGGTTCAGTTAGGTGTCTGATATTTAAATTGAGGATTGTTTGTGAGTTTAGTTTCGAATAATTAAATTTGTTGGGGACATGAGAGATTTTATTCAGAGTGGCATTTATCAAATTTCGAGGACGAAATTTCTATAAGGAGAGAAGAATGTAGTAACCCAACAAATAAAATAAAGTAAAATAAAATAATAATATCATTAATTAATTAATTAATTAAACATTATTAAATTAATTAATGAAATAAACAAATAAAAGGAATAGTATGAAAAAAAAAACTAATTGAAATAAAGATAAATCGACAATTGGGCACCACCACAGGGTCCTAGTCTCGATCGTCGTCATTTTGGTCGGAGCAAATTTTTAATTTAGGGGTCCTAGGCACCACTCCAAAGTGAGAATGGGATTTAGGGAATTAAGAAAATTGGTTATTTTTGGGAGTTTAATAGTTATTTGAAATTTATGGGCTTAGGAAATGTTAAAATACTATTTTATTTAGGTTTGATTTGATTAAACTAGGGTTATTGAATTAGGGTTTGGGTGAGCGCCGCAGGCACCATTTTGGGATCCCTGCTGGCCTAGTTCAGAAAACTAGGTAAGGAGAATATATTAAATCAAAAATTTTGAGGAAATAATTGGTGAAAATGGAAATATTATGTATATATGTATATGATTTTCATGTGGGTTCTGAAATGCCAACCATTTGAATTGTAAATTTCTGAGCCTAGGGCTGTGCAACTAGATATTATTTGTGAAAATGCAAAGTTAAAATGGTAAATTTTCTAGTTAATTGTGTGAGGAATTAAATGTGTATTTTCAGTATATAAACGATGATTATAGGTTGGCTTATTTTCAGTGAACGTATGAATATATGTTGTTAAATTGTGTAGCATGAGTAAAATGAAGTTTTTGTGTTGAACTATGATATATATATATATATATATATATGAGATGCAAGAAATATTGGAAATGTATTGTGAATTAAATGTGGTATGATTTATTTTGCATGTGTTTGGTAATGTTAAATTACAATGTATGGTTTGAGAACTCTGGTTGACTAGAAAAAGACACAACACTGTTGCGGATATGTATGGTAGTGCTAGTGCACCCACACATCTTAGATAGAATGTGGAAACGAGATGGTCGATTGTGCTAGGAAGGGTAGTGTCCCCCTAGAGTCTAGACTAGTATGGAAACAGCCAATCAGACCTACAGACTGTAGAATGTAGTTGATTTAACTCTAATGGGCCGACCAGGGTTAAGTCCAGCTGTAGAGACTTGAAGAATTATAGTAATTAAATAATAAGAGAATGAGAGAAAAAGGAATTTTCTTAAAGGATTTCAACAGGGTCTCGTCGACGAGTAGGGTTCTTGGGCTCGTCGACGGGGATATGTTTCTCATCGATGAGAAGTTACCAAAATGACTGTTTCTGGACCCTGAAACTTGTCGACGAGGAGAAGGTGTTCATTGATGAGCTTCCTTCATTGACTCGTTGACGAGGAAATGTGACTTGTTGACGACGCCATGTGGACAAGCTTTCTATGTAAGCTTAAAAACCCATTTTTGTTGTGAGGAATTTTACAGAATATCTCTCTCTTTCTCTCTCCTATGACTCTCTCCCTTTTCTCTCCAGAAATTCGGCCCCGTTCTTCCCCAGTTCGACGATCCGAAGCCGCCATGTTACTCCTGGGAAGATTTTCTACAAATCTACTGGAGTGATTTGTTGGCTAGGCTAACTTGGGAACTATCCCAAAATTTGGGTAAGTTGATTATTTTAATATTTATTAAGTTATTTGGTATTTCTGGGTTGAGGAAGGTATTGGATGGGTTTATACTGAAGTTTTGTTGGGGGAAATGTAAATTTCAGGGTGTTGAACTGGGGAACACACGAGTCCGATTTTGGAGTAATTTGTAGGTTTTTTCATAAGTCAGGTAAGGGGATAAACTAAGTCAGTATTTTCATGAAATTATTTATTAATATTCATCTTTTATTTCAAAGAAATTATGTATGTTATAGAACTGAGTTTGGGAATACTGCTGTTAGCAGGAAAATGATTTTAATACAGTTCACCAAGGAATAAGATTTTGTGCAGATTTTACAAGATGAACAATATTTATTTCGTGTGGCATGAGTATGAAATTATATGATTTTATGTAATATCATAATATTATGTTTTCAGAATCAACATGTTATTACTGTTCAGAAAGATACTAAAAACGGTACAAGAATTTTAAATTATGTATGTTAATTATAAGTCGATGTAAGGGCTGTGATTTTCAAGATATAATATGCTGACGTAAGGGTCATGGTTTAATATGACATGCCGGCATAAGGGTCGTGATTTTCATATGATATTCTATGCCAGCGTAAGGGCCATGGATTTCAGATTTTACTATGCCGGCATAAAGGCCGTGAATTTTATATGATATGTTAAGAAAAATTTTATGAAAATATTATCATGACAGATATTATTATGAAATAGCCATGTATTGTTATTTGGAAATATACTATATGTTAGCAGAATGGTACCGTAGCTATATGATCATGATCATGTATATGTTAGTGCTACCATTTGTCATAAGGGGCAGTGAGAGATCGGCAGTCGATGTGGTTTTATGGTAGTGCCGGCGTCCCTCTAGTGTCTGGACCAACAGGGGTAGACCCATTGTACTTATAGACTTATGTTGATCTAGCATGGTCGACCAGCTATTGCTAGGTCCTGCCTTCGAGCTGCACAGCCTAGTCATATGGGGGTAAGGCATGACACCAGCCAGCTATCCATCAAGGGTGTTATTTCACGTACAGTTATATGAGTATTTAATGTATAGAAACTCAGTATATTATATCATGTTATGATAAATTATGTTTTAAACAGATATGAAACAGACGGTTTGATTAGATATGGTTTATGTACTGTTATATGTATAACACGAAAATACTCATGTTGCCATACACTGATGTTAGTTTATTTCCCTTACTGAGAGGTGTATCACCCCAACTATATAAACATTTCAGGAGCCCCAGAGAGAAGAGCGGATAAAGCTCCACAGCGTTAGAGGTCGACTGTCCTACCCTGTCAGATGGGTAAGTTGTTATGCTAGGGTCTGATGGATTTTTGGGTTGTGACCCAAAGGCACTTGTTGGTAATTTTAGGATATGTGTATGTATATAATAGTTGTAGTAAAACTTTGGTATTGTGTTGGTTGAATGATTTGGTATGTATGTGATTTTACGTTTCTTGTTGCTTAGATATCTGAGTTGAATTTTGAGTATATCCGTGGTACCCATGGGTCCAGGTTGATTATGTTATTCAGCTGTACAAGATTATTATATTAAATGTTATTATGAAAAAAAAATTATGGTAAAATAGGTAGGTTGTTACACCAGCCTTTGGGCTGCACAACCCGTCATGGGGCGGAAGCATGACTATGATTATCATCGATATAAAGGATTCTAAACGCATAATTATGAGTTTAACCATGGATAATATGAGAACAAAGGATATGGAAATAGTAGATATGGAAGCAATAGATATAAGAACAGCAGACGAAAATGAAATGAAAACAATATACGTGAAAGCAGACATGAATACAGAAATGAGAAATATAGAATATAAATGTGAATGTAATGAATGACACAGAGATAACAACATAAAAAGTAATGTAGTAAAGTATTATCAGCATTAAATATAGTAGTATTACATGTATTTGGGGCGAGGTATACTTTTCGCCGAGGGCTTTTTGAGAAAGGAGAGTGCCCTGATAGGTATCAGATGTAGTCATATTAGGCTGCATAACGTGTTAGGGCAAAAGGAAACTACTTGTATGGATGGATAATCTTCCCTATTCTCGGGAGCCTTCACTGTTAAACATTTGTGTGAATGTTGTGAATACGAGATAAACCATCCACCTGAGGGCTTACTGAGTAAGGTAAGTGCTCTGATATGCTTTAGTTGTGACTGATTGGGTACAATCAGCGAATTGGGTCAACAAATCTCAAAGTCATCCATTCTCGAACACTTATAATCCTGGATGGAGGAATCACCCGAACCTCTCATGGAGGAATGATTAGTCTGGTCCATCATCGTCACAGTATCAGCAAGTTCCTCAATCTTATGTACCACCTTCGCAATCGCTATATCATCCAGTTGCAGCTCCTTAACCGCAGTATCAGCCGCAATAGATTTCTCAAAGCTACACACCTCCGAGATTTCAACCAAATTTAGCTCCTATTCCAGCAAAGAAATCTTTTGATGATAACATGGCGTAGATGGCGAACATGTTTCAACAATTCATGCAGCTTCATGTCACAACCAACAATCAGAGTAATCAAGCCTTCAGTGAATTGAGAGACACCATGAATAAGATAAGCACACAGCTGAATGCCTTAGGAAAAAGGGAAATTTCCTCCACAGCCATAGCCTAATCCCTAGGTATATCAACAACAACAGCAACCAGTGCATACTGTTTCGGGGATTCTATTGAAACGGCGAAGGCAGTTATTACCTTGAGGAGAGAAAAAGAAGTTGCCCATCCTGAAATGCCCACTGTTCAACAAGCAGTTAACCCAACTCCTAAAGTGACAATCGAGACAGATGAGGGAAATGAAAAATTAGATAAAGCAAGCTTAAGTTCAAAAAAGTCAAATAATAAGGAGGATGAGACGTTTAAGGAGTATCAACCTGTGGTACCCTATCCTCAGTGGTTGACATCTGGTCAGAAAAATAAGTATCACACTAAGATTCAAGAAATATTCAAACTGGTGAAGATCAACATTCCACCTTTGGATGCCATACAGCAAGTCCCTGCATATGCAAAATTTTTGAAGATCTATGCATAGTGAAAAGGAAATTGAACATGAAGAAGAAAGCTTTCTTGATCAAGCAAGTTAGTGCGTTAATATTGAGTCAAACTCCTTAGAAGGCTCAGAGATATTAGTTCCCCCACTATTTCTATCATGATTGGTAAATCTCGTATTGGGAGAGCCTTACTTGATTTGGGGAGTAGTGTGAACTTGCTCCCATTTTCAATATACGAGCAGTTGGGTTTAGGTGAGTTGAAGAAAACACCTATAATGCTACAGTTGGTAGATAGATCACTAAAAGCTCCACGAGGTGTTAATGAAGATGTGTTAGTATATGCTGAAAAATTTTATTATTCAGTGGACTTTGTGGTTTTGGATATTCAGCAATCTGTCTCCAACATCTACTAGGCACCTATTATTTTTGGGCGACCATTCCTTGCTACTTCTAATGCCTTGATTAATTATCGAAGCGGAGTGCTTAAGCTCACGTTCGGAAATATGACACTAGAGATTAACGTGTTTAATAAGATGTCAATTGGGTGTGATGATTCAGAGGTACATGCAATAGATGTGGAAGATGACTTGGATATGCTAGAACTGTTGTCAGCATTTGGTTTTGATGGTGCATTTGAGAATGAAGCTCCCAAGCAACCTAAGGTATTTGATGAAAAAGTTCTCTTGATTAGAGAGTTACTTAAATCAGAGGGGCAGTCCATAGAGATAGATGCAATAGCAGTCTGTGATACGTGATGGTGATCGAACCCCACCATGATGGAGGTGATAAAGAAAGAAGTGTTAAAGATGTTAAACATCATCTCTCCTACTACCGGCATGTCACGCGGCCCTTGGTTTGATGATATAGTGAACTACCTTGCCATCGATCGAACGCCAGAACATAGGATAACATAAGATAAGCATCAGTTCTTTGCAGAGATCAAGATCATACTTGAGAAGACGGGTTGTTCTAATCGAAAAGCCTAGTTTGAGAAATTGGTTGATGCGCTCTGGACCTACCAAATTGCAGCCAAGAAAAATTCAAGGATGACTTCCTACAGGTTGATTTATGGTATGGCATGTTATGTACTAGTTAAGATTCAACATCATGCATTTTGGGTTATAAAACAAATTAACTTTTCACTTGATAATGCCATAAGTTTGAGAAAGTTGCAGGTGTCTAAGCTTAAAGAACCCAAGAGGAAAGTTTATGACAAGACTCGCTTAATGAAGAAGCGGGTAAAGTTGCTGCATACAATCAAGGATAAACAACTTTTCCTCAATCGGCAAGATCTTCTCTGCAACTTTAGATCACATCTGTTCCCCTGGAAACTGTGTTCTCGATGGGGTGGCTCGTACATCGTTGAACACATTCATTCCCACAACGTAGTAGAATTTGTGGATCCAATGAATGCTAACAGTGTCATGGTCAATGAATAGCAGTTCAAGCCTCTCATGACCCCCTTCAATCTAAATAAAGAGGTCTTGCTTTTGCAAGACCCAAGGGGAGTCCTCTAACCTTTCTATTTTACTGTTTTTATTTTTCATTTTTTCTTTTTGTTTTATTTGTTTTTATTTGCATTTCTCTTTTATTTTTCTGTCGCATTAGCTGGTAGTGATTTTCTGTCACCTGTGCACAGTTTTTCTATTTCTCCTATTTAGTTGGGGGGTGAGAATTTGCATATGCCACTGTGCACGTCTACTTGTTGGGTTTTATATTAAAGAAAAACAAGAAAGAAAAAAAGAGTATTGAGGAATTACACTGACTTATGCCATGATTAACACTGACCTATATCCTTCACACACTTGCATATAACCTAAGAATTACACACTTGAGTCATTTATGTGTAGTTTCTCTTTATATTATTACTCCCCATGACGGGTTGTGCAGTCCGAAGGCGAGACCCGACAATGGTTGGTTGACCACTACCGAGTCAAAAATGTATGTAAGTACGATGGGCCTGCCACACCCTGGTCCGGACTGCTAGGTGGACGTCTACAACTCTACACTAAAAGCCACATCGACTATCCATCTCCCACCCCGTCGTGGTGCGGTTAACACAAGTCTGAACATATATATCTGATTTGTATAGCAATGGTACCGTGCTCCTGTAACTGAATTAAACTAACATCCGGGTTCTAATAACATATAAATACATGATAACATACTGTTTAACGTAAATAAGATTGAAAGCATTTTATATAATAACATAAATACATATATACGACCTTGTGCTAATTTATTTCATATTTGCGGCCTTGCGCCAATCATTTCATATATACGGCCTTGCGCCGAAACCATACGTATACACGGCCTTGGGCCGGCTATCAATCATGCCCTTACGCCAAACATTTCATGCATATCATTCTGAATAAATAATTCATTTATCATGTACTTTAAAATCATAATGTACTACACTCTTTCATAATCTCTGAAAAACATGTTTTATTCATAAAATTGTCATATCATAATACTTCCCACGTAAAGTAATATTCATGCCACACATTGCTATATAAAACCATACTTTATATTATAAAATCATAATTTTTGGCATCTTTTACATATATATATGCATTTCAACATAAAAGCAGTATTTTCTCAAATATGCATTTTCTCCATAATATACATATATAATACATGTTTTCCTGAAAATTAATTTTCTGATAAATAATAATAATAATAATAATTTGCATGAAAAATAACTGCTTTAGTTTATTCCCTTACTTGATACTGAAAAGAAACCCTTTAATTTCACTGGTCTTGTACCCATAAGGTTCCCCGTTCAACACCCTAAAAACGAAAACTCCCACAACTAAACTTTAGTATTTTTCCATGAATAACATTTTCTATAACTACAGTAAGACTAAATTTTGCATAAAAAGTCTTACCTCAAACTAGCGATGAATTCCAACTTTGCCCCACCAACGATTTCCTCCAGCAGAACGTCAACGAACTCTCCCCTTCATTGACAAAATTCAGAGTCGCCCAAAACAACCTCTCGGCATCTTCTCGTCGATGAGGCACACCTTCGTTGACAAGCCTATACTGCCACATCGTCGATGAATGCTGCCTCCTTCTGTTCTATTTCCATTTTCCTCTCTCTTTAATATTTAAATATCATTATTCTTCGAGTCATTACAAGAAGAACCTGAGAATTCAACTCATGACCAGCGCCCCCCCCCCCCCCAGCCGAAGCCCACCTGCTATATGCTGGACCTCCCTCTTCTCCCTTCCCCTGCTCCTTGTTGCCCCTGCACCCCGAACACCAGTTCAAGCTGGTGGTGCTGCTACTCAATTCTGGGGTCCTCATTGGTCTGCAAGCCCACAAACCTGCTACTGCTGCCTTCTTCTTCCACGACTTGCTACTTTTTCTTTCTTCCTCTTTCCTTCTCTTTTTTTTTACTTCTCTTTTTGTTTAGATTTTTTTGTTCTAAGTTTTTTTTTAATCATTGAATAATTGTTATATTTTTAGTGAATTTTAATTTAAGTTTTAATTTTTACTCTTGTTTGGGTATTATTATTAAGGTCTATTTATTCTCTTTATCTTCTTATTTTAATTATTATCTTATTAAGGTTCGATTTTTGCTTGAGTTATTATTTTGTTTGATTAAAGTTTGATTTGGTTCCTTGAAAAAAAAAAGAATAAATACAAACAAAAAAAATATATCTCCTTTAGGACTTAAATCAGTTTTCTTCTTAAAAATTAATTTTTTGGGTTCTATTTAGAATCAAGCTTGTTAATTAAAGTCTAAATTTTGTTATCGTACTTAGTATTTTTTTTAGTTGTTAAAGTTCTAATTCGGTTTAAATTCTTAATTGCATTAGAAATTTGGTTATTATTGAATTCGTGTTTGAATGAGTTTATTTTTAATTGAATGCTTTAATTACATAGGAAAGTTATTGTCTTTAGTTTTCATTCTGAAGTTCAATGCATGTTTCAATTGTTGTTCAGTTGTTAGACGTAGGATTTCTGTTCTCGGTGTTAATTTCGTGCGTGTTAGGAATTAGGATTTAAATTGCTTGTTCGTTTAATTTATCAAAAGAAATCTCAGCATCTTGAAAAACCCGTATCTGAACTGTGTTCAGTGCCTTTTTTTTTTATTTTCTGATTAAAATTACGTAAAATTTGAGATTTAACTACATTCCTTGAGGAGAAGATCTTACCTTTGGGCTAAATATTACACGACAAAACTCCTATACTTAAGATAGCTTTCGAGCTCCTCATTTTTCGAGTGAGTCAATATTATTTTAGTACAATCAGTTATAGCAAATAATTTTATAATAACTGAAATTCAGTATGATTTAACATGATTATGATTATGTATGTTTTATCCAGTATTATATCACCAGTTTTTATCATGTGTTATGTATTGTTTATCTATTATAGTACGAATATACTCATACCGCCACACAATTGATATTAGTTTATTTCCCTTACTAAGAGGTGTCTCACCCCAGCTTACAAAATATTTCAGGGAACCCATATAGATAGGCGGACTGAGCTCTGCATCGGTAGAGAGAGTCCGTACTACTCCGGTAGGAGGGTGAGTTACTGAGTTAGGGTCAGATGATTTTTGGATTATGATCTTAGTTTTTCCTTTTGGTCTTTTGGAGGATTGTATATTATATTTACAGAAATGTTATGGATTGTAGTAAATCTCTAGTATTGTTTGTTATGGATGTAATTTTATAATTTTCGCTACTTAGGTGCCTGCTGTGTATAACAGGTGCATCCCTAGCACCCACGGGTTCAGGTTGATTTTGCTATATTGGTATCAGGGTTATTATTAAGAATGATATTTATGTATGTGAGGAAAATTTAAAAAAAAAATTTATGGTAAATAGGCAAGTCGTTACACTTAGGCTAACACTCTTCCCCTTTTTGATGATGGCAAACCATTGGTGTTCTCATATTTAAAGTTCCCCCTTAATTTACGCATATTGATAAATGAGACTAACATTTGCTTCCCTTTACTCCGGTTTTCAAAGTTAACTCAAAGAGTTTGTCAAAAGAATCCTAAACTCAAAGTTGTTTTTTTTTTAGGACAAGTTTTCAACATCTTAGTATTTTGAATCTTCTTCATACTTGGTCCCGATTTTGTTAAAAAATAATTTGTTGACCTTATACGTCATATTCCGTTTTGATAATGACAAATATCTTTGTATCTTACCTGTGCCCTGAGTTTGTGTGCAGGTTCATTCTTGCACGAAATGGCAAAGTCTTACATCATATGGTGGCATATGGAGATACAAGGGAAATGAAGACCAAATTGTTTTCATTTGTATTTAATATTTAAATTAATTTTGGGTCTGTAATAATCAGGAGTTGTAATAATTAATGCATTGCATACATGATAGGCTAATACAAGCTCAATGACCATAGATCGACCTTAGGTCCCTTAACATCACTTGAAAAATCCCCTTTAACTTACAAGTCATATTTATGCAAATAGGGGTGAATTTCAAGCAAAAACGGGATCTATCTTTAATTTTGAAAGGGATTCAATTGACTGATCTTAGCACGTTAAAAATGCCTTGGTCGACCGAATAGGTAAAAAGTCAATAAGTTGGCTTGGCTCGGGCAACCAGTCCAAAATGAACGTACTGTTCACGGTTGACCAAATGTAAATGCTGACACATTTTACCTTCCCCGGTCGCCCGATGTTTTAGTTCAAAAACACCCCGGGAGACTGAATTGTGAGGTTTGGCAAACTGAACTACTCACCAGGCAACCGAACCTTGAACGTTTGGAAAATTGCCTTAGCCCAGCCAACCAGACTCACCCTTGGATACCCGAACTCAAAAAGTAACCCTTTCTCTATGTGTTTGTTCGGGCAACCGGCCTTAAGGACCGGGCGACCGAAACTCTCAGGTTGCCTTAATTTAACCACGGTAATCAGGGTAAATAGGCTTATTAAACTTTTCTAAAAATTTCCTTTGTGTCCCAACGGTTATATTTTTATCAAAGCCTATATATATACCTTCATTTGGAAATATTAGAGAGTGATTAAGACTTTGATTAACAAAAATATTCTCTGAAATTCCTTGAGTCATTCTTTCACATACAAGCTTATATCCTCCACCCTTACTCATTCCTTTTGCAAAAACATCTTTGGTGAGAGTATCTTGAGATAACCTACATTGTTATTACAAGCATACACTCTCATATACTTGGATTTTAGTGAGAGTAAGCCAAAAAGTTTTCCCTTGTGATTTAATCCATAAATTTATTTTGGGAAAACTTTCTTAAGCTAGTGAGTCTTTGCATTCTTGTTGCAAGACTCAAGAGTTTGTCTTATGTTTTGAAGAAAATATTTTTGACAAGCTAGTTTTTAAAATATCTCATGTGCTTAACTTTTGAAAAACATTTATGAGATTTTTGCTTGTGTGTTTCAGATCTTTGATATAGAACATTGTGATTAATATTGTTATTTTGAATCGAAGATCCCTACACATACACTCTCACACTATGATTGCTATATTTGCATTCTCTTGAGAGTAGTTATATAATCTTCATCGAGCTTATAAACCCTATCATATTGAAGTGCATTGGTTATATTGGTACATATCTGCTTATTGAAGAAGCACATATAATGTACACAAAATTCATGTTTCATTATCTGTTATATTCCAGACATGGCTTGAGGGGGTGTTTATTTAGCCCTTAAGGATTGGTCGTAAAGGTTGAGGTCAGCTCTGGTAATTTGACCTGGTGTTGTACACGGTGCTGCTCCACCCTGAAGTGAGCTTTAGTGGAATCCTTGGACTTGTGAGTTAGAGGCAGGGACGTAGGCACTTTTGTTGAACCTCAATAACACACCTAGTGTCACTTTTATTTTATCTGCTTTACTTTATTATGCTTGCTTATTTAAATTCATCTGAAGCAAATTGATTGAAATTGCATCTATTGTTTTATTTCATATATGCTCTAGATTGACCCTAGGTTTTTGAAATACTATTGTTGGTTAGTTGACCTAGGCAAGAAAAATTTTAAATATCCAATTCACCCCCCTTTTGGGATTACAGTAAAGTCAACATAATTTATGTTTTAAAGATTCAAATAAAGTCAAGTATATTTTCATAAAGGACACACGAAGCATATAAGATATCTAAATAAACTTTCAAATATGTTTTCATAAAACAAGATGTAGAGACCTGAACCCATAAATAAGGAAAATAAATAAGAAGTGGGTGAAGAGGGATTTTCTTCAGCAGGGTTAGTCGACGAAGGCAGTATGTTCGTCAACGAAGTCCCTTCAGTTCCTCATCGAAGAAATTCAGAGCGTCGTCAAAGAGGGAATACTGAGCGAGCCACAAAATATCCGAATGGGGTTCGTCGATGAAGGTATGGCTTCGTCAACGAGCTGTGTGGCTAGTTCGTCGATGAAGACACTGCCTCGTCGATGAGTTTAACTTGGTCAAGGGCCCTATAAATATCTTATTTAGTTTCTTAAGGGCTAAGAAAACCCAAAAGCTCTCTCTCTCTCTCTCTCTCTCTCTCTAGAATCAGTGGGTTCCTTCTCTCTCTCGACGATTCTTTGTCATTTGTCGTTGGTTTATACAATCAGAGGTTCCTACGGGGATCAGGGGAGGAAACTCGGGGAGGAAACTCTACAAATATAGCAGATCGGATCGTCATTTTGAAGATTTTTGGGTTTTCCAAAAATCAAGGTAAGGATCTGATTCCGTTTCTAATTAGGTAGTTAGGTAGTAATCAAGATTGTAGCAAGTAATGTTCTGTGGTTTTTAGGTTTCAAGGATCCCCGGTCGTTGTTTTGGACTGATTCGTACGTGTTTCTACTTTTGAGTTTAAGGTAAGGGGAATTTGTTTACAACAATTCTTTTTGTAAAACTAAACCACTAAAAGGTTTGTTTATCTTGATATGTATGATTTGACTACTTATTTGCTAAATTCCACCGGGTAAAAATGTCGTTTTTACGATTTTTACGGTTTTGGGTAAAAATGAGGATTTTGGCGGATGATCTCCAAACTTTTCAAAACTTACTATTTCGCATTATTATTAACGTAGGAGATGCTAGAATCCTTTATTTTTCTATTTAAATGATGTTATGGGATTTTTATACGACATAGTGGGTTTTCATTCAAATCAGTGTGACATATGTAGTGAAATGGAACGTGTGAATCTTTCATATTAGTAGTATGAATTATGGGAACTGGGGTTCTATTTTTCTAGACAGAAAATGTGGAAAATAGGTGCCAGTTATATACTGTGCTATACGTAAAAAGGGTAAACCGAGAAGGTGTGTGTCGGTTTATGCCCGATGTGATTGTATGAGTTTGTGAAAATACTGGAATTGCACAGGTTATTATGTTTTCATTGTAAATTGTATATATGATAAATGGAATCACAACTTGCTACCAAAGGAGTTGAAAGATACTTCAGTTTAAAGGGGTTGAAACATACTTCAGTTATCAGGGTTGAAAGATGCTCCCAAGGCTCGGTTCCATAGCTAGTAAAGTACAGTGCAACCACACATGTGAAACAGTGTGGGTACATAGATAGTCAGCTTGCAGGAGTAATAATATCACTGGTGAAATAATGGACTAGGGGAGGCAGTCGGACAATATAATAGATACTTGACAGTGCCTACACGAATAGGGCATTGTTAGAGTTATCAGTGCACAACCCGTGCCACGGGGTAAAAAGGCGTAACGTGTCATACCAAGTTGGTCGTCGTTCTACATATTCATATACATGATTTAAAAGCTTTTATGGAAAAAATTTATAGTATTTATGATTGATATACCTGTTGCATCGCAGTATGGAAAATGTTCGTTGTATGTATCAGATTTAATTGAAATAAGCATATGTGGTCACACACTAATTGTAATATCTTCCACCTTACTGAGAAGTGTCTTACCCCATTATACAACCTTTGTTTTCAGGTACTTCTGGACGTCGGTCCTAGTTGCTAGAGGGATTGGGAAGGTGGTTTCTTTTGGAGTTTAGCTTATGTAAGTGTTATGCGTGTAATAATTTTAGTTTGCAGTACCTTTTTGGGAAATTGTAAGAAATGATTATGTTTTTAAGTATGGATAAATGTATTTGAGGATACAATAGTAAACTCTAGTATATGTTTGATAGAAATCCCAATGAATGTTTATGTTATTCTGCAACATTTACATTCCAGTCATGTATGAGTTACACCCGTATGTCCCTGTTTAGGGCGGGTTGTTTATGTATGATTATCAGGTATTCTGTATGAGCAGTAACATCTGGGTCCGTATGAAGGGTCGAGTCATTACACAAGATATCTTATATTCGTGGGGAAAATCATTTGGATAAGTATAAATATTCATTAGACTTAATATCCTCCAAGTACTTTTGTGCAAATATGTTTTTAAGTCATTAAAAGGCTTATTGGTTAGGAAAAATAGGTGACTCGTCAATTAGTGGGTAGCACTCGTCGATTAGAAAATCCAGTAGCTAATCTAGTCTCGCAACCTAGGTGACTAGTCGACTAGTACAAGGCACTAGTCAACTAGTGGGTGGGACTAGTCAACTAGTGACCCCGAGCCCAGCACAGTAACTGCTAGAAAATGGTTAGTTTCACTGGGGATTCACTCCCAACGTTCCAATAACGGCTAGCTCATATTTTTGGCTACATATACAAGTTCTTGGACTTGTTTACGAATGGTTTTGATCATTTTAGTCAAACATATCTTTGAATACCAAAACCTAAGCACTTTGCACTTTGCATTTTAGTTATTCATCACAAGTGCTCAATCTCTCTAGATCCCAATCCTGTTTGAATCATTCCTTGAGAGAGTTGTATGAGGATTTGTTTGTAATTAATATTAGCTCATTTGAGGAGCATTGGCTCTATATTTTCCATCATCTTATTGTAAGGTTCTTTGTGAACCGTTTGGTGAAGTTCTTTGTGAACCGAAGGCTCTTTGTGAGCAGGTAGGGATTTGTTCCCGAGTTGTAAGGCTTCTCCACTAGTGAAGGAGTATCCCTAGTGGATTATGGAATCCTTGACTTGGTGCTAAGCCATGGACGTAGGCTTTGTGTCGAACCACGTTAAATCTTTAGTATTAAGCTTTCTCTTTCTTCACTCTGCCTGTGATGCACTTAATGTCCTAATTTTTTCACACACAGTCGGTCCCAAGCCCAGGTAAAGGAGGAGGGTTGCATTAGGTAGCTGATAGCCAACGTAAAATTTGTCAGATCACCATGATATGAATCCTTGCCGAATTCCAAAAAGCAAAAGTTGCCGAGATAAGAATGCTTAGATGGATGAGTAGTATAACATTGAAAGATAAATTAAGGAATGAACATATTCGTGGTAAGTTATGTGTAGTTCCTATAGAAAATAAGATAAGGGAGGGACAACTCAAATGGTATGGACACTTGCAACGTAAGGCCACAAAGTGCACCTGTGAGGAAGAGTGACTTAGTTACTGTGGGTGGCAATAAAAGGGGTAGGGGTAGAACTAAAAATAATTTGGGAGGAGATAATGAGTAAGGATTTAATATCCTTGAATCTATTAAAAGAAATGGTCCATAATCGCATAAATTGGCGGAAAAGGATTCATATAGCCGACCCCACTTAGTGAGACTAAGGTTTGGTTTTGTTGTTGTTGTTGTTTTGATATAATTACTTGAAATCTTGCCAAGAGTTTTATTTTGTAGAGAAAATTGAAATACGCGAAAAGAGTCCATTAACCCCCCTCTTGGATTATATACTCCCGACTGGGACAATTAATAAGTGGTATCAGAACGAGACACTTGCATTTTTTTGAGTAAAATCTAGAACGTAAAAGATCAAATGGCTTATTCAATGGGCACCTCTTCCCAAGGATGATCTGTATATCAACCACTGATGTTCAATGGTTCCAACTACCCCGCATGGAAAAATAGTATGGCCATATTTATTCAAGCGTGCAATTTGAATATGTGGCGGGTCATTTCAAAGGGAAACTACATCTTTAAAACTGAAGAAGGGGAATCGAAAGAAATAGAAAAGATGTCAAGCACGGGAAAGAGGTTAGTTGAATTAAATTTTAAAGAAAAGCATTTCATTTTTTGTGCTTTAAATAATATTGAATATAGTCATGTTTGCGGATGTAAAACCGCAAAATAAATGCGGGATATGCTTCAAAGCACCCATGAAGAGCCTAGGAAAGAAATAGACTTCACTTTAGATTTATCTAGTAACACTCACCAAGACACATTTGGAGAAGTGTTGACCTAACAAGGCTTACGAATCTTGTTTTGATGATAACAAAACAAAGGATCTTAACATGTTTTGCTAAGACATGTTTCAGGGCTCAAAAGCTTTCATAAAAAGAGATCAAACTCAAAAGTTATTATAACAGATCAAATCTCTAAAGGATCAAGCTTAAGTATTTGTAAAAAAGCTCACATGAAGATTATGCTTGGCCCATGATGAAACAAAAGAAAATTGAAGAAAGAAAAGCTTGGATTCAAAGATAGAAAAATTTGATGAAGCTTAAAGTATATTGAAACTTGAAGACAAAATGGAGTTAAAGAAAGACAAGCATGAAGACTTAAGTGCTTAGAATATCAAAGTCTTAAGAAGTCTTTATGTAAGTACTTAAAGCAATTTCAATATGAATGCATGAAACTCTTAGGTAAATTTCTTGGGCCTAGATACCTTTTAAAATACTTGGAAAACATTTTTATAAGGTCAAAAGTTATTTCAAAAAGGTAAAAATTATTTTTGGAATGAAAAGCACCAAAATAGGATTTTCCAAATTCTATTATTTTTTCTATATCTGCATTGATGATGTGCAATTTTCTCTATCAACAGATTTTTATCTTCAAAAATGATCAACATGAAAGTTGTAGAATTTTTTCTTATATTTCTATTGATACCAAGAACTTCCAATTATATAAAAAAAGTTATGATCAAAATACTGAATGGTGGTTGAAGCTGTCACGAGACTAACCATATCTGTTCAGGCGACTGAACAGCAGATAGAACCTATCCAGTGACTGACCCATCAAAGCCCAGTCGACTAACCCTGTAATGACTTCAAAAATACTCTAAAATTTAAAGTCCATGCGACTGACCCCTTGACTCCAGTCGACTGACCCTTCGAAATTTAGATTTTTAAAAGTAACGAGAAGTTTTTAAAATTGAGTTTTTGAATTCTAAATGTTATGAAAACTTGGGAAACACTCCAAGTCACTTGGGGAACACGAAATACACCTTCTAAACTCTATAAATACCCCCCAAGATAAAGGATTTTAGATACCAAGACTTAAAATCAGCAATCAAGTCTTATTGCTTACAATCTTCAAAGCTCTCTTACTCACATACTTGCTGAAGTTTTCTACTAAGTCTTGCTGATATTATATCACCGATCTTTGCGCACAAATTTTGAATCTTTCAATCTAAGAAAGAACCCGGTGATATACACTTGAGCTTCATCTTTTTATATTGTTATTTGATTGAAGTATATTGTTTTCAATTGTACTAATCTGCTCTTGTTGAAAGTGTCTTTGTACACCAATTTGTTTTTTGATTTTCTTGACAGTTCAGGACTGTTGAATCGTTGTATTGAGCGTGGGGTATCGCTTGGAGAGGGGGCTCCACCCTAGTTGAAGGACTGAATCGAGCATGGGGTATTGCTTGGAGAGGAGGGCCTTGTCCTATTGAAGGAGTGTTGTAAAAGGTTTGCTCCGCCTATAAAGGAATGATATATTGGAATTCTTAAGTGTGTTACTTAAGGCGAGGGCGTAGATGGGGATAGCAGAACTTCGTAAAATATTGGTGTCACTTTCTCTTCCCTACTCTCTTTAATTTTCTGCATATATATACAAATTGAATGGTTGTGAATTTTTTCTACACATATATAAACCGCATGGATTGATTATTTAATCGCTGAAAATTAATTTTCTTTTGGGAATTGCAGAAATCGTAAAAGAGTACGTTGATTGATCAATATTATTGCGGAAACCACAAGGGAGTACGTTAATTGATCAATACCAAAGCTCATTAATATATTAATTGGTTGCATAATTCAAGTTACATATTTGACATCAATATTTGAGTTTTGGAAGCTTAGTTGAATTTTCCGTTGTGTTTCATATCGAGAAATCAAACTCATCTTGTTGAGTGGATTGACATATTCAAAAGCTGAATCTTGAAAGCATTGCTGGAATTGATATATAGTTTTATATTGAAGCTTATCTTGATTGATTAACTTAATTCATTGGATGTTGATCTAAGCTGCTGGAAGAAGTCTTGAGAAACCTACAAAGTATTTAATTTGGTATTCTTATTCATAAAGAATTATAACTAAATTAATTCTCAATTGGACTTGTGATTTAAATTCAAATCTTACATGTATGTTTGCTGAAACTAAAAAGGGTTGAAAAAGAATTAACTAAAGGAGTTTCTAAAGAAAAATTTTTAATCCCAATTCACCCCCCCTCTTGGGAGTACACCTTACTTTTTAAGAAGTACATTGCTTCATAGCCAACGAACAAGAAGAGGAAATTAGTTCGGAAGATGATGATGAATTTATTCCTTCATATGATGAAGTTGTTGAAAACTGTGCAAAATTATATGATGAATTAGTCTTAGCAAAAAGAAGGAACAAAAATGTTGAAAAAGAGCTTACTATTGTTAAATTAAGGGAATCCTCATTATATGAAGAAAATAAATCTTTAGTTGTAAAAATCAAAGGCTTGGAAGATAAATTATCTAAATCCAAAGGAAAAGAAACTTGCCTTTGTTCCTCTTTGAAAGATGAAAATGTTTTCCTTAAAAGGGAGAATGAGGAATTTTTTGAAAAGACTCAAAAAAACCATGATAATTTTCAAGAAGAAGTAAAAAATTTGAAAATTCAAATTGAAAATATTTCTAAAGAAAATTCTCTCTTGAAAAAGAAAGTTGAAAAAAATCATGGTAAAGCCACAAGAGGAAAAGAAAACTCCCAAAAATTTTTGGGAGTTAAGAAAAATGATTTTTACAAAAAGAATTTGAAATCCTCTTGTAATTCTCAAAATTATGCCTCAACGAGTAAAAATAATACTAATAAGTCAAGACCCTCACACACAAACAAAATTTGCTTATATTGTGAAAGAAATGGTCACATAAGATATTTTTGCCCTTATAGAGGAACTAGAGGCAAAGAAAGGAAACTTAAATGGGTAGTAAAGAAAAACCCCTTGGCACCCAAGGAAAAATGAGTACCAAAAGGAAATACATGATTTTTGAACACTTGCTTCCTTAGAACCTAGGACTAGGAAATAGAATTTAGGTAAATTTAACTACACCTAGGTAAAAAATGAAAAGGGAATATAATGTGCTTAAAGTATTAAAATTCCAAATTATGCATCTTACATTGTTTAATTACTTTGTTGGGAATTTAAAAATAAAAAAAAATTCATGCGAATCTCGATGAAGTTCAAAATTAAACCAATATGATATTTTAATTATATATATCTTTATTTGTTTGGTTTATGTCTTTTTGAAATATTGGCTATTGTTAATGGGATGAAATAGCATGTGCTCCAAGCTTATTAAATGAAAATACCTTTTTTTTTTTCATGAGAATTACTGAGGTTTTGTATTTTTATTCAAAAGCATGCTATGATTTGTTTTGATGATATTTGTTTAGCATAATATATCCCATACATGAATTTGAATTTTTGCACGTACTCACCTCACCACCATGGAAACTAATCTTAAGGGGGAGAAATTTTTTAGCTAAATGAATAGCACCTCTCTTTTTTATGATGATCAAAGGGGGAGAAGTTTTATGGTGTTATGCATATGGGGGAGAAATGTATGTGAAAATGTATGTAGGGCTAAATGCATGTGGTAATATGAAAATAATATGAAAGTTCAATTTACTTATTGTCTTATCTTAAATTAACTTTCTATTTTATGGTGTGCATGTTTAAAGCTCTAATGGACATGAAAAATATAGTTAAATATTTTTATACCTTATATGCATAATGTAAGGGGGATTAAATTATAGATATGCATATAGTAAGGGGGAGCATATTTTAGTCCCATTCTAGAATAAGTATAAATTAAGGGGAGCTTTAAAATTATACCCTATAGGAGAATACCAATGGTTTGTCATCATCAAAAAGGGTGAGATTGTTAGCCTTAGAGGCTACATGTTCTTAATTGTCTTGTTTTGATGATAACAACTTATTAGTGGTTCTAGGTGAACTTACCTTTGCGTAATAGGCTATGGTAAGTCAAACTCAAATACAAAGATTAAGTAAAGTCTTAATAGGTTAGACATCATCAAAAAGGGGGAGAATGTTAGTCTTGTTGGCTATACTATCATGGTTTATGTGTTTTGATGATATTAACCTATATGTTGTTCCTAATATTTCCTATTTGTGCATATCATGTTTAGTACAGGTTCCAATGAAGAATACATGAAGTACTGGATCAAAGGCAAAGATCAGACCGAATAGACGTCAAGTAGGAAAGATCATATGGACACTCACTCGGAAAGGACTCAAGCACACCAAAGGAAACTTAATGTTGTATTATATGTAAAAGGGTGAGTATTTGAGATAGTAGTATTTATAACTTTTACAATTTTATTTCATACATGATTTCTGAGCAAGAGTTAAGCAATTTGCACATGCATACTAGGACACATGAGTTTATAGGATTTCACCTAAAGTCAACAAACTCAACATTCATGGTTTTCAAAGTTAACTCAAAGAGTTTGTCAAAAGAATCCTAAACTCAAAGTTGTTTTTCTAAGGGACAAGTTTTCAACATCTTGGTATTTTGAATCTTCTACGTACTTGGTCCCGATTTTGTTAAAACATAATTTATGTCCTAAAGAGTCAAATAAAGTCAAGTATATTTTCATAAAGGACATACGAAGCATATAAGATATCTAAATAAGCTTTCAAATATATTTTTATAAAACAAGATATCTTATATTCATGGGGAAAATCATTTGGACAAATATAAATATTTATTAGACTTAATATCCTTATAGTACTTTTGTCCAAATGTGTTTAAGTCATTAAAAGGCTTATTGGTAAGGGACAACAGGGGACTCGTCAACTAGTGGGTAGCACTCGTCAACTAGAAAATCCAGTAGCTGATCTAGTCTCGCGATCCAGGTGACTAGTCGACTAGTACAAGGCACTAGTCAACTAGTGGCCTCAAGCCTAGCATAGTAACAGCTAGAAAGTGGCTAGTTTTACTTGGGATTCACTGCCAATGGTCCAATAACGGCTAGCTTGTATTTTTGGCTATACATACAAGTTTTTAGACTTGTTTAGGAATGGTTTTGATCATTCTAGTCAAATATATGTTTGAAGTGAAATGAATGGAAAATGCATATGAGGGAGAAATACATGAAAGTTCTTTTTGCTTACTTATTTCATCTTGCATGAACTTTTGATTTTATGATTGCATGTTAAAGCTCCATGAATATGAAATACTTTATGCATATAAGGCATAAAAAACATTTCATATCCATGGAGCCTTAACATGCAGTTCATAAAATAGAAAGTTCATGCAAGATGAAACAAGTAAGCAAAAAGAACTTTCATGTATTTCTCCCTCGCATACATTTTCCATTCATTTCACTTCTCCCCCACACATAAGACCAAACATATTCTTCCTAACATATAGGACGCCAAAAATCTTCTCCCTATTTGATCATCATCAAAAAGAGAGGTGCAAATCATTTTCTAAAAATATTTCTCCCCCTTAATATTAGTTTTCATGGTGGTGAGGTGAGTGTGTGCTAGACACATATGCTAAAAGATTGTGCTAAACCATAACATCGGAAATGTCAAGAATGACTTTCTTACAACTCATGAATGATGATTATTTTAAGAAAATACCATTTGATGTTTGATCAATCATTCAAAGCAAATTTTCCAATTTTTGTTATGATTAGCTTTCACTAAGGCTCAACTTCAAGAATGGGATATGTTATGCTATGCTTTGCTTAGACATTTTACAATGTATCCAAACAGGAGCATATATCATCAAAACAAATCATAGCATGCTTTTAAATAAAAATTCAATACCTTAGTAATTCTCATGAAGAAAAACAAGGTCTTTTCATTTAATAAGCTTGGAGCACAGGCTATTTCATCCCATAAACAATAACTAATATTTTTCAAAAGGAAACCAATTGATAATGACATATACACAATTAAAGCATCACATTGGTTTTATAATTTCAACTCATCAATATTGGCATGATTCTCAAAAGTTTCCAACAAAATAATTTAAACAAATTAAAATGCAAAATCTGAAATTTTCACAATTTGAGATCTATCCACAAAAATAAGTGTTTCAATTTATCACAATGACAATTCACTTGGTCAACACTTGTTTCATTTCCCCTAAGTTTGGTCAACTCTACCTAAGTCCTATTACCTAATCCTAGGTTCTAAGGAAGCACAATTTAACAAATTCATGTGATTCCTTTTGGTACCCATTCCTCCTTGGGTGCCAAGAGGTCTTTCTTCACAACCCATTCCAATTTTCTTTCTTTGCCTCTAGCTCCTCTATAAGGGAAAAAATATCTTATGTGACCCTTTTTTCACAATATAAACAAATTTTGCTTTCATATGAGGGTCTTAACTTATTTTCATTATTTTTGCTTGTTAAGCCATGACCATGTGATTTACAAGAGGTTTTAAATTTCTTTTTGTAAAAATCATTTTTCTGAACTCCCAAAGACCCTTTGAAGTTTTCTTTTCCTCTTGTGGCTTTACCATGATTTTCAACTTTCCTTTTCAAGATAGCATTTTCTTTTAAAATATTTGCCATTTGATTTTTCAAATTCCCTATCTCTTCTTGAGAAGATCCATGGTCTTTTTGAACTTTTTCAAAAAGCTCATCATTTTTCCTTTTAAGGGATATATTTTCCAAGGTAGAACAAAAACAAGTTTCCTTTCCCTTGTATTTGAACAATTTTTCTTCCAAACCTTCGATTTGTACTTGATCCTTTTGGGAATTTAAAACAAGTTCCTCATCCCCCTTTTTGAAAAAAATATCATTTTCTTCTATTAATGAGGATTCCCTATGTTTAAACATGGCAAGCTCTTTTTCAAAATTTTTGTTCCTTCATTTTACTAAACCTAATTCATCAAACAATTTAACACAATTATTCACTATTTCATCATATGAAGGAAGATATTCATCATCTTCCGAACAAGATTCTTCTTGTTTATTGGTCATGAAGCAAGAATGTGCTTCTCCTAAAGTGTCTTGGTGAGTAGTGCTAGGTGAATCTAAATTAGGATTAATTTCTTTCCTAGACTCTTCGTAGGTGATTTGGAGCAAGTCCCACATTTCTTTTACGGTTTGACATTTGCAAACAAGAATGTATTCAACTTCATTTAAAGCACAAAAAATGAAATGCCTTGCTTTAAAATTCAATTCAACTAACCTCTCTTCGCTTTTTGAAAGCTCCTCTATTTCTTTTGGTTCCCCTTCTTCATTTTTGAAGATGTAGTCTCCCTTTGTAATGACTTTCCACATTTAAAGGTCATGTGATTGGATGAAGATTGTCATCCAATTTTTCCAAGTTGGAAAGTTTGAGCCTTCGAACATCAGTGGTTGATCAAAAGATCATCCATGTGAAGAGGTGCTCACCGAATACTCCATTTGATCTTTACGTTCTGGATTTTACTCCGAAAAATGTGAACGCCTCGCTCTAATACCACTTGTTGAACATCCCACCTTGGAGCATATAGTCCAAAGGGGGGGGGGTTGAATGGACTCTTCTCGTGTATTTGGGCTTTCTCTACAAAATAAAACTCTTGACAAGATTGCAAGCAATTATATCACAATATAATGTAAATCAAGCACAAAACATAAATTAAAGAGTAGGGAGAGAGAATCATAACACCGGTAATTTAACGTGGTTCAGCACCAAACCTACATCCACGCCTTAGCACCAAGTCAAGAATTCCACAATCCACTATGAAACTCCTTCACTAGCGAAGCAAGCCTTACAAATCGGGTACCAAACCCTACGCTCAGGAACAAATCCCTACCGTGCTCACCAAGAACCACAAGGATCACCAAGATGTCTTTCCAATTGGTTCACCAAGAACCTTCACCAAGTTTGGTTCACAAAGAACCTTACAAGAAAATGCTCTACAAGATGATGCTCCTCAAATGAGCTGATTGCAAATACAAAACAAACCTCACACTTAATCTCTCGAGTAATGATTCATACAAGATAAATGAACAAGAGAGAATTGAGCACTTGAAATGAAGAACTAAGATGCAAAGTGCTTAGGTTTTGGATTCAAGGATATTTTCACTTTAAGCTTGTAATAATAATCAAAACCATACTAAACAAGTCTACGAACTTGTATTTATAGCCAAAAATACGAGCTAGCCGTTATTGGACCAATACTTCAAGTATTCGTCCCTTAAACCTGTACTAAATGTAATCTACAAAGATGGAATGCACTAGGAACAACACGTAACGACCCCAAAAATAATATGCATGTAAGTGTAAAAAAAAAAATTAATAAAAATTAATTAATTATTAATTATTATTAATTAAAAAATATAATATAATATAATATATATAAATAAAGAGATAAGATGAGAATTGAATCTCATCTTCTCTAGCTTTTTGGAGACCCCCTTTACAATCCCATCTCTCTCTCTCTCTCTCTCTCTCTCTCTCTCTCTCTCTCTCTCTCTCAATTTCTCTTCCATTTCTCTACGAAATTAAAGAACGGACATCATTCCCGGGTCCCAATTTCGATCTTCAAAGATTTGACCAAGAAGATTTCATCTTCTACACGCTGTAAGCACTACTCCAATGCTAGTGTAAGTAGGCTAGATTATGTCAGGTTTTATTTTAAAATATGTTTGATTTAAATTAATTATTTTATTTTAATTATATACATATGCCTGAATTAAATTATATTGCAAGGATTTGATCATATTTGGGTTTTTCAAAATATATTGGGGATTAAATTTAAATATGGAGTTGATCATACCCGCGTTTTTATTTAAATCTACCAATATAAATATATATACGAATTTCACAGGCAAGTTATGCAATTATGATTATTATATAAATTATGTGGCATGAGTTTATTTTTTTTTATTGTATAATTGAGCAAGATTGTGAATTTTACGGTGTTATATTTATTACGTGGTTGATTGGGAATAATGATGAGGATTATTACAAATTTTATGTTGGGAAAATGATGGGATTTTTACGGTGATTTATTATTACGTGTTTGATTGCGAATAATGAGCAAGTTTGGGGATTTTTACAGTGTATGTTTAATATGTGATTTATTGTAACGACCCGAAAATTCTGCTATATATTATTAATTTTATATATATATATATATATATATATATATATATATATATATAAGATAAATCTGCTCTGATACCAACATGTATCACCTTATGTAATACTCCATACATAATCTTTGTATAAAATAAACTACAGTATCATGTGATGCCTAAATATATATATGCTTCCGCTGAGTAGTATGATATGTTTGAGGATTGTTCTACCTAGTGCCACTTTGGGCATATATATATACACAACCAACTACAATACTAGAGTTCTAATAATCATCATAGTTTTACATAAATCCCGAAAAAAATCATCCATAATCCATTTCGAAGATGTACAAATTACTTTCTTATACACTATGGTGTCTCCACTACTCACCCTGAACAATACTTTCAAACTCTGCTCTAAAGAGTTCTAAGCCTGGTTACCTGGGTTTCCTAAAATGATAGAAATTATAGGAGTGAGACACCTCTTAGTAAGCTGGAATAGATTATTATTAGTGTGTGGCAGATGAGTTTTAGTGTATCATAAGTATATCCTATAAATAATTAACTGTAACTGATAAACCATGTAACACTGTACTCACACATATATATATATTTGAAAATACTTAATTTATTTTCAAAACATTCTCTAGCTTAATAAATTTTTTTGTTTACATAAAATTGTACACACACACACACACATACATATATATGTATATATATATATATATATATATATATATATACATATATATGCATTTTAGAATACATATTCCTTCTCAAAATGAGTTTCAGCTTAATAAATAGTCGTGTTTATATAAATCTACATATGGGTATTTTATATAATACAAAAGATCACGTCATTTCAATTCTCAACACATTCTTACTTTCCATACTGAGCATACCTCCCCAACGGCATTAGTAGGAACTTCTCAGCACAATTTCCATATTGAGCATACCTCCCCAACGGTATCAGTAGGAACTTCTCAACACAATTTCCATATTAAGCATACCTCCCCAACAGCATCAGTAGGAACTTCACAACACAATTTTCATACTGAACATACCTCCCCAACGACATCAGTAGGAACTTCACAACACAATTTCCATGTTAAGCATACCTCCCCAACGGCGTCAGTAGGAACTTCATAACACAATTTCCATACTGAGCATACCTCCCCAGTGGTGTCAGTAGGAACTTCACAACAAATTATCCATACTGAGCATACCTCCTCAACGGCATCAATTGGAACTTCATATTTCTCAACATAGAGTCATTTTCACAAACAAGAACAAAACCTGTCATACTATAAATCTGTATAAAATTACTGAAATACTGTAACTCTATATAAAATACCATCATACTGTAGTTCTATATAGAAAGCTATCATTCTATAATTTTGTATCAAATGTTGTACTGTAGTTCTATCTACAACACTGTAACTTTGTATAAAATCTATACTGTAGTTCTATATAGAACTTTGTAACTCTATATAAAATCTGTACTGTAGTCCTACATAGGACGCTGTAATACTGTATAAAATCTTACCTCTGTCTATATATTTTTACCATAGAAAATGACAAATCTAATTATGCATGACTTTCAAACTCACGCCACACAAATTGAGTGATAACTTATACTATAATAATATTCTACTGAAAATACTAGTATAACCATCTCTAGGATTTTACTCAAACTCAATAACCCAATTTCTCAAACATACATATATCATTTCCAAAGTTCCCATTCTCACAAATTTGTATACTCAAGAAAACATATATATATATATATATATATATATATATATATATATATTACTTATAAATCACATATTATAATTTAATCAGTAAAATTTCTAAAAACGCCTGACATAATCTATTCCCCTTACTTGTTTCCTAGAAATGAGCCTACAAGGATCCCAAAATTGTGCCTGTGGTGCTCACACAAACTCTGTATTCATATATCCTAACTCAATCAGCTCAACCCCAAAATATTTACCATTTTAATACTCCTAAGTCCATACTCTTCTAATAACTAATTAAACTTGAAAAACATCTTCCTTACCCTAGTTTTGGAGTGGTGCTTGGAAAGCCTAAACAGCGAAATCGCTCCGGTTAAACTGCAGAGAATCGTCACCGAGATCCTTAAATGTCATTTATCCTTCAATTCGGGCTAAAATCGAGCCAAAAATCGAAGAGAAAGAGGGAGTACCACAGCCTAGAGAGAGAGAAGGGTTTAAATTTTTTTTTTTTCCAAGAAAATGAACTTTGTGGCTATTTATAGATGGCTATCCCTAGACAAAACCATCGACGGTTTTCTAAGCTCCACCAAAACTGTCGACGGTTTGGACTGTGTCAAACCAAATTTCCTCTTGTCTTTATTATTTTTATTATTACTATTTTCAGGGTCTCTACATTTATTGCAAATATGTGAGATTATGATAATATTTTATTGCATAACTTATATTTATATGTTTTAAGAACCCTGATGGTTTGAATATGGTGAATGCTCGGTACTATAGCTACAGAGGAATATGAGTGTAGCCACACTGTTGTGGAAGTGTTGGCGGTGGATAATTGATTTAACCTGAGTAGGGTTGTTCACACCTATTTCCGGACTAGGATGTGATAGGCAAATCGTACTTATAAACATAATATTTGATTTAACTTTGGTCGACCAACCAAGCTAAGTCTAGTCTTCAGACCGCACAACCCGGTCATGTGGATTAAACATGACATACATAGGCCAAAATGGAGTCTTTTATATATATTTATATATTTATGTGATCAGGGCCATTTATTATGCCTAAATTATGATTTGAAGGAAAGTATGTTTAATTTTACATAATTGATACACAATTATTCAAATGCAATTTTTATTAAGGTAAAATTATTAAATGTATTTTTATACTGTAAAGCTCATGTCAGCCACACACTGATAATAATCTAGTCCTTACTTATTGAGAGGTGTCTCACCCCAATTTTTATTATACATTTCAGATATCTTGAGGAGCATAGCTAGAAATCAGAGTAGTGTAGCAGAAGCGTGGGTGGGATTAGAAATAGCGTTTTAGATTAAATATTAAATTTGTTATTTTTGCATAGTCTAGAATTTCTAAGGATGTACTAAATTTGATATTAGAGATATTGTTGTTATAATGAGGTTTTTAGTACTCTGGTATAATGAATTTGAGGTCTTCCACTGTATGAAATTTGGGTCACTACACAATAAGTAGGTTAATATCATCAAAACACATAAACCATGATAGTGTAGCCAACAAGACTAACATTCTCCCCCTTTTTGATGTTGTCGAACCTATTAACAATCTACTTAATCTTTGCATTTGTATTTATACTAACCATGACTTGATATGCCAAGATAATCTTACCTAGAACCACTAATAGGTGGTTATCATCAAAACAGACAATTAAGTTCACATAACCTCTAAGGCTTACACTAATATTACCGGATGCATAATTGTTTTTACCAAGATAAAACTTGATTTGAAACAAACTCTTTGATTGCAGATTTGTGTAATGGGAACTTTATATTTTGTTTGTAACTTTTGTCTGTTCACTCCATAAAGAGCTTCAGATGTTTTTTCAAAATATGTAGTAGGAATTAATCCTTCTCTTATACAATTTAGATCAGCACCTGAATCTATTAAAAGGCAATAAACTTTTGAGAGAAGCTATGTAACGACCTGCTTAATTTACTACATAATCAACCACATTAAATGCCCTGATACCAATAACTAATGATATAGCAAAGTCGACCCGAACCCGTGGGTAACGAGGACACACCTGTCATACACAGCGGACACCTAAGTAGCAGTAAATATAAATTTCATTCACCCAACCATAGAATACAATACCAGAATTACTTACATTCCACTATATTACTATATATATATATACAATTCTCAAAACACCAAAAGATAAAACTAGGATCATACATCAAAAACCTACTGACCCTAGTTCAAAACTCAACCTTCTAGCAGGGTAGAACAACTGCCTCAACGGCACAGAGCTCAGTCTGCCTGTCTTTCTGGGTTCCTTGAAATAGTTTAAGTTGGGGTGAGACACCTCTCAATAAGGAAAATAAATTTAATACAGTTGTGTGACAACATGAATATTTGCTTGCTATAATAAATATACAGTACATATTACATGCCTGAAAACACTGATAATATCATAACTGAATAAACATACATTTCATAGTCATACTGAATCATACTGTATCTCAATGTTCATAAAATCATCTGCTATAAATAGTAGTACTGAAATTTACTTAGGATGAATAGCTAGCTGGTGTTATGTATTACCCCCTATGACAGGTTGTACAGCCCGAAGTCGGGACCGACAATGGCTGGCCGACCACTGCCGAGTCAAAAATGTTTGTAAGTACGATAGGTCCGCCACACCCTAGTTTGGGCTGCCAGGTGGACGTCTTACAACTCTACACTGAAAGTCACATCGACTATCCATCTCCCACTCCCTCTACTAGCAAGGGTAGTTAGCACAAGTTTGAATTGAACTAAATTGTATAGCTACGGTACCGTGCTCCTGAAAATTGATATGAACTATCATCCGGATTCTGATAACATATAGTACATAATCATATATTGTTTTAACATAAATAAATTGATAGCATTTTCTGAATTCTGTCATAACATAAATAATCACGGCCTTGCACTAGATAACATACATAACTGCGGCCTTGCGCCGGCTATCAATCACAGCCTTGTGCCGAATATATCATAAATACTGAACTGAGCATATGTACTGTTTATCATATATTCTAAAATCATAATTTCCTATATTATCATGTTATTCCTGAAAAAAACTATAAACATGCTTCTTTTGTAAATCTGACTTAACATAATACAATATAAGGGAAATAATATTCATGTCACACAAATTGAATAAAATCATAAATTATGTTCTGAAATAACATTTTCTGACATTTTATACTAAAAATATATATTCTTGTGTAATAGCAGTATTTTTCCAAATATGTATTTTCCCAAATATACTCATACATAATATATGCTTTATGAAAATTAATTTGCTATTAAATAATAATTTTCATGAAAAATTACTACTTTAGTTTACTCCCTTACCTGACTACTAGAAAGCCCCTAAAATGACTAGTCTTGCACTCACAGGGTTCCCCGTTCAATACCCTAAAAACAACATCGCCCCGAACAAAACTTCAGTATTTCTTCAAATACAACCTTTTCTATAATTGTAGGAATGTCAAATACTCAACATAAAGTCTTACCCTAAACTTGGGATGGAGTCCAAGTTAGCCCTACCAACGATCTACTCCAGCAGACTTAAAGAGAACTTCCCCAGGAGTAGTATAGCAGCTTCAGATTGTCGATCCGGTAAAGAACGGACCCAAAATCTTAAAGAGAAGGAAAGAGTGTAAGAACCCGAACCATGATATAAGGACTAATTATATGAAAGAAGGGTAAATTGGGCAAGCTTCATAGACGAAGTCAGACTTTGTCAACGAAGTCCCTTCTGTACTCGGCGATGAAGTTTAGGTGCTCGTCGACAAGGAGAAGCCAAGGGGTTTCGGGAAACCGAGAATCTCAGGCTTGTCGACAAGGTCACCATCTCGTCAACGAGGTGTCTTAGTGACTCGTCGACAAGGACGCCATTTCGTCAACAAGGATGGCTGAGTCAAGGGCTATAAATATCAGTTTACATTACTTCCAAGCTAAGTAATCTCAAAATATCCTCTCACTCTCTCTCTCTAGAACTTAAAGATCACTCTCTCTCTAAATTTCTTCGTCGTTCGTCGCCTGATTCATAAATCCAACGTTACCATATAGATCAGGGCAGGATTCTCTTCGTGAATAGTGGATCGGAATCTCATTTTGAGCAGTTTTGGGTTTTGGTCCAAAATCGAGGTAAGGCTCGATTTCCATTTATGTTTCGAAATATGTGTAGTAGTACGAATTGTAAGGAAGTATTGTTCTGCGTTGTTTAGGTTTTAGTATCTCGATTCGTAGTTTTGGGAGTCGTAGAGTTCGTGGTTTGATTTTGGGTTAAGGTAAGGGGATTCTGTTTATATCAGTTTATTTTTAAAATTGAGATTGGTAAACCTATAGGTTACGAAATTGGAAAAAGATATGATTTGCTGTATACCAAATAAATGTGGAATGTATGGTTGTATGTAATTGTTTCAGGTATTTTGTAAAACAGCTAGTTGCGGTTAATTACCGTACGCTGATGAGTATAGGAACATGAGTTCCAAAATGATTCCAGATTTTGTGAAATCAGCTAGTGGCGGCTAATTACCATACGCTGCGCTATGTACCGGTTCATTATCATGGGCAAGAGTGTCCGGCTCTATATCTGAGGGTGTGAAATATCGCCAGTGTGTTTCGACTAGTCACTGATGGGTGTGAGCTACACCGTATTGGCGACGGACCGCTGTGAGGCTTCGATTATCATAGGGTATCGATTGCTTGAGTGTGATGACACTGACCGTATGTTTGGATATCACATGTACTAGAATGGATTTCTGAAAATACTGGAACTATATGGAAATGTTTCGAAACTGTATCGTATTATATGGTGTTATGTTTTACATAAAATAACACTGGTATGCCACACACTGATATAACCTGCTTTCTTCCTTACTGAGAGGTATCTCACCCCAAATGTATATACAAATGTTTTCAGGTCCTTCGGGTAGCCAAAACTAACATCCTAGCATCCGAAAGCGGGGGTGTCGTTTAGCTACTATTAGTGCATAGATAGGTACGAGTTTTGTAACTGGGTTGTCCTGATTATTTTTGTAGACACTCAGAGTATGTCTTGTAATTATCGGAACGTATATCCTAGTGTTGTATAGATTCTAGTATGGTATGATATATGGGTAGAATGAACATTTTTCGCTGTGTATTTGATGAGTATGGATGTGTATATGTATGTTTTATTTTGAGCTTCCGTATACCCCACGGGGTCGGACCCTCTTCCAGTATTGTATCATGTATGTTTAATTCATACAGAGACAAGTTAGGTTACTATTTTCACACCTGGGACCCATCTGCGGGTGTAAGGCGTGACAGCTTGGTATTAGAGCTAACTAAGTTGTTAGGTCTTGTAGACTTGGTTAGGTGTATTTATGTGTACAAACCAAAGTATAGGATGTAGGAAATGGGTAAAGTAGGTCGAGGATTGTGTTGTTACTAGACGTGGATTCGTTGGCGGTGTTCTGTGTTCTTCCTATAACGATGATTTCAGAAAGATCACAACAAACCTTTGATGGATTCGTGTTAGTGTGATAGGACAAACCTAGACCTATTAAAGTGGTAGTTGACATGATTAGTCCTGATGATTATGTTAACTGTGTATGATATAAGAATTTTAACCGATTCCTATTCTATTTTTAGAATGGAGCCTAAGGATAACAACTTGGATAATGGCTCCAAGGGGACTGCGAGTGATGAGTCTCCTTCCGTGCCACGAGGGTTGACAAGGCAGGTTATGCAAGAGATCGGGCGGAGTGTTAGGAGACGCGAGAGCTCTCCTACCGATGCGGGGTGTACCATCGAGAGGTTCACACATATGCACCCTCCAAAATTTGTAGGAGGACTCGATCCGATTATTGTAGAGAACTGGGTCGAGAAGACCGAGAGGATTCTAGAAGTCCTCCACTGCACAGATAGGCAGAGAGTCATTTACGCTACTTTCCAGCTGTCTAGAGAGGTCGGGCGTTGGTGGACTGCGGTGAGTCTGCTTGAGAAGTAGAGAGTTGGTCCATCGGATATGGGGGGCCGCTTCAAGGAGGTATTCTTCGAGAGATATTTCCCGACTTCCACTCACGATACGAAGTCCGATGAGCTCACGAGCCTGATGTAGGGTACCCTGATAGTGCAGAGATATGCAGCCAGATATATCAAGTTATCTCGATTCATGACGTACTTGGTCCTAAACGAGTACGAGAAGGCTCAGAGGTTTGAAAGGGGTCTAAGGAAAGACATTCGTCGGCTTATGGGGATGCTGCAGATCCGCGAGTTCTTTGTTTTGGTGAATAAAGCCACCATAGTTGAGACCGACCTCTAGGGAGACAATGGTGGTGCAGGAACAGAGGAAGAGGCCAGTATCTTCTAGGTCTCAGACTGGTCCTCGGTAGGGACAGTGGAAGAAGAAGAAGAACTACAGTTCAGGTTATTGGCAGAACATCGAGCGGCAGAATTCTCAGGGGGATCCATCCTCCGCACTGTGCGCCAAGTGCCATAAATGGCATAATGACGAATGTCAGCCATTTTGGGGTAACTGCTACAATTATGGCAAGCCGGGCCACATGTCACGGAGCTGTCAAGCACCGAGGAGAGATACACTTGCATAGAGTCAGAACCATGGGAGTAATTAGATGCCTTAGGGAAACTACCAGGCAACCACGGCTCTAGCGAGGGTATATTCACTTACTTTAGCAAATGCAGAACACACTGGGAACGTGGTGATAGGTACCATGTTACTACTTTCGAATAGAGCTGTCATTTTATTTGATTCGGGAGCAACTCATTCGTTTATATCTACTAGTTTTGTAAAGTTGCGTGGGGTTTGTAGGCACCCTATTTTTGTCCTAGCCAAATAGAACAAGGGGTTCCCTTTTATTATTTTATTATTATTATTATTATTATTATTATTATTATTATTATTATTATTATTATTATTATTATTATTATTATTATTATCGTTATTATTTTATTATTATTAGCATTAGTATCTTATTTTGGCTATTATTGTTTTTATGTTATCATTATTATTATTATTATTATTATTATTATTATTATTATTATTATTATTTATTACTTTTAATATTAGTATTATTACTTTATTTTTATAAATATTATTATTATTATTTTACCAATAGTGTCTTAATTTTTATTTTTACTATAATTATTTATTATTATTTACTATTAGTAGTAGTATTATTATTATTATTACCTTATTCATACTAATATTATTATGATAATTATTATTATTATTATTTCCTTTTTCATTATTACCATAGGAATAAAAGCATAAAAACAAAAAGGAAAAGAAATATAAAATAAAATAAAAGGAAGTTTTTCTATTAGGGTTTTCAAAAATTTTTATAAAGATAGGGGGCCGGGCGCTGCACAGACGGCCGGGGGGGAAGAGAACACACGGGCGCACAGGCAAGCCAAGAGCAAAAAAAAAAAAACAATTTCTTTTCTTCTTCTTGATCTTCTTCCCTCTTCCCCAACAACTCCGGCCATCACTCTCTCCATCACCCATCAGCCCTCCGCGACACAATCATCTACCCTTAGCCACCCACCGAACACCATCAACCACGACCAGCCACCCCAAGACACTCGCAGCAACAGCTGCTGCCGCCGTCCTCGCCTGCAACTCCAACCACTCATCAGCAAAACCCGAACCAGAAGGCCACCCTGTCGCCAGCTTCCCGTGAAGCTGCCCTCTGCAGCAGAGCCGGCAGCAACGCCAGATCCATCCTCAGTCATCTCCAGTCACTGCTGCAACACTCCAGCCACCGACCAGACCTCCAGCCAGACGAGCACGAACCAGCCAGCCGAGCACGAGCCAGCCCTCCGACCAGCATCTCCGGCGAGCCAACCCTCCATCTTCGGCTATCTTGCTGCCAGCCGCCCACAGTAGCGATCCAGCCCCTCAGACGTCGTCGTGAGCACTGCCACACGCTCACCAATCTCCTTACCTCACGGCCATCCCCTCCCTCTGTAAGCTCCCTTGCACACACTCACACCCCCAGTAAATACACATGCACACACACCACAACACACACACTCACGCACACACAGCACACACATGTTTTTTTTATTTTACTTTATTGTACATGATTGTGTATTATATACTGAAGGATTCTTTACTTTTGCATGCATATATGTATGTATATACCATATTAGTATTATTAGATGTACATTATTGATTAATAATATTATTTATACATTATTGGTTATAGTATCATTGTCATATGAATATCATTATTAATAGTGTTGTTATATTATTTGTATATTACCATTAATAATATTATTATATGATTTGTATAATATTTCTAATATTGTCATCATATTATAGGTGTATTGTTATTATTAGTATTATATGATTTATATATCATTATTAGCCATATTATTATGTAGTTGGTTCATTATCATTAGCATTATTATTATATTAATTATATTAGTATTATTACTATATTGTTTATATAGCATTATTGGTAAGATTATTATATAATTAGTATGTTACTATTATTGGTTATATCGTTGTTTATTTATTAAGTATTAATATTAGATGAATTGTGTTAATACAAATGTTATATTATTTGTACATTATTGGTAGTATTAAGTGCATTGTTTATGTATAAATACAAGCATATTGTTTATTATTGTTAAAATATTATTAGTATTATCATCATGATTATAATTAGCATGTTATTGATGTTTTTAGGGTTTGATTGCCTCTATATAGATTGTTTATTAATTTTAGGGTTATGAGTGTTTCCATATTATTATCACATTTTAACTTTAGGAGTTGTTACGTTTCCAAATTATTAGTACATATTTTTTTTTAAGATTTTTGATTTATTTCCATTTTATTGCACGTTAATTTTTTTAGGGTCTGATTATTTCCATGTCATTGTATATTTATTTTTAAGTTTGTCTAAATGCTATAATTTCGTCTTATTTGTTTACATGTTTGTTTATATTCAACTGTTAGGGTTTGACCTATTATCATATTTCCTTTATTGTTAATATTAGGGTTTTGTTAGTGTTATGTCAAAATTTTGATTATTTATAATTAGGGCTTTTACATGTATTTGTTAGGATATGTTATTATCATATTGTATACTTATGAAAATTAGCATGTATATGTATTATTAGTCTAGCAGTGTTATTATGGTATAATATTAATATTTACGTGTTATGATATATATAAATATTAAAGTGGCATTATATATTGTATTGGTATTTATGTGTTATTATTATTGTGAGATATACATGTGTTATTACTATAGTAGTATTGTTATTACAGGTAATGTATTATCATTATAATATATTAGGGTTATTATTATCACATATTTCTGGAATTTTCAACTATATCTTATGTTTATATTTCGTATTGTGGTATCCTAATATTCTAGTATTACTATTTTTTTTATCTTTGTTATTAAGTTTAAATTATTATATCTATTATCCAAAACCTCCCAAACTAGTATTTTCATACTTAGGAAAACCCATAAGATTTCTAAAATTTGGGAGTGTATTTGATAAAGTATTTTTAATTTTTAATCCCTATGATTTTATTGCGGGGGTATGAGCCTTGGGGCATCACGTACCCTAAGCTCTGAGGGAATATATGTATATATATATATATATATATATATATGTATATATTTATTTATTTATTTATTTTACATGTATTTATAAATTCATAAAAGGGAGTAATTTAAAGAATTATTAGATTAACTTAGGGATAATTTCAAATTAATTAGGTACTGTTCGTAAGAACGGGCGCGTAGGGGGTGCTCGTATCTTCCCCTCGCGTAACCGAACTCCCGGCCCCAACTCTGGTAATGTAGACCGATTCTACCCCTAACGGGGTAGTAATCATGTGTTCTAACCGCACTAAAGGTTAGTGGCGACTCTGATATCCATGTTTTTCCATGAAAATATTAAATTGATTTTTGATTTCACCGCCTGGGGCACACGCGCTCCCAGGACGTCGCGATAGGGTTGAAACACGAGTGATGCATGAGAGATTGTTTGTGGTTACGCCGACTGGGAGTGTAATGATCTGTAGTAAGATGTTAGGAAACTGTCCAATGGTAATTTGGGGAAAGCTACTACCGGCGAATCTTGTAGTATACGACATGTCTGGTTTCGATGTTATACTGGGGATAGATTGGCTATTCTCTAGTTATGCGGTGATTGATTTTCATAGGAAGGTAGTAGTGTTCAAACCTCCTGAAAAGTAGGAGTATGAGTTTGTGAGATCATATGTGCGTTTGACGCCATAGATTCTATTGGCATTACAGGCGAGGAGGCTACTCTTGGATGGATGTCAGGGGTACCTAGCTTGCGTGAAGGAATTGTCGCGGGTGGAGTTGAGGCTCAGGGATATTCAAGTGGTCAACGTTTCGGATGTGTTTTCAGAAGATTTACCCGGTTTACCTTTGAATTGTGAGGTGGAGTTTGCGATAGAGTTGCTGCATGGCAAGGCACCGATCTCTAAAGCTCTGTATCGGATGACTCCAGCAGAACTTCAAGAGTTGAAGAAGCAGTTGCAGGGAGTACTGGACCGAGGTTTTATACGACCTAGTGTATCGCCCTGGGGAGCTCCAGCTTTATTTGTGAAGAAGAAGGATGGGTTGATGCACATGTGTGTTGGTTACCGTGAAATTAACAAGGTGACTGTGAAGAATCATTATCCATTGCCTCGTATTGATGATCTCTTTGACCAGTTGTAGGGAACACAGGTCTTTTCGAAGATCGACCTACGGTTAGGGTATCATCAGGTGAGGGTTCGATCTAAGGATGTTGCGAAGACTGCTTTCCGAACCAGATATGGCCACTATAAGTTCTTAATTATGCCTTTTGGGTTGACGAATGCTTCGGCGGTGTTCATGAATTTGATGAACAAGTTTTTCCATGAGTACCTGGACCAGTTCGTAGTGGTATTCATCGATGACATTATAGTATACTCGAGGAGTCCGAAAGAGCATGAACACCATTTGAGGTTGGTACTACAGATTCTGCGAGAAAGGTAGCTGTATGCCAAGCTGAAAAAGTGTGAGTTCTAGTTGAATCAGGTTGTGTTCTTAGGCCATGTGGTGTCTAAGGGCGGTATCTTAGTTGATCCTAGAAAGATTGAAGTTGTGGTTGATTGGACAAGACTGAGGAATGTGCAGGAGGTCTATAGTTTTCTAGGACTGGCGGGTTATTATCGTCTGTTCATGGAAGGATTCTTTAAGTTGTCTGGGCCTCTGACACGATTGACCAAGAAGGGGGTGAAGTTTGGTTGGACCGAGGATTACAAGTAGTGTTTCCAAGAGTTGAAACGACGACTAGTTACTGCTCCGATCTTGACCATTCCTTCGGGGAATGACAGCTTTGTGATCTACAGTGACGCGTCTCTGAAAGGTTTGGGATGCGTGCTTATGCAACAGGGTAAGGTAATTGCTTATGCTTCTCAGCAACTTAAGGAGTACGAGAAGAATTACCCTACACATGATTTGGAGTTGGCCGCTGTTGTTTATGTGTTGAAGATTTGGCGACACTACCTGTACGGTGTTCAGTGTGAGATTTTCACTGATCACAAAAGCCTCAGGTACTTTTTCACGCAGAAGGAGTTGAATATGAGGCAAAGGTGGTGGTTAGAGTTGATCAAGGACTACGATTGCACAATCAATTATCACCCAGGGAAAGCTAATGTAGTAGTTGACGCGTTGAGTTGAAAGTCAAAGCATGTGGCAATGTCTACAGTTATAGCTCAACATCATATCAGACGGGATCTGGAAAGTCTTGGCATAGAGTTGGTGGTTGGTGATCATCAAACTTTCATTGCGAGCTTGGTGATTCAGCCAACTTTGTTTGAGCATATTAAAGCTGCGCAGGCTAGGGATGCGAAGTTAGTTGAGACTATGGAGAAAATACAGCAGGGATTGGCTGCGGATTTTAACATCTCTCAGGGAGGTGTGTTGAGGTTTGGGACCAGGCTGTGTGTTCCAAACGACGATGAGATCAGAAGGACAATTCTAGAGAAGGCGCATCATTCCTTGTATACGGTACATCTGGGTAGCACGAAGATGTATCGGGATTTGTGTGAGTCCTTCTGGTGGAGTGGTATGAAGAGGGATATTGCCCAGTTCATGGAGCAGTGTCTGACGTGTCAGCAGGTGAAAGTTGAGCATCAGAGGCTGGCAGGACCATTACAGCCCTTAGCTATTTCGGTGTGGAAATAGGAGCACATTTCCATGGACTTTGTTACCAAATTACCGCCAGGTTGACGAAATCTGCTCACTTTGTACCGATGAAGGTTAGCTACCCTTTGAGTATGCTAACAGACTTGTACATGCATAAGATAGTAAGGATGCACGGGGTACCAGTGTCCATTGTTTCAAATCGAGACCCGAGGTTTACTTCTCGATTTTGGAAGAGCTTGCAGGAAGTACTAGGGACGAAGCTTACTTTTAGTACAAGGTTCCACCCCCAGACTGATGGACAGTCGGAGGGGACAATATAGATTTTGGAGGATATGTTACGGGCTTGCGTGTTAGACTTTAGTGGTAGTTGGATTCAGTTTCTGCCATTAGTAGAGTTTGCCTATAACAATAGCTTCCATGCTAGTATCAGGATGGCACTGTTCAAGGCTTTGTATGGTCGGAGGTGTCGATCTCCTTTGTATTGGGATGAGGTTGGTGAATGTCAGGTGTTATGACCTGAATTTATGCAGCAGGCATCTAAAAAGGTGGGTTTGATCCGAGAAAGGATTAAATCGGCTCAGAGTCGGCAGAGGAGTTACACAGATGTTCGCCGCCAAGAGTTAGAATTCGAAGTGGCGGGTAAGTTATTTCTAAGAATCGCTCCGATGAAAGGAGTGATGAGATTTGGGAGGAAGGACAAGTTGAGCTTGAGGTATATTGAACCATTCGAGATTCTAGAATGAGTGGGTCTGGTGGCCTACCGGATTGCACTACCCCCCGTGCTCTTAAGGATCTATGATGTATTTCACATATCCATGTTGAGGAGGTACGTGCCGGATCTGTCATATGTTATTAGTAATGAGTCTTTGGAACTCCGGGATGCTTTGGCGTATGAGGAGGTATCGGTTCAGATTTTGGACCGAAAAGTTCAGAAGTTGCGTACCAAGGAGATACCGTTAGTGAAGGTTTTGTGGCGGAATCATGCGGTTGAAGAAGTTTCTTGGGAATTAGAAGCGAAAATATGCCGGAAGTATCCGCAATTGTTTTGAGTAGTAGCTAGATAGTGTATGTAGTACTCTGTTATCGTATTAGTATTGTGTAGTTAATCTGTGGGAGAGTCCTGTTCTATTGTGAGCTCCCGAGGCTATGCATGTATGTAACCATGGTATTCCTCCGCCATAAGTGAGGGAATGTATATATATATATGTATGTATTGTGATGGGGCTTCGTATAAATGGCCGTTGGTTCTTCTTAGAGTGTGTATGTATTTAGTAGTATAAATGAGTTCGTAATGAGAAATTGCAAATTTTGAGGACGGAATTTTTGTAAGGAGGGGAGATTGTAAGAACTTGAACTGTGATATAAGGACTAATTATATGAAAGAAGGGTATATTGGTAAATTGGGCAAGCTTCGTTGACGAAGTTAGAGTTCGTCGACGAAGTCCCTTCTGTACTCGGCGACGAAGTTGAGGTGCTTTTCGATGAGGAGAAGCTGAGGGGTTTCAAGAAACCAGGAATCTCAGGCTCGTCGACGAGGTCACCATCTCGTCGACGAGGTGTCTTAGTGACTCATCGACGAGGACACCATTTTATTAACGAGGACGACTGAGTCAAGGGCTATAAATACCAATTTCCATTACTTCCAAGTTAAGTAATCTCAAAATATCCTCTCCCTTTCTCTCTAGAATTTGAAGATCACTCTCCCTTTAGATTTCTTCGTCGTTCATCGCCTGATTCGTAAATCTGACGTTACCACATAGATTAGGGCAGGATTCTCTTTGTGAATAGTGGATCGGAATTTTGTTTCGAGCAGTTTCAGGTTTTGGTCCAAAATCGAGGTAAGGCTCAGTTTCCATTTCTGTTTCGAAATATATGTAGTGGTACGAATTGTAAGGAAGTATTGTTTTGCGTTGTTTAGGTTTTAGTGTCTCGGTTCGTAGTTTTGGGAGTCGTAGAGTTCGTGGTTCAATTTTGGGTTAAGGTAAGGGGAATCTATTTATATCATTTTATTTTTGAAATAGGGATCGGTAAACCTGTAGATTACGATCATATATATGTTTTAAGTACTTATTTGGGAAAATCTATCAGGTAAAAATGTGGGATTGTTGAGTTACAGTTTTCGGGAAAATCGGGATTTTCGAGTATCATCTCTATTTTGTTTGGAAAAATGTATATGGTATTTAAACTATATTATTGAGGTGATCGTATCCATATTTGTATAATACTGTATGATTGAATTGGAAAACGATATGATTTGCTGTATGCCAAATAAGTGTGGAATGTATGGTTGTATGTAATTGTTCCAGGTATTTTGTAAAATAGCTAGTGGCGGCTAATTACCATACGCTGATGAGTATAGGAACATAAGTTCCAAAATGCTTCCAGATTTTGTGAAATCAGCTAGTGGCGACTGATTACCGTACGCTGAAACAGCTATGTGGTGGCTAATTACCATACGCTGCCCATGTACCGGTTCATTACCGTGGGCGAGAGTGTCCGACTCTATATCCGAGGGTGTGAAATATCGCCAGTGTGTTTCGACTGGTCACCGATGGGTGTGAGGTACACCGTATTGGCGATGGACCACTGTGAGGCTTCGGTTATCACAGGGTATCAGTTGCTTAAGTGTGATGACACTGACCATATGTTTGGGTATTGTATGTACTGGAATGGATTTGTGAAAATACTGGAACTGTATGGAAATGTTTCGAAATTGTATCGTATTGTATGGTGTTATGTTTTATATAAAATAACACTAGTTTGTCACACACTGATATAACCTGCTTTCTTCCTTACTGAGAGGTGTCTCATCCCAAATGTATATACAAATATTTTCAGGTCCTTCGGGTAGCCGAAACTAACATCATAGCATCCGAAAGCGAAGGTGTCATTTAGCTACTATTAGTGCCTGGATAGGTACGAGTTTTGTAACCAGGTTGTCATGATTGTTTTTGTAGACACCCGGAGTATGTCTTTTACTTATGGGAACATATATTGTAGTGTTGTATAGACTCTGGTATGGTATGTTATATGGGTAGAATGAACATTTTCCGCTGTGTATTTGATGAGTATGGATGTGTATGTGTATGTTTTCTTTTGAGCTTCCGTATACCCCACGGGGTCGGACCCTCTTCTAGTATTGTATCATGTATGTTTAATTCATACAGAGATAGGTTAGGTTACTATTTTCACACCTGGGACCCATCTTCGGGTTCGGGGAGTGACAAGGAGAACTTGAAGAGGAGAGAGAAACATTGTTTTGCATGCAAGTTCTGCGCTGAAACCCGAGTTTAAGGCTATTTATACACATGCCCTCAGTGATGAGACACGTCACTTCGTCGATGAGGACATGAAAGGAGTTTGTCAACAAACGCTTATTCCTCTTCGACATAATTTAGATCTAAAAATAGCTCGATCTCGTGGAGGTCCTGAAAAGATAAGTTCATATTCGGGTGAGACACATCTCAGTAAGGGAAGAAACAATATATTAAAACAGCGTGTGACTAACATAAGATTTGTAAATAACATAAGTATACATTTTCATCATTTGCAAATCATTAGCATAATTTCTGAAATCATTTCCTGTTCCTATTCAAACACATGCAAGACATTGTACCTATGAGATTGCCTAAGGATAGGGGTGATTACCCATTTATACAAGTAGCACACCTCCGCTCTGATACTTTAGGTAACCCAAAGGTCACAACTGAAGCATACCAAAACACTCACCTTACTCAGTAAGCCTAGTAGTGATATAATCTCATATTCACTCACACAATTCATACAAAGGTTTACCAGCGAAGGCCCCGAGAATAAGGAAATCTATCCGCCCATACAAATAGTTTTCCTTTGCCCTAGCACGTTATGCAGCCTCATGCCACTTCTGATACTTATCAGTGCACTCGCCTTTCTCAACAAGCCCTCGAGCGAAGAGTTTACCCTACCCAAACGTAACATGTTCTACTAGCATACATACTGATAATACCATAATACATTATTCTGCCTGTCGTTATCCTATAATTATTAATTATTCATGTTCATAGCTTAACCATTTCATAGCATTTCACTTTACGTGGCTCATTCGATTTCACATTGTTCGCCTTTCATATTTCCTTAACATTCTCATTGTCTTTTAATTCCAACAACTCCCTTTTGGCTGTTATTTCTACAGCTCTCTTTTAGCTGTCATTAACATGATCTAAAACTCCCTTTTGGCTATCATGAGCATAATCCACAACACCTTTTTGGCTGTCATAAGCATAATTCACAGCACCTTTTGGCTTTCATAAACGTGATCCACAACTCCCTTTTGGCTGTCGTAAACATGATTTACATAAACAAACACATGCAACATATTCCATATAACATTTCATTTTAATGTATTTCCTACATAACATGCATCTCATACATATAACATAGTTTCATATAAGGTTCAATTTACTCATGCCACACTATTAGCAGTAAAATTCATATATATGTATTCCTCATAAAATAAGTTAACCTGCATTTAACATTCATATACTCAAAATATACCTTTCTTATTTTACATAATTATCCTAAAAATATCTTTCACTTTCATTAGTTCATTTTCACATATATGTGTCTAATAAACAGTCCTAAGCTCGGAAAACATAATATAAATGATTTGCATTTTAAACTTATACCGAAACATATACACGTATATATAACACAATTCATTTTCCATTAAATTCATAAAAATTTTGGTTTAATATATATATATTCCCCCTTACCGAATTTCTTGAACTACGCCAACAGGGACCTTGAAAAGATGTCTGCGGCGCTCACCCGAATCCTCATTCAATAATCCTAATTCAATTAAATCAACCCTAAATAAAATACTATTTTAATATTTCATAGGCCTTTAAATTCCAAATAAATAATTATACCATCAAATATAACAAATTTACTTAATTTCCCAAATCTCACTCTTTCTTTGGAGTGGGACCTAGGAAACCTAAATTGGAAATTTACTCTAGCCAAAATGACGACGATCGCGACTATTACCCCATGGTGGTGCCCAATCGTCAATTTAGCGGCAGATTTAAGGAGAAATCAAAGAAATAGGGAGAAATTACCTTATCCTAAGAATGGTGTCTATGCTACTCCCACGACAAATCCGCTCTAGTAGAAATGTCAGTGGTGGAGTTAGGAACCCAACGGTACCTTTCATTTCTCGATCGGCCAAATAACTTTCGAGAAATGAGGGGAGAGAGAGACAGAGACGGAGAGAGGCGAGAGTTACAAAAGGGGGGTTGGACTCTGTAATTTCAAATTTGAGGATGCTTTAGAAGCATCCTAATTCCTTTATATATACATCTTTACTTATAATATAATATAATATATTAATAGATTATATTATATAATATAATTAATAATAATTATTTAATTAATTTAATTTTAATTTTTGTAATTTAATTTAATTTAATTTTGATCACTACACTATCTTTTAAAGCTGCTCTTGAAAAAGAAACTCCTTTTTCATCTAAGTTAACTTTGTTTCCTCCTAGCCAATCATCAAATTACAATCATCCTTATTTTCAGAAGAATTATTTTCAAAATAATTTTGCTGTCAAAGATGCCTTATCATAAAATGATCAAGATCCAAGAAATGTTGCCAAAAAGATGATTGATTATAAGTTTCATACGATTCCTAAAGATTCGAAAAAGATTCAAATGTTTTATGAATTTATGTCGGTGGATGCCAAATCTGTTGAGATTTTTGAGCATATTGACAAGGATAATCCTACCAAAATCGCATTTTTAAAATTTAAAATCAACAAGATAATTTCGTTGTCATCTTGGTGTGATCTGATCTGTAAAAGAAGATTTTCAATCGACTTTGAACTGCAATATTTCAATTATTGAGATGCCTGGTATAAGGCGATCCTTTTTGAGAACAACAATTTCTCATTTTCCTGTTTATTTTGGTAAAGAATTTTTTGGAAAAGCTATAGTCTGGTTTCATGTCTGGTGGGGCTTGAATGTTGTGGATGCTCAGTACTATAACTACAGATGAGTATGAGTGCAACCACACTATTGTGTAAGTGTTGGTGGATGATAGTGGATTTTTCCTAAGTGCACACCTAATTCCAGACCAGGATGTGATAGGAAAATCGTACTTATAGACATGTTACAGTTTGATTTAGTCTGGTCGGTTTACCAGTTAAGTCCAGTTTTCGGACCGCACAAACCAGTCATGGGAGTAAACATGACACATATGAGTAATAATTTATCACATCTTCCAGAGGTTAAATATACTACCTCATCTAGAGAATAAACATCTCACCTATTCGTGAGGTCGATTTTAACATTTATTTGGGTGGTTTAAAATATACCCTCTTTAGTAGGTAAATATTTACCATCTATTATGAATACTAGATATATAGCCTCTTTAGGAGGTCTATCTTTTCGAGAGATTAAATATATAACCTCTTGAGGAGATCTATCTTACCATCTGTTCTGAAGATTGATACTCTTTAACTTTAAAAGACATATTCTCTTTTGGAGAATATTATGCTCTTGTGGAGTAAAACTTAAAAGATATAAATTAAATAAGATTTAAAGATATATTTCAGATAGTTATAGTTTCGGGCTGATGACATGCTATAAAAGATGTAGGAAAATAAATAAAGATGAGATAAAAATTTTATGTGATTTGGTTATGCCTACTCCAGCGGATGAGATAAAAAACTTCACTATTTCTAGAGAAATTATAAAATGATTTGGAACCGACCTTGTATAAAATATCTTTATTCTTTCTATCTCTCATCTGCTTTCATCCTTTGTATATGTCTACTTACTTCAAGTATGAAATGTATGTGTCAAAATGAGAGGAAGAGAATGTCTTTGGATAGTAAAGAATTTATGATGGTAAAATAATGAAGGGTGACAACCATTAAAATTTTATGATTTCATAACACGGTTTATTTATTTATTTAATTCGACCCAAAAAGAGTTGAGAATCACTAATGTTATTTTTTCCTCCTTTGAAAATTTGATTTTCGAAGACTTTCTCCCTCGGCGTCTCCTCGCCGCTCGGGTTGCTCGATTTCTTTCAACAGGGAGATTATCATTTTCAAGCTCTTCAATTTGACCTTAACGAGATCGTCATGGCTCGACGAACGGTACCGATCCTAAAACATATTCTTCAAAGATCATCATCACCTTCATTGGACAACGCGGTTCTTCTAGGGTTAGGATCGAGATGCGATCCGAAAAGATTCGTGACGTACATGCCCCGTCCCGGCGACGGCGCTCCCCGTGCCGTCACGCTTATTCCTGGCGACGGCATCGGCCCTCTAGTCACCGGCGCCGTCGAGCAGGTGATGGAGGCGATGCACGCGCCAGTCTACTTCGAGAGGTACGAAGTGCACGGAGACATGAAACGAGTCCCTCAGGAAGTGATGGATTCGATCAGGAAGAACAAGGTGTGCTTGAAGGGTGGTCTTGCGACTCCCGTCGGCGGAGGCGTGAGCTCGCTGAATGTTCAGCTGAGGAAAGAGCTCGATCTCTATGCTTCGCTGGTAAACTGTTTCAATCTTCCGGGGTTGCCAACGAGGCACGAGAATGTGGATATTGTTGTGATTAGGGAGAACACGGAAGGGGAGTACTCGGGGCTGGAGCACGAGGTTGTTCCCGGCGTTGTTGAGAGCCTTAAGGTATGTGATCGATTCATTGGATGAGGTTTTAATGCGATGGATGTACCTGTAACTTCGACATGTTTTTGGCATGTTTATGTTTGAATGTTGTTGAAACTATGGAGCTGTGTTTTTCTATGGGGAGCGACTTGAACGGTTCGCAGTGATAATATTATTATTCAATTTATGAATTTCTGCTTTTAAGATCCGGCTAAGCTGTCCTTAGTTTGCACTGCTCAAGTTCCCTTTTTTATCAAAGGATTTTCGCTCTGTTGATTGAATTTTTATTAGTCCCCAAAATTTGGAAATGATGTTATTCTCTGTAACTCTGGAATGAAATATTGATTGCCTTCTTTTCAAACAATAAAATGTTACCGTGCTAACATTTCTTTGCTCATGGTTTATTGTGAAGTGAATAGACGTTTTTAGAAACAGGGGAACCACCTTACATATTTACCTCTGAAATTTTTTATTGACAAACTGTTTTGGATGTAAATAATTGAAAATTAAGCTGTCATGCTTTGCTTTGTGTTGATGCACATAATTGTCAGCTCTCTGACAGTGTATGAATATCATCTAATGGTTGAGGCTCCAAGACAGTCCTTCTTAACGAGATTAGTTCTTCCATGTGTGTTTTATTTTATTAGACGTTTTGGGGAGTATTTTATAAATTAGTTTAGGGGGCTGCATATTTTCAGTTTGGGGGAGGGGGCGAATCTGTATGCCTCTCATTGCATTCTTTTGCCAGATAATGACAAAGTTCTGTTCAGAGCGTATTGCAAAATATGCTTTCGAGTATGCTTACCTAAACAATAGGAAGACAGTGACAGCTGTGCACAAAGCGAACATCATGAAGCTTGCAGATGGTCTATTCTTAGAATCTTGTCGAGAGGTTGCAACAAAATATCCCGGAATCAAGTACAACGAAGTTATTGTGGATAATTGCTGTATGCAACTTGTTTCAAAGCCTGAGCAATTTGATGTCATGGTATGTATCTCTATATCATGGCTTAGTTGTTATCAAGCCTTTTTTAAAAGTCAGTACTTTAGTTTTTATCAAGCTTGCCTGGTACTTTATTTATAAATTATTTTTAATAAACTTGAATATTTAAACAGTAGAAGAGGCAATGGTTAAGATTTTGGAGGATTGATGGAAGAAGAGGACAAGGGGGGAAATTCATGTTGTAATTTTTTTTATCATTTAATGGACACCATAATTTGTCAATAGTCACTTCTTGCTTACTCAAAGTGATGTTATTTAAATGAACAACTTAATGTTTGCGTCACTCACATTTGTTTATTTATTCTTTTGCTGCATACTCCCTTGTTTTTCCTCAATGATATTTTATTTGTATGCATTTTCAGTTTTACCAGTTGTACATACCACATACTTTGTGACAATGTCGGTCTTTGTGTCCTTGCTATACAGACATGCATCTATGTGCTGTTGGCTTTCGTTGAAGATTTACAAATTTCATACAAAATTTTATTCTGTTAATTGTTTTGAGACAAATTTTTTTTATTATTTTTGTTTTCTAAATTTGGATGGCTAATGGTAAAAACATCAGGAAAATATACAAAGGAACCCAATGCGAAGTAGTGATGTTGAAAAAGAGAAACTGAAAAAATTATATTATGCAAATATGAAATAATGCTGTTCTGCTGCTGAATTCTGCGCACATGGCAACTCTCTTCACTAGAAAGTTTTTGTCTCTTTTAATGGATCAAGAACCTAGAGGGAGAGACATGTGTCATGGCAATTAGATAACTTGTTTCAATTAATGGCGACTGAGGAAACTGCTGAAGTTCTTGGGCTTATAATTGATGAACACTTGGTTCTCTGTGGCAGAGTTAATAAAATACTAGGAAATCATTCCATCATCAGAGAAAATTTTGGCACTATAGGTTTCGCCATCCATCTCTCTCTCTCTCTCTCTCTTGTGGTCATGTTATTTTTTTTTTTTTCCTTTTCTGGAAATATTCTTGAGTGGGATTCTGAGGTGATTAAACATTGTTTTAGAATCAATTTTATCACCATAATTGTTGGCAAAATTTCCTTTTGAAGTGGTTACTCATGGAATGCTATTTTTTTAAATGAGAACATTGGAAGAGAATCCTGAAATCTTGTCATTTATAATGTGGCACATCATCAGTGTGTATAAGTGTCCTTTTGTGCAGCATGGATTTAAGAGAAAGCAGTGTGAACTTTGGTGTTTTGAAAAGTATGATGTGAAAATAAGGCTGATGCAGGGTGTAATACATTTTGCAGGTGACACCTAATCTTTATGGCAATCTAGTTGCAAACACAGCTGCTGGTATTGCTGGTGGTACAGGAGTGATGCCTGGAGGTACGTAGTCAACATATTTGTAGTTTGGACTTTTTCTTATTGCATGTTTTTTTTTATAAATATTTTAAAATATTATTCATTCGTCTTTCTCCGTAATATGATCCCTGATTCTTGATTCCTTCCCTTCACCTAAGTTACCGTACATGAATCGTTTCCTTGTTTACAAACACTGAAATTCTGCCACTGCCATGGAAATGGTGGCTGTAACCTTGAGAACACTAATTGTCGATGGCTTTTATTGGGTATGCCCAGCAACTTTACCCCTTGTCACATATTCATGGAAACACCATCTAGGTGTTGGGGCCTTTCTTCATCTACAATCTTAGTGTCCCCAATCTTGACTGCTACCCCAGTGCCATCTGCACAACCCTTTGCCATTTCAAGAAATTTCTTCCAACCCAATACCTCCTTGTTATATGGGAGGCATATCATTTGAATTGCTCCTGTTTGTGGGATCATCTCCAAAGTAGGTGTGTGTTCAAATCGAGTCAAGCCGAGTCAATATGGCGGAATACTCACACTCAAATTTACTAAAAAGGTTAAGCTCAAAACTTGATTTGAACTTGATTGATCACAGCATTGTTGATCTTGAGCTTGACTCAGTTGTAGGTTCCTAAGCCTCGGGCTTAGCTCAATTGAGCTTGATCTGATCTGATCATTAATTAACATAAAAATATATAAAAATAAAGCAATGTATATATTATATAAAATATATATTATAAATGACATATTAGATGACTTATATGATAAAAAATAGTAAAATTACAAAATCGCGATTAGTCTTGCAAGTCATATTACAAAACTCGAACTCAAGTCATTAAACTACTCGAATAACATGATCTTGATTGTAACTCGAGTAGAATAAAGCTAAGTTATGGAGCGAATCGAGCTCGAGTAGCTTGCTAGTAGGCTCGACTCACTTACACTCTTACTCTAAAAGAGGAGATGAGTCAAATGCCTGGCCATTTGCTCTCAGACGGAGCATATTTATATGGTTGGGTGAATGAACATTTTTTTTCTCCTGATAACAAAGTAGTATATTAAAAGAGAAAGAATGTACATCAGAAAAAGAGAAGAAAAAGAACAAAGAAAAGATTGGGAGGATAAGAAATCCTATCTTTACATCAATAGAAACTAGTTACAAAGAATGCAACCTAAACTGAGAACCAATTCAATGTAGCAGAGCCAACCAATCCCGCTGTAGGTCTTCCAGAGAAACATGACAAAAAAAGAAAACATATGCTGAAAACAAAACCACAGCAATGCAAGATATACTACTTACTCCATAGCAAATTGTGGTGCTTGAACATTTTCACCCAAGTATTTGCTGGTTTGATAAATAGAAATGAGCTCAACTCCATCATTATCCACTTTCTTTCTTCAATTGATAAAGTAATAAGATAACATCTTTGTTTATCTCAGTGATGTTGAAAACTCTATCTTTGTTCCGAAATACAAATTGCTTTTTATTAATAGAAATGCTAGTCTCCACCTTGAGCCCTTGAGATAGTATAACATGAAACCTTGAACCAGTTTTGAAACTCAGATTGGAGGGGTTGTCCAACTGTGTCGTATTGGAATCAGTTAACTGTTAATCTACTGGTTCGAGTAAAGCCATAAACTGGAAATATCATGAATCAGTGCCAACCTGCGTGAAGTCTAAATTGTTTGGAACTACTTATGCAAAGTGCTTTTATAAAAAAATGCTGAATTTAATAAGTGCTGAAAGTCGTGTGTGTGGTTGTATTAAAAATAGTGCTGATTATAAGTGCTGATAAAATAAGTGTCATTTGGATACTAAATTTTATTTGAGTGTTGCATGAATTTAAAAGACTGAATTTGAAAATAATAATATTATTGAATTATTTTTCAATATATAACTAATAGAATAATATATAAAAATAATTCATAATTATTAAATTATGTTAATAGTTAGTAAAATAATAAAATATTTTAATTAATATTTCCCTAATTAATGTTTTAAATTAACATTGTTAATATTTTGATTAACAATGTAATTAATTTTATGTTAATTGATATTTTGAATTACAATTTTAATATTCTCCATTAAAAAAATAATTATTATCTTTTACTCATTATTTCTAACATTTTAATTAAAAATTAACTAACATTTTAACTAAAAAATAATTACTAACATTTATAATTGACATTTTAATGAAAAATTTTCAATTAATTTTTTAATTCCAGAAATAAACAAATCTGGTAGCAACCAAGTTATAGGAATTGGCCGAGGGGTACATGTGAGTCATGTGATGGAGGAGTGGCGGTTGCATGATTGGAGGCAACGATTGTACAATTGGAGGCAGAGGGGTGCTGAGTAGCAGTGGTAATGCACAGTTGTTGCGTTGACCTTCAATATGTTAGGGTTTACTTTCACAAATCTATGAAGGGAAGCTTTTCAGTGTGTACAAAGGGGGAGGAGACATCCCATGCTTCAATAGCTCCAAAGTAAATGGCAATATATGAACTTTGTGAGGCTAGCAAGCACAACCACTGGTGGCTGGAGGAGCTCTGCACTGCTTTGCTGGAAGCCTCTCAAGAGAGGTAGTTGTAGGCTAGAAATGGGGGGTTGAAAGACTAGGGTGAGAGGGAGGAAAGGGGAGAGAGACATAAGAGGATCAAATTACATTACAGCCAGCAAATCGTCATAATCATGAAATTGCTACCACCTCTCCTCCTCTACAGTGACAACTTATAAGTGGGCAAAAGGCAATCTTGAGTAGCTTCTTAAATTTCACTTAAAAACCACATAAAAGGTGGTTGTATAGTACCTTTTTTTCAAATAAGCACTTATTGCCATATCAGCTGAACACCACGTTTTCAGAAAAGTACTTATTTAAGTGAAAAGTGATATAAGTGCTTATTTTTTAAGTGCTCCCAAAGGGGCTAAACGGGTCAATCCTGGTGAACCAGCCGAGTTGATCTGGCCTTATATAACTCAAAATATAAAAGCCGAGTCTCGAGTAACTCCCATAAAATATGAGTAGAATTTGAAGCGAAGGAGATTTGAACCCATGACCGGATGGGGGAAGAGTATGAAGCTTGTCACTGCTTATGTATGCATTAGGTGACCAACTTTATATAAATATTAGAAACTTACTGCATGAATCTAGATAAACACACATACATTCCAATTACCACCCTTACTTTCTCTTTCTTTTCTTTTCCTAGTTAAAAAAACAAAATACTATGATGGCTCTGTCGCTTTCTATATTTCCTCTCTTTCATATTCATGTGATTCGACAATCCGCAAGTTTTTTTATTTATTTTTTATTCAATCAAATAAAATAAGGAAAAAATAATCTTCTTTATTTATTTTCATATATTTTATGAATTCTATTGGACTTATTTAAAATATTTTGTGCCTTATCCTATGTTTGGGACTTTAGATTTGGATTTGTGTAGATTTGGATGAATTGTAATACAAAATTGTACTAAATTTCATCCAAATCCATAAAAAAGAAATGATCCATACTCCCAGACACAGCAACAAGTAATTTTTAATTGAATCAAATAATCTGTTATTATTAGTTTATATCTGTTTGATTTCTAATAATAATTGTTATTTTTATGATCATCGCGAACATTAAATCCTATGGATACATACATACGTATGTGTGTGGGTGTGTGTGTGTTATCCTAATGTCACTGGTTCAACCACTGGGATGACCTACTAGTCCGACTGACCCAATGGCTCTGTGGGTTGGCCATTGGTCCAGTTTTTAATACCATGCCCTGAATTGTGGAAATAAGTGGTGAAATCAAGAGCCATGTAGTGCTGTTTCCTTTCACCACTTCAAATCCAAGTGGATCATGAGTTTGTAGTATGATCAATTGATTTGTTTTAAACATAAAGGAAATTTGTAACCATGAGCAACTTGGTTAGATCAAGCTGACTCTATTAAAATTAATCAATACTAAACTTTTGAGCATGGTTTGAATACCTGGATCGGACCGGCTGGTTTGGCCCAGTTCAACTGGAAGTGGTCACTAGGTCGGTTTGATCAGCTCATCAGAATCGAGAATGAGCTGAATTAGGATTGACCCAATCAATTTGACCGAACCGGCTAGAACCAGTCTGAACTGGGGTTGAAGGTTGGTCAACCCGGTCCTTTAATTTGAAAAGGGAAAAAATATATAGAGAAGTATAAGGGGCTTGACTTGAACCCAAGATGTATAGGAAAGAGAGCACTCAGAGCATGTCTTACCACTGCACTAATTTGTTGGCTGCATTAAATGACAGAGTGTATTTTATGTATTGTGTTAAAGTTACTTTTCTCAAGCTAACAAATTCTATTTTCTTCCATTAAAGCAAAAAATAAATAAAATAATAAAATAGCTACACACTAGGATTACAAATACACCAACTTTAGCTAATATTTTTTGGATAAAAATAAAATAATAAATTATAAATAATATTTTTTGAAAACAAGAAAAATAATTCAAAATTTTAATTAAGATGACCATTAGTCATTATTTTTTGACTTTCAATGAACTATGTGTGAGATTACAATTTATATCTTTATAATATTTATGTATGTAAATGGTGTAATATTATTTTTGCAAGAAAATATTATTGCATATAATATTAGGCACTTATATATATTACATATTATATCATATTGATATCACTGGTTCAACCACCGGTCGATTACCGGTCCAGGTATTAAAACCATGCTTTTGAATGCTTGATGAAATGTTTTAAGCTAGTCTTCTATGCATTTAACTTAGACTTGTAGTTACACATTTGAAATTTCTTAATTTTACATGTTCTGTTTTTTAGGCTTCTGCATGGTTTTTTTTCTTGTTTTTCGTTTTTTTTATTGTGGCTTTGAAAATAGTAATAAATCTACTACACCATGAGTACTAGTCTGGCCACTCTCAGGTAGGGGGAGACTAGCAGCTTGGTGGTCTTTGTTATACTATGTTGGTCATATTGGCATTCTGGCACTGGAAGTGGCTAAATATATAACCCTCATGGGGCATTTGGCGTGGGTTATCCTAAATGGCTCTAGGAGTCATTTTCTTGGGTATATCTAGGAATAAAGTTTCTATCTCATGGGAATATATTTTGTTTGGCTAGGATTTTTGGGAATGTAAGATTATTATATTGTATGACATGAAATGAGTATTTAGTGTTATTTCAGTATAATTACCATAAATTCCTAACCTACAATTATGATAATATTAAGCACATTCTTATAATTAGGGAAGAGCATTCTGTCAGTTCGGTTAAAAAATTTTGGTTAAAAAATCTCATTAACCGAACCGAACCGAAATTCCTTATTAACCAAACTCAAAACTGAACGAACCGAATTTTAGTTAAATTGGTTAACCAATTTTAACAGATTTAATATTTTAATATATATAAAATATAAATAATATATAAAAAATATTTTAATATATAATATATATAATTATTTATTATTAATTTATAATTTTTGGTTAATTCGGTTAACTGAATTAACTGAACCGAAAATCAAAAATCAAAATTCAACGAAAATGAAAACCGATCAGAACCGAATAAATTTTTAACCGAACCAGACTGACCGAATTTACTCAATTAATTCGGTTTTAATTGAATTATGCTCATCCTTACTTGTAATGTGCGTACATATGTAATAATTATAACAATATTTAATAATATCTCTTATTGACAAATAATAGTAAATTCTAATAATATTTTTTTAATGATGACGATGATGATGATGATGATGATTAATAATTATTGCTATTAATGATTATGATGTAATAATAGTAATAGTAATAATTATAATTAATAATAATAATAGCGAACAAGGAGTAATTTGGCAGTTAATGGTAAGAATACTTTTGCCCCATTCCAAAAAGAATCAAATATTTCTTTAGGCAGTGGAGTTCTTGAATACCCATGATTTGGGGGGCCATCATTGCATTCCTAAAGAACTCAAGAAGCCTATTACTCAAGATTTTCGGGTTCTCAATGAGGGCATCCAACATTTGAGAAACCACATTCTCAGGAATCATGGAGGATAGATAGACTTAAATGCCCCTTTAGAAATGAAGCATTGGAAATGTCATTGGAAAAACTTATTACTTGTTGACATAGTCGTCTTTGGTAATATATGTGCCTCATGCATCATAGAGCTCTACATCCCAAATTGAAATTTATGATTGTTTCTTTTGGAATTTCAAACTGAAGAGACTCAATTTGCATTGGAAGTTTTGAACATCTTTAATATGGTTGGTTTGATTCCAAGTCATCTGAAGAATTAGGCTTTGTAATGCTGAAATTATATGAGATGCATGAACTCTGATTCACATACCTGTTTTTTTTTTAATATATTATTTTATCTCCAACAATTCAAACTAAATCACAATATGCATGCAGTGATGTTATGTTTCACCTCAGAGTTGAGTTTCATTTGTCTGCCCATTATTGATTCAAACAGAGAAAATGACAATTTATTGAGAAATTTGAGTAGTGTATTTTGAGATTTTGATTAAAATGAATGACCTAACTTGAAGATAGGTCTCTCCCTCTATTCATAATACAAATTAAATACATTCTAATGATAATAATACCCTTACTAAGTCTTGCTAGTTAACATACTAACACACTTAATAATACAAAAAGACATAAATAACCTCTAACACTCCCCCTTAAGTTGGGGTGTAAATGTCATATGCTCCTAGCTTGTCACAAATAAATTTAACACGAGCACCCTTCAAAGCTTTGGTAAACAAATTAGCAAGTTTTATATCAGACTTCACATAAACGGTAGTAATGGTCTTCTGCACAAGTTTCTCTTGAACAAAGTGGCAATCAACTTCAATATGCTTCGTTCGCTTATAAGGACTGGGTTGAAGGCAATATGAAGAGCAGGTTGATTATCACACATCTTCTTCATAGGTTGAGAATGCGAAAATCCCTGTTCTTCCAACATGTTCTTCAACTAGACAAGCTCACAATAGTTCTATATTCTGATTCAGCACTTGACCTGACTGCCGCAGTTTGTTTCTTACTCTTTCAAACCAAATTACCACCATCAAAGCTAGGATGGAAGATACAGTGGAGTCTAAGGAGGTGGTTTGGAGGTCCATTTGTTTTTGGATTAGGTGTATTTTGGTAGAGCACTCTGTTTTGCAATCCGGGTCCGGGGGGTTTGATTTATTTGATTTACCATGAATAGTTCCGCATAGTCGTAGAAGATAGTGTACGGTTGTTTGAGAGAAACCATCAATAGGTTTTGTGAAGTTGAATGTTGATGGAAATTGTAGAGGTAATCCGGGTCTGTTTGGGGGTGGAGGCACTATTTAGGATTCTTTTGGCAATCTCAGAGGTGCCTTTTCTTCTTATTTTGGTCAAGGTACGAATAATGAAGTTGAGATATGCGTGCTTTGCACATGGGGGTGTTGTTATGTAAGGATATGAGTTTTTATAATATTGTTATTGAATGTGACTCTAAACTGATTGTTGATTGGATCAATAACGATAATTGCACGATGTGGTATTTATGGGATTTTTGGGAGGAGATTGTTTCGGAGCTTCAAGTTCTTCAGTTCTCTATTCGACATATTTATAGAGAGGCTAATCAGGTGGCTGATTACCTTGCTCGTCAAGGCGAAGAAGGTATGATATATCGATTTGAGGAGGGGGATGAGCTTCTGAGGAAGCTTAGAGGCATATTAAGACTTAATAGCCTTGGTGTCCCTAGTATTAGAGGTTAATGTTCTGTCTTTCGTTTTTTCTTTTGATTAGGCTTGTGTAATTTATTTGGCTGTTTCTTTTGTCTTGTTCTGCTTTGGGCCGTTTGGTTAGGCTTGTTTAGTTTTGGTTTTTTTGCTTTTTGTTTATGTTTGTGGTTGTTTTTGGGAGGGTTTTATTGGTTATTTGTAATCTCCTAGAGGTTGTGCTTGTAACCATAGTTTTCCTCCGCCATAAGTGAGGGTTCATTAATTACCACCATCAAAGATACAACACTCGGTTGTGGATCTTCGGTCGGAAGGGAATCCAGCCCAATCTGCATCTGTATATTTGTGGATATAAATGGGACCCTGATCATGATATAATAGACCTCTCCTAGGTGCACTTTTAAGATATCTTAAGATGTGAATTATTGCGTCCCAATGACTTATCCTTGGAGAATCTAGAAATTGACTTACAACACTTGTTGTAAAAGATATATCTTGTCAAATGATTGTGAGATAATTCAACTTTCCGACAAGTCTCCCTATTGTCTAGGTTTAGGTAGCAAATCACCCATATTTGAGACTAACTTGTTGTTAGGATCCATGGGTGCATCAACCGGTTTAGATCCCAACAATCTAGTTTCATTCCACAGATCAAGAACATACTTCCTCTATAACAAAACGGTTCTCATATGAGATCTAGATACTTTTATACTCAAGAAGTATTTCAACGATCCTAAATCTTTGGTTTGAAATTAGTCTAGAGAAAAAAGTTTGAGACTTTGAATACCTTTATCATCATCACTTGTAATAATAATATCATTCACATAAACAATAAGAAGGATCCTACTTGATGAAGTATGACTATAAAGCACATAATGATCCACTGCACACCGTCGAAGACCAAATTCAAGTACTACAACACTGAAATGACCAAATCATGCTCTGGGAGATTGTTTAAACTAATATAGTGCCTTCTTGAGCCAACTCACTAAGATTGACTCTCCCTAAGCAACAAAATCAGGTGGTTGCTCCATATAGACCTCCTCCTAAAGGTCACTATGCAAGAAGACATTCTTCACATCTAACTAATGTAAAGGCTAGTGACAAGTAGTAGTTAAGGATATGAGCATATATACTGATGTAATTTTGGCAACCGAAGAAAAAGTATCAAAATAATCTAGACCATACCCCTAAGTATACCCCTTAGCAATAAGACGAGCCTTTTGATGAGCCACAGACCCATCAGAGTTGACTTTCGCATTGTAAACCCAGTGACAACCAATCACAGACTTGTTAGGAGGAAGAGGTACCAAGTCCCAAATGCCATTGTCATGTAAAACATTCATCTCTTCAACCATAGCATTCCTCCATCCAGAGTGGGCTAAGGCTTCCTAAACAAATTTAGGAAAGGTAGTAGATGATAAAGTAACAAAACAATAATAGGAGAGTAATAAGAAGTCATAGCAAACATAGTTGGAAATGGAATGTTGAGTACATGTGTGTTTACCTTTCCAAAAAGCAATGGGAGGATCAATATCATGGGAAATATGATCATCAGATGATGAAACCAAAGGTGTGGTAGTAGAAGCTAGAGAAGACTCTCTTCATTGGAGCTGCCGTCTTGATATACTTGAAAATTAGGATGATCAAGATGATGAGAAGGACTTGAACTACATAGAGACCTAGATGGTTGGTTGGGCAAGGATAGCAAAGTAGAATTTGAAAGATTAGGTAGAGGAAGATTCTCATTGAGTTCAGAAGCACTTTGGGATTGGGTATAGTATGGTGTAGACTCGAAGAAAGTAACATCGGCAGAAACAAAGAAGTGATGCAGCGGAGGACTATAACAACGATATCCCTTTTGAGTATATGAGTAGTTTTAGAAAGACACATTTTGTAGCATGAGGATCCAACTTATCCATTCTAGGAGTTAGTTGATGAACAAAGGACACACCCAAATATACGAGCAAGGAGAGAGAATAAAAATGAATTGGGAAAGAGAATGGAGTAGGGAATTTTACTACTGAGAATAGAGGATGACATCCAGTTAATCAGATAGCAAGCAATAAATACAACATCACTCCAAGACACTTAGGTGCATGTATTTGATAAATTAAGGTGTGAGTGATTTTAAGGATATGTTTAGTTTTCCTCTTTGCAACCCCATTTTGTTGAGTGTGGGCACATGATGATTGATGGACAATATCAAACTGAGTCATATAAGTGGTGAATTATGCACTGAAATATGCTTTAGCATTATCACTTCAAAGTATTTGAACTTGCAAACCAAATTGAGTCTTTATTTTAGAACAAAACGCACAAAATAGATGAAACAACTAAGAATGATCTTTTATTAAATATAGCCAAGTCATTCTTGAATAATTATCCACAAAAATTACAAAGTATCGGAAACCCAACTTGGACACAACTCTACTAGGACTCCAAACGTCAGAATGAGCTAACATAAATGGGCTTGCAGCTTGCTTATTGACTCGGTAAGTGAAAGGGTCACGATAGTGCTTTCCCAGCTGACAAGACTCACAACCAAGGCTAGGCATAGAACTCAAATCATGAAGAAGACGTTTTAACTTTTCTAGAGAAGGATGACCAAGAAGACAATGAATTTGGAGAGGTGTGGCAACAGAAGTTCAGGCGGTAGGAGATAGCGACTCAAAGTGATAAAGTCCACTAGATTCACACCCTTTGTCAATCGTCTTCCTCGTTTTCAATTCCTGAATAACCACATAATTAGGGAAGAATGCCATTGAACAATTCATAGATTTAGTAATCTTGCTAACAGACATAAGATTGAAAGGAAATTTGTAAATATACAAAACCAAAGGAAGAGAATGGAAGAAGTGGGATTTATAGTCCCAATTCCCTCAACTGTAGTGGTGGATCCATTAGCAAAAATAACATAAGGTAAATTTGCAAGATATTGAAGCATGGAGAAGAAGCTAGGTTTACTTGTGATATGATTAGTGGTAGCGAAGTCCATGACCCAAGGACTAGGACAAGTAGTGCTGGATGGCAGGCATACTATGGGATTACCTTTTTGGGCAAGAGATGCAATGGGAAGAGAAGCTTGTTGTGACGCTTGATATTGCTGGAACTTTGAATACTCTTCCTCTGACATGGATGCATCATGTTGCCCCCCACTCGGTTCCAAAGGTGTGGAATCGGTGGTGGCTGCATTGGTTGCCCCTAGAGCTGTGAAGTCGGTGGTGGCTGCATTGGCAACATGTGAAGGTCTATTGTGGAGATCCCAACATTGCTTAATAATATGATTACTCCTTCCATAATGAGCATGGTTCAAAATGGCGGTCGCGGGTAACGTCGTGTAACGATCACAGGTGTTGTGGGTCGCAGGAGACGCGGGTGTTACGTAACGGGAAGTGGGTGTAACGGTCATGAATTTTTTTCATGCATGCACAATAGATTCAATACTCAATATACACACTACACATACATGAATTTAAAAAGTGATTAATATCAAACATCAATAAATAGTTGAAAATACATGAATACAATATTACAAATTTATAACATAACACATGTCACCACCAAAAAGAATGACGTAGAGGGTCTTCATAATTTGCATTTGTATCTTGAGATTGAGATTGAAAATTATCTCCCCATCATTGTGGAAATACATAGCTGAATAAACCCAAGTTTGCGTCATTTCGTTGTTGCTCTTGAAAATGTATTGGTGGTGAAAATCCAACTGATATAGGGGGTGCATAATCTCCTCTTTGACCATATTTTGAATAATGTCCATAAGTTGGGGCTGGGGCTGGGGCTGCCTTTATTTAGTGTGTAGAAGAAGACTCACTAGATCTTGAGATTCTTGATCCACTAGGATAAAAATGTGAGTCACGAGATGCATAATGTGGATATGCTGGATGAGATCCATGTGATTGTGATGATGAATCATCTAAACCAAAGTCGCCAAAACTATGAACCACATCATATGAATCTTCAGCAGAATCACTAGGGTCACCATGAGCACTTCTTCTCTTGGGTTGTGAAGATTGGATGCCTGGAGGAATACCTAAGTCATAATTTTCAGGTATGTCATGTAGTCCATAACGATTAGAAGGATGTATATCCCTTACAAATAATGTCCCTGTGTGATATATTCATAATTATATTCTACACCGTTGCCTCCACCACCACTACTACCACCCCCCCAACCCGAGCTCCAGCACCACTATTACCATCATCATCCCTTGGTGGGCTCAAATCAAGATTGTCATCACTTTGTGTACGTTTAGGGCTTGAACTTGAATCATCATGCGCGTTTATCGGTGGTTGATCACCTCCTTCTGTAGTACCACCAACTTCTTCATTTAATTAATTTGAATTGTCCTGACCGTCAAGTAGTGGTGTCTCTCTCTCCTCTAACTATTGACTTAAAGGATTATTTTCTTTGAAAATGTAGTCCAAATTGATAGGATTGAAACCTTCTTCAATTTCTCGTTGGCTTCTTCTCATTGTACGTCTTAACTTTAACTTCATGTTGTAATGTATGAAAACAAGTTTTTGTAATCTCATGTACTTTAATTTATTTCTTGTTTTCATATGGATGAGGCTAAAGGTGTTCCAATTATGCTCATAGTTCGAAGCTGATATGGTCTGACCAAGAACTCTGATTGCTATTCTTTGGAGCTCAGGAGCACACAAGCTATAATGAATCCACCATTCTGCTGTATGAATAATTAAAAAGAGTTTTATGTTTGTATAGCGTATATTTCAAAAGTCAAATTTGAACATAAAAAGAGAAAATAGAGCCATTCATCCATTATTTAACTATATAGCCTATATTTACTAGGATTTGTTTGTTTCATTGCCCTTTGAGCCAACGGGGTTCCAAAAGTCTCCTGCCTATCTCGATATAGCAACAACTAAAAAAGGATGATTGTGAAATATAATTAATTAATTAGATGTATTAATAATTATTCTTGAAAGTATTACAGAATACTAGAACAATTTATTATTCAATTTAATGGAACCAATACTTATTTGATTAATAGCCTGAATTTGAGTATCTATATCGGGTACCAACTTGATTAATCACTTTTTTAACCCCATCCATGACTTCTCTAGCAATTTAAGGAGAGGGTGGGACACCATAAAGAAATTGTGGGTTAAAAAAATATCTTACAATTAAATTTAGAAACATATTAATTAATAGTTTTGTAATGCAACTATGCATAATTTAAAAGTTAAAATAATAAGAAATTGTATTTGATTTACACTTACCAGTAGCGTGCAAATCTTGGTGCAATTGAAAACTCCACCGGTTGTCAATAATTTTCCAATAGTCTTTGTAAAATCGGCAATCTTTTTGAATGACCAATTTCGTCCTATCAATTGTCTCGTATATGAAGCTCATGGTTGGTTTTTCATCACCCTCAACCAATTTAAGAACTTTGCCTAAGATAATTTTCTTCGAATCATATGTTGTGCCTGATTTTGCCATCCTAAATCTTGAGTTTTTCCAAGCATCAGATGTAAATATTTCTCTTAATGCTTGTTTATGCCTGACACTAGTCTCCAAAGTAATGAAGTTTGTGGCAAATCGAGTAATGGGAGGGCGAAGTAACTCTATTATTTGTGAATTTCTTCATGAAATTCACTGTTCATGTGGTTGTAAATAAATGAGGTTATTGTTCTTGCATTTTCTAAAACTTTTTTCACGTTACTTTTCTTATCAATATCTTCAAGAATAAGGTCTATGCAATGAGCTGCACATGCTGTCCAATAGAGATTAGACCTCTTCTATATTAATAATTTTCCTTTTACCTTCATTGCAGCTTGATTATCAGTCACTACTTGGACAACATTTTTTTCTCAAATTTCTCCAACCACCTCATCCATTAATATGAAATGAAATTATAGATTCAATAATTATTACTATTTAATTGAAAACATACAAGTCCATAATACTATTTGCATATACAATTAAAATTAGAAAATTACTTAAAATAATATTCAGCTGTTTTGCTTGACACATTAGAGGCATCAATTGATTTATGAAATACGGTGCCTCTATCGTAATAAACTAAAAAGTTTTTAATGTGTTTTCTAGTTGGTTCTGACCAACCATCACACATAAGAGTTACACTTTTCTCCTTCTAAATTCCAGCAAAAGAAGCTATATAATTTTGTCATTTATTGATACTCTTGCTCGAAATGAATTTCAGATATCTCATAGGGTGATGGACCTTTCACTCCCTTTTCAACCTTTGCAGCAATATCAAGTATAGGCTGCATAAATGGAGAGTCAGCTACATTCGTTGGAATCTGATTATAAATTAGGAATTTTCCAACTGCTTTTCCTAATTTACTTCTTAAATCTTTCAGTAACTCAGTGTTGATTTTTGGTTGTTTTGCACTCTTGCTTCTTTCTAACATAGGATCCATTGCCTTCAGTCGAGCTTCAGGGGCATCAGGATTGATCCATTGTTGTCCACTACCTCTAGCTTCTCGACCACTATAAGATCAAGCTCCTGCTTTATTGAAACCAGTGGTAGCACTACTGCCAGCGCCACCTCCCTCTTTATAAATATTACCTCCTCCTCCAGTTGTTCTTGCTCAAAATCTTTGTCTCTCTTCCCATTGTTGTTGTGATCGTATGCTTTCTTGTCGAGCAAACCTCATACTTTCTTCTTGTAAGTCTTCTTCATTGCTCAAATTCTCAAAATCTCCTCTAATTTGGGCTTTTGCTTTTTTTTGCCTTTTTTGTTTATCTCTTTTCTTCTTAGCATATTGTTGTAGATGTTTCATCATTTATTCTCTTACTTGTGTGGTCACATTTGAACATCTAGCTATTTGACCCTTTTTATGTGCCAAGTGTTGTTTTAAGCGTGTAATACCCCCTTTAATTATCTTCCCACATAACTTATACATAATAACATGTCTATTACCGTCCATCGCAGTACCAAAATGCCATCCAATATTCTCACTAGGTAAGTTCTCATTTTCTCTATTACGTGACATATTGATAGACTTAATTTGATGATCTCTACATAAAACATAGAGAAAATACAAAGTTACAGCCTTTCTAAAAAAATGGCAGGTATAATATAATTAGTAATTTAGTAAATATTAAATAATAAGTACTAAATAGTCCTTCTAATTTTAAATACTTATTATGTAAAAATAAAATATAATATTTGATTAAAAATAATAAGTAATGTTTATTATTTTTATATTTAAATAAACAAAATTATAAAATATTAGATATTTTATTACAAAAAAATATATTTCTTTATCTTTAAAAAGATATTTTCATTATTTTTTATAACTTGATTTTATTTTCATTTATAACTATAAGAAATTAACATTGTAATTTTAAAAGTGAAAAAGACTTTTGCTCTACTTACATATACATCACAGCATTACTAATAGAGATTCATACAATACAAATTGACTATTTAACTTTTTAAGCATTTTCTTAGTATATGGATTAAAATAAAATTTTTCTACAAATTCCAGTAGTAATTAGTAAAAATCAGAATTATTAATGTATTAACTATTAGGTTAAATTTTTTTTTTATTAAGTTATCAATTTTTACTTTATTTGATAACTAAAAAAAAAAAATCATGTAAAGATTTATTTTACCTAATTTTAAATTTAAGGTTAAAATAAGTTTTAAAACATAAAAAATATTAATAAATAGGAAATATGTGATGGAACTAGATTTTCATAATTACCTTTCAAAAAATATAAGACAATTAAAAGATTTATAAATTAAGAAAATTTTATTTTACATAAATATTATTGATTTCTAATTTTTTACTCTATTGAATTACTCTTTTTTTTTTTTTTAAAATTCAATTTAGCATACATAATTTACAACAAAATATAATTTAAAAAAAAAACATAATAAAAAGTTTAAGACAAGTGCTGTGGGTGTAGAGTGTTGATTGATTTTTTAAAGCTTATCTTATACGCTAGAGATGAGCAGAGAGTCTGAGTGAGATTGAGAGAAGGGAGGGGACTCGGAGGAGCCTCGAAGGAGCGAAGCACAAAAGGTTGATGACTCCAAAGCCGAAATTGAAGGGCTGGCTGGTGGCGAGTGGCGATGACTGGCGGAGGGAGCTGCCGAAGGGCTATCGGCGACTCACTGAGGTGGCAGAGCTACTGAAAACCTGTCGCCAGTGACTCGTCAAGCTGCTGCAAGTCTGCAACTCTTGCAAGGCTTTGAAGATGAGTAGATTTGCTCACTCTTAGGCTTCGAAGAAGTGAAGTCTTATTGCTTTGGCCAACAAAATTTCAGGGTAAGTTTTTTACTTTGCAGTTTGCTCTTTGAATGTTAGACTTAGATAGTTAGATTGAATGGCAGATGGGTGGTTGGAAGAGGGGGAAAGCAGTGCTGCAGCAGAAAGCCTGCTTTAGGGATTCAATTTTCTGCAAGCTATCGGCCATGTAACGGACCGTTACGAAGTGTAACATTGGGTAATGGCCGTTACGACTGTGAATTTTTTCCAAACCGCATTATCGGCCTGTATCGATTTCGGAGTCTTCGATTTTCGTTACGTATCGGCCGTTACGCTATGTAACAGCCGTTATTTAAAACCATGATAATGAGTACACTTACGAGGAGTGCCTTCACCTTGTCCGTCTCTACCACCATGACCATTCGTACTCCCTTGATAATATTTGAGGTTGTATGGTAGAGAACTAGAATCACTTTGTGTAGCAAAGGCTGTCCTCTTTGAGCCAAATGCAAGAGCAAAAGAATGCGTGCTAAAGGAAGCACGAAGGACATGAGAATAAACATCAGAAAATGATGGCAGCTCGACACTATTAAGTATTTGTAACTGGACTGCCTCAAACTCGGTCTCAGGCCTGCTAGAACCCGAAGGACTGTCATCTGCTCCCTCTGCTTTTGCATCTTATGAAGGTCAGCAGTTATAGGTTTTGCATGAATATTCTTCATCTCTCCAAAATAATTTGCAATGCTCCTATCTCCTTGTTGTAGTTGAAAGTACTCCTAGGATAAATCATACATACGTGTAATGTTACGAGAGTAGAAGCTTGACATAATCCCAAATCGCCTTGCATGTATCTAGATTACACATCCTTGCAATCTGTGGCTCCATCAAATTCCATAAGAGGGGAACAATCAAGGCATCTCCTTGAACCCACACTTCTTTTCTCTTTTCATTAGAAGGATCAGATTGAAGCAAGTGGTTAGATTTTCCTAATCCTGCTAAATAAACCCGAACTGCTTTAGATCATTGAACATAATTCTTTTCATCCAACTTTTGAGTCGTTACCTGTGGCATTGATGTAGGGAACAGATTTTTGGGATTCATAGACTCCATCCCAACACCCATGAACTTGCAGCCACACCAATGTCAAAGAAGAAGAACAATCAAAACTAATCGGGACAATCATAAACTATGTGAAGCACCGACACAACTACGGATGAGGTGAATGACTCACATTTAGCACTGCCGCAGCCTCACAACTTGATGTACGAACACTGTCAGTGCTCCTAGAAACTCACAAAGAAGCCTTTACAAACACCAAACAGAAATTAATGGATTACTGCGAGTGCATGGTTGAAAAAGGTCGGATTTTTGAGCAAAAAACATGCTCTAACAGTTTGATAATATTGTCTAGAGAAGGAATCAGAACATGGCAGAGGGAAAAAAAAAGAAAAAAAGAAAAAGGTCGCCGGAAACTCTCTCACGCGCCAGCGTGTAGGGTCGGCACTGCCGGCAGTTGGCTGGTCTGTGGAGGCTTTTCCAGCGATGGGTTTCGTGGGGGTGGGCTTCAGAGGATTTTGTGTTTGGGTATATGGTTAGTTTTTGTGAAATAATGAGGGGTGGAGGTGGATCTGAGAAGGACAGCGATGAGAATGTGGTTTCTGGCGACAGTTGAGTATAATAGTGTTTAGGTTGGATCATGCTTTGATACCATGTTGAGATTTTATTAAAATGAATGACCTAACTTGAAGATAGGTTTCTCCCTCTATAATTCAAATTAAATACATTCTAATGACAATAATACCTTACTACTACTAACTCACTAATTAACATACTAACAATTAATAATAATAATGCTAAGACATAAATAACCTCTAACAGTGTATATTAATAAGAAAACAGTGACCCACCTTCCCCTCTTTTCTGATTGAATCTCTGTCTCTCTGAAAACATGAGAGGTCAATTCTAATTCTATAATGCTTATTAAAATTTTACTCTCTGCAGGCAATGTTGGGGCAGACCATGCTGTTTTTGAGCAAGGTGCTTCAGCAGGGAATGTGGGAAATGAGAAACTAGTGGAACAGAAGAAAGCAAACCCAGTGGCTTTGCTTCTTTCATCTGCCATGATGTTGAGACATCTTCAGTTCCCTTCATTTGCTGATCGATTGGAAACTGCTGTTGAGCAAGTGATATCAGAGGGCAAATACCGGACAAAAGATCTCGGAGGAAGCAGCACCACCCAAGAAGTGGTTGATGCTGTTATAGCAGCCTTGGACTGATTTAGAATATATAGCTCATCTAAGTTGCTGTCTAGCCCAGGATTTTTAATCTGCCCTTTTCTTTGTTTTTTATTTTTCATTTTCCATTATTGTTTGATCCTCCTCCCCACCCCCACCTCCTCTTCTATTGATGATATCTTATGTCATTTTTGAATAATACGAGGTCAAGCATGATGCCCTGATCAAAATATGAAGGATTTTGATTAAATAATTTTGTGATAAGTCTCTACTCAAGTTATTGTCACGAAGCTTTGACTCGCACTGGATGGAATGAGTTGGGAGCTAAAAGTAGAATGAAAAGTATATAACGAACATGTAAAAATATAAAATGTTAAGAGTCGTTGATATCAGTTTTATTTTATTTTTATGTACTAAATATTGAGTTGGTGAAATAATCTACCATCTGCCCTTTGTGTACGAGTAAAGTGAAGTTGCCCTACAAAGCTTTCTTGTTATCAAATACTTGTTCACTTATGTTTGGTTAGGCTTTCTTCATGAGCTTGTTAAAATTTTGTTTAAATTCTCCCCTTAGTTGGAGTTTTTTTCACCTTATTTACATTATGAGTTCTTTGCATTAGAGCATATTGAATCATCATCACCCTTCAACAGTTTTATACACTCCCAATGATCTATTTTCTATAATAGAGAGATACTGTGTAATTTGGGGGATGATTTTCATTATTCATTAAACCCTCACAATGCTCAATCAAAGATACACTGTTGACCACGGATGTGGAGTGGGAATATTAATTAATTGCAAGAGGCAACTTGGTAGGACAATTACATTTGTTGAGTGTTGCAATCCCAAAATGCAATACACGTTATATTCGATAAGACGATTATTTGTCGATAATATGAGAGGAGAATAATCATATGTGCATTGTATATTTGATCAAACACGTTGCATCCATGGAATTTACGTTGGCCTACCGAAGTAACATTCACAAATTCTCTGCATGGAATTTACATAAAAATTATCTTCTACAAAATATGTTTATTAAAAAAGTTCACCTTGCATTCATGGAATCTACATAAAGATTACTGACTTTTAAAACTCTATTAATAACTACTGGGGGTGATCTTCCTTCACGTGTATTTATTTTTAGAAATATGAATTAGTATATACAACAAATTCATAGCATATATGTGCATGCATGCATGGATTATATATGTAATTTACCTGCATGCATGAATTTTACAAATATGAGGGAATAGTCTCGAGTCATGGTAAGAAAGAATGTTGGGACTTGGAAATAAGCTCATTCCTAATAGAGACCCATTGACTTTTAAGTTAATTTAAAGAAGGAACCAAACTTATTATTAATGTCCATATTAAGCAACTTCAATTTTTGCTTGCATGATTCCAAATGAAAGATATCAATGTTTTAAGAAATCAGCAAGAAGAATGACTAAAAATTTATATAGATTTAAAAATGTCATACACAAGCACTTTAAGTAAATGAGCTCTTAATACTTATTCTTCCTCAACCTTCATTATTGTACTTTTTAGACATATCTGAGCCCGTTAGCTATGTCGGATAAAGACTGTCCTCTATATCTATGGATGTTTCACTATGTCTCAATTATTGTCAAGCGCGTACTTTGTATCCATTTTGTAGAAAAAGTCGTACTCAACATAACAACATTCTATTATTCTCACGATTCATATTTTGCATCACTTTGTTGAGCTCATGAAAATCTCTAAAATCCCCCCGGCTGCATGTATTGTTTGTGGTTTTTTGGTACTAAGGCCATCAATGTTCGTAATTGTTGCACTAGTGAAGCTTACAAAGTGATTCTATCATCCTATTTCCTTTGTAGAACAAACCACAAGTGACTGTACCCACGTTCGCAATCCTTATCCAAGTTCTCATCGTTATTGAGAACGCAATGTTGTGCAACCATATCCCCTTAATGTATTATTTTTGTTAGCATTGTTGGTTATAATATCATATTTAATGTGTTTTGATGATATTAACCTATTTGTATGTTCCTAGTGTTTTCCTATCTTTGTAGTTATGGTTAAAGGTACAAGTGGCAAATCTTGAAGTACCGAGTGAGAGGCAAAGATCGGACTGTGTAAGCGAAAAGATGGAGAGATCAAATGGACACATACTTGGAAGGACCTAAGTACAACCAAATATTTTATAATTGTTGAATTATTTGTAATAAGGGTTGTGTGAGTGCTAGGTTCAATTTGTAACTTTTGTGTTTTGTTTCTACATGATTTCTGAGTAATAGTTGAGCAAAACACATGCATAATAGGACACATAAGTTTATAAGATTACACTAAAGACATAAACGCAAACTCACCTTTTATGGTTTTCAAAGTTAAACTTAAAGAGTTTGTTAAATGAATCCTAAACTCAAATATGGTTTTCAAAGGGACAAGTGTTTAACATTTTTCGTTTTACAAACATTTTCATACTTGGTCCCAAATGTGTCAAAACGAGTCTTATGTCTTAAAGCTTAAAAAAAGTAAAGTATATTTTAATAAAAAAGGCATAATGACATATAAGATATCAAAAGTGTAGTAATTTAAAAAAAATAAAAAATTAAAATTAAAATAATTAATTAAATAAATAATATAATATTATAATATAATATAATATTATAATATAATATAACATTATAATATTATATATATATAAAAGATTTCAACCTCAAGCTTCAAAAGAAGTTTCAGGATTTCAACCATCTAGAGAACTCCCCCCCATCACGCCAACTCTCTCTCTCTCTCTCTCTCTCTCTCTCTCTCTCTCTCTCTCTCTCTCTTCTCAATTTCTTCTTCGATTCTCGGCAAATTGAAGAACGGAAAATATCACTGAGTTCCATTCTCGGTCGCCAACATTTTAACTAGAGTGGATTTGTGATTAGGGCGTTGTAGGCTGCTCCTGGGATAAGGTAAACTTTTTTTTTTTTTTTTTTCTCTCTCTCTCCTTAATTTTTTCTCAAAATCTTTAGCCAAATCGATGATCGGACACCACCACGGGGCCCTAGCTTCAATTCTCGTCATTTTAATCAGAGCATATTTTTAATTTGGGTTTCCTAGGCACCACTCCCAAGTTAGGGTAAGGATAATGAAATTATGTCCGTTAATTATTTTTAAAATTTAATTAGTTATTGGAAGTGTGTGGGCTTAGGAAATATTAAAATAATTATAATTCTGGGGTTGAGTTGATTGAACTAGGGAAATGAGATTTTTGGATTTTGAGCTTTGAAACACCGCGGGCTTAGATTTTAGGATTTTCGCAGGAATTCTCTCAGTAAGCAGATAAGGGGATAGATTATGTCAGATATTTTTAGAAAATTAACCAATTAATTCATAGTATTTAATTACAAAAATGATATATATAATTTTTCAAAATATTCAGGCATATGAGAATTATGATTATGAGTTATTATATTTTGGGAAACCGGGTGTTTGAGTTGAGTATACTCTAGAAGTTGATTTAATATTATTTCTTAGCAAAATATATTTTCCCCAGGTAGTTTACGGTATTTCGAAATTATAATTTAAATCATGTGGCATGAGAATAATATGTTTTATTGCATAACTGAATCAGAATATTTTTATGGTATTATATGGTGAAATGATACTAACTTTATGGAAATGTGATTTATACAGACATGACATTTTTATAATGAGAAATGAAAAAACATTTTTTGTACTGAGATTACATGTAAAATTATGATTTTATATAGGAATGTGATTTTATACTAAATTATGAATGTATACAGAGTTGTGATTTTATACTAAGTTATGTTTGTATACAGAGAATGGTTATGCTGAATTGTGAAAATGAGAAAATGTTACTATATTATTTATAAACAACATTATATGGTATTATACGAAGAAAGTTGTGATATTATACTGGTTTCTTGATTGGTTGGGACTACTGTAGTATTTATATTATAAAGTTTGTACTAATGCCGGTGGGGGAGGTATGCTTAGTACGAAAATTGAGTTATGAAGTTTGTACTGATGCTAGTGGGAGAGGTATGCTCAGCATGAAAATTTATGTTATGAAGTTTGTATTGATACCGGTGGGGGAGCTATGCTTAGTACGAAAATTATGTTATGAAGTTTGTATTGATGTCGATGGGGGAGGTACGCTCAGTACGGAAATTCCAATGTGAAAATATATATATGTAGATTTACGAAAATAGAATTATTTATTTAGCTAAAAGTATGCTTGAGAAGAAATGTGTATTTTAAGTTGTATAGGTGCGAGTTATGATATATATATACAAATGCCTTTTTAGTTAAAGTTAAATTAATGGCTATGTTTTGCTTAAGTAAGAACTCATCTGCTACATGTTTATAATAATCTATTCCTTCTTACTGAGAGGTGTCTCACCCCAATAATATTTTAATATTTCAGGGAATACCAGAAATCAAGCTTAGGAGGTTTCGGGGCGAGTTTAGATAGTATTTGATTTTGAAGAAAGTACTGGTGAAATGCATGTATATAGTTATGTGTATGAGATTCCACTGCATGGTAGATATATATGATGAATAGGTCAGCCCGGTACCCACTTAGGGTCGGGATATTATAGCATGGTATCAGAGTTTAATATGTGGAAAATATATATATATATATATATAGCAGAATTTTTGGATCGTTACAATTTGGTATCAGAGCCTAGGTTGCAAGGTTTTGTAGACTTCAGCGGAATACAATACTAGAGTATAGGAATGGATCTTGATGAGGGTAGGATATGGGTATCAGTCAATGTTGGTGATTAAATATTGGAATTTTGGGTTCTATCTTACAGCCTGGAGGCAGGATATTCTGTAATGGTTTCTGTGATTTTCCTGGGGTGACAATTTCAAGAAATCCATAGTAAACTATCGTCAGTTTTTAATTCTGAGTGGTGAGACTGAATCTTAAATTGGGGAATGAGAATGTTAAGATGAATGATTATAGGAGAATATCTTATGGGTCTTAGTCTGATGAGTGTATTGGTTTTGCTATGATGATGGAATTCTAAGATCATTTTGTGCCATTTTTAGCATGGACCTTGAAAGTAGCAGTGCACATGCTGGAGGTGATGATGCAGGGCCTTCCAGTATGGGCAGTGAAGATCCAGATGCGGTGCTATGTAGTGTCATCCAGCAGGTGATGGCAGAAATGACCAGGAGTTCAGGGGAGTGGGGATAGCACCGATTTCAAAAGAGGCATATAGAATGGCATTGGCGGAATTAAAAGAGTTGAAAGAACAGCTACAAGAATTGTTGGAGAAGGGGTTTATCAGGCCTATTGTGTCACCCTGGGGAGCGCTGATATTGTTTGTGAAAAAGAAAGATGAGTTGATGAGAATGTGCATCGACTATAGAGAAATCAATAAGGTGACTATTAAAAATAAATACCTGTGAAAGTTAAGGAGTTGTCCCAAGAGAGGTGGGGGGTGAATTAGATTATTAAAATTTATTTTAATTCTTTTTATGAATTCTTTGACCTCTTGTTAAATTATCAATCACTTAGTAAAGAACTTAGTTTCTTATTCAATCCATAATCCAATACTATCAAACACTCAGTAAAGAACTTAGTTTCTTATTCAATCCACAATCCAATACTTAACACAACACAAATAAATCAAAACTTAAACACTCATTCAACCAATCAATCAACTTTAAAGTAATCAATCACAAAATATAATCAGCAGCACTTTAGCAATTTTTCAGTTTTTGTGTGTAGCCCCGTGAATTTATGTAAGCCCTGTGGTTAATGGATTTGATTTCTTAATTTGCTACACAATCAACACTCTTTCCAAAACTTAGACTTTAAATAAACTTTCAGTTAATAAGTCTTGGGTGTTGAATCAATCGACGTACTCCCTTGCGGTTTCCGCAATTTGTATTGATCAACTAACGTACTTCCTTTTGGTTTCTACAAATTCCTAAAAATAAATTAAGCTTTAGTTTATTTAATATCTAATCCACGTAGTGTATATAATCAGAGATTAAAACACAACCATGTAGTTAATATATGCTGGACAACAAAGAGAATAGGGAAAGAGAGTGACATCACGTTTTTTTACGAGGTTTGGCTTATCCCTAGCCTACGTCCTCGCCTTTGGCCAATACTACCAAAGGATTCCACTATACCATTCCTTTCCAGGCGAAACAAACCTTTTACAAGCGATACCCCATGCTCAAACACTCCTTAAGTAGGCTAGAGCAACGCCTCTCCAAGTGATACCCCACACTCGGTCACTCTTTCAATAGGCTAAAGCAAGACCTCTCCAAGTGATACATTATGCTCGGTCAACGATCCAACAACCTGGAATCATCAAGAAACAAGAAACACTAGCTGTGTACAATGACACTCTCACAAAAAGTAGATTAGTACAAATTCAATCACTATGTAATTCAATATTAAATATCAATATGAAATACAATTGAAGCTCAAGAGAATTTATCACCGAGTTCCTTCTAGTTGAGAATTAGCCACTCAAAACTCATAAGTAGGATGGATCAGCACTTTAGAAATTCAGCAATTCGGTTGAGCAAAGATTTGAGCAAAAGTGAGCAGCAAGAGCTTTCATCTAACGAATAGATTTTTCAATTATTTTGTTTTTGGTTTTCCTGGTGTATAATTTGATTTGCAAAACCGAGTATTTATAAGCTTCTAAAAGTGATTTCGTGTTGCCCAAGATTACTTGGAGTATTTCCCAAGTTTTCATTAATTTTGGGGCACAAGAAACCTTAATTTAACATTTTAAAACATTTAAAAAATTAGCTGTTAAACAGTGTTTAGACGATTGAACTATTAGGTTCAGTCTTCTAATGTTCCTTAAAGCATTGAAAATTATAGTCTGTAAGCAGGGTTAGACGACTGAACTGCAAGTTAAGTCTTTTGAAGTCCCAGCTCAGATGACTGAACTGAGGGTTCAGTATTATGAGGGTGTTCTGTCTATTCTGTGTTTCAATAAATAAATCTTCAGTTGATTAAACTAATTCTTCAATCTTCTGAAAAATTCTTCAGAAGTTTGAAGTAAAATTTCAATTATCTGAGGGTGCATCTTTAGACTTCTAAGGGTACACCTCAGTCGTCTGGGCATACCAGCTTCAGAATTTTCATTTTAGTTTTCAAAATCATTTGTGTTCTCTTGCTTTGATTTCTCATAAAATATTTTTCGAATTTTGAAATAAGGTCTCTAACTCCATAATTAATCCTACAAGAGCTTTCATCATATTTCCATAAGATATTTAAATAAGAAGTACTTACTGTAACGACCTACTTAATTTACTACATAATCAATCATATTAGATACTTTGATACCATTAACTAATGAGATAGCAACGTCAACCCGAACCCGTGGTGACGGGGACACACTTGTTATACACAGCGAAAACCTAAGCAGCAGCAAACATAAATTTCATCCACCCAACCATAAAATACTATATACCAGAGTTACTAGCATTCCATCATGTTTCTGTAATTGTATATATATAATCCTCAAAACACCAAATGATAAAACTAGGATCTTCCATCAAAATCCTTCTGACCCTAGTTCAAAAGACTCATCCTCCCAGTGGGGTAGCACAACCGCCTTAACGGCACGGGGCTCGGTCCACCTGTCTTTTTGGGTTCCCTGAAATGGTTTAAGCTAGGGTGAGACACCTCTCAGTAAGGGAAATGAACTAAATATAGTTGTGTGGCAACATGAATATTTGCGTGCTATAATAAATATACAGTACATGTCACATGCTTGAAAACACTGGTAACATCATAATTGAGTAAACATACAGTTTCATAGTTTTACTAAATCATATTGTGTTTAACTGTTCATAAAATCATCTGATATAACTAGTAATTATAAAATTTACCCAAAATGAATAGCTAGCTGATGTCATGTATTATCCCTCATGACGGGTTATGTAGCCCAAAGGCGGAACCTGACAATGGCTGGCCAACCACTGCTGAGTCAAAAATGTCTGTAAGTACGATGGGCCCATTGCACCCTGGTCCGGACTGCCAGGTGGGCATCTACAACTCTATGTTGAAAGCCACATCGACTATCCATCTCCCACTCCCTCTACTAGTAGGGGCAGTTAGCACAAGTCTAAACTGAACTAAACTGTATAGGTACGGTACCGTGCTCTTAATAACTGATCTGAACTATCATCCGGTTTCTGATAACATATAATGCATGATAATATATTATTTTAACATAAATATATTGATAGCATTTTTTATGATATCCGTTTATCTTATATTCTGAAATCATAGTTTACTATATTATCATATTATTCTTGAAAATAAGTGCAAACATGCTTTTTCTACAAATCTGACTTAACATAGTATAATATACATGAAATAATATCCATGCCACATACTGAATAAAATCATAAATTCTGTTATGAAATCACATTTCCTGATATTTCATACTAAAAATATATTTTCTTGTATAACAACAGTATTTTCTCAAATGTACATTTTCAAAAATATGCTCATATATAATGCATGTTTTTTGAAAATTAATCTGCTATTACATAATAATAATTTTCATGAAAAATTACCACTTTAGTTTACTCCTTTACATGACTACTAAAAAGCCCCTACAATGACTAGTCCTACACCTGTAGGGTTCCCCGTTCAACACCTTGAAAACAACATCTTCCTAAACAAAACTTTAGTATTTCTTTGAATACTACATTTTCTACAACTATAGGAAAGCCAAATACTAAATAAAAAACCTTACTCTAAATATGGGATGGAGTCCAAGTTAGCCCCACCAACGATCCACTCCAGTAAACTTGTAAAGAAACTTCACAGGAGTGTCGTGGTGGCCTTGGATCATCGAATCAGCAAGAGACCGACTCAAAATCTTAGAGAGAATGGAGAGGGGATGAACAAGAGAGAGAGAGAGAGAGAGAGGTTCTTCGCTGGATTTCTAAAGAAAATCGAGTTTAGGCTATTTGTACACCTGCACTCATCAACAAGCCATGTCACTTTGTCGACGAGGCCATGAAGGGAGTTCATCAACGAATGCTTACTCCTCGTCGATGAAATTCAGAATTGAAAATAGCCTCTCGGTAACTTCTCGTTGATGAGACACATGTCCCAGTCGACGATCCCATCAAGCGTGTTCATCGATGAACGTGCTGTATTCATCGACGAGACCCCTATTTAAATTCCAATTACAATTTCCTTTTCTCTCCTCTTCCTATTATTTAATTAATATAATTCACCGGGTCTCTATATTCTCCCCTCCTTATGAAAATTTCATCCTTGAAATTTAATATCCATATGATTCACCATCCCTTAAAGAAAAATAGTCTACTTGTTTTATAACGTATCCTCACTTGTGGCGGAGGAATACCGTAATTACATTCAGAGTTATGAGAGATTACATATGCAAAATAAAATTCTCCCAAAACCAAAATATTACTTGCTAACTAAACTAATACATACATTGACTAACTTGCAAAAGAAATATTTCATAACTACTTACACTTTACCTGGTTATAATTGAACCCCATAGAACAATTGCGAGTATCTCTGTCTTATTTGTTCCTTGAACTCCCAAGAAACTTCTTCTATTGTATGATTTCTCCACAAGACTTTTACTAGAGAAATATTCGTAGTACATAATTCCTGCTCTTTCCTGTCAGAATATATATTGGTACCTTCTCATAAACTAGTGAATCATTGAGTTCTAATTTACCATAATTGATTACGTGAGAAGGGTCTGGGACGTATTTTCTTAACTTGGAAACATGAAATACGTTGCGTATCCTGGACAACACTGGTGGTAAAGTTAGCCTGTAGGCAAGTGAACCCACTTTCTCTAGAATTTCAAACGGACCAATGAACTTAGGGTTAAGTTTACCTTTCCTTCCAAATCTTATAACCCCTTTTAATGGAGCAATTTTCAAAAACACATAATCACCAATATCAAACTCCAATTTCCTATAGTGGTTATCAGCATAACTCTTTTGTTGGCTCTGAGTTGCACTAATTTTATTTCTGATGAGTTGAACCTTATTATACGCTTGCTGCACTAATTCTGGTCCCACAACTCGCCGTTCACCCATTGTTGGCCTTACAAGGCTTAAAATCTTATCTTGATGCTAACAAACAAGTGGAACTTAACATTTTTGGTTGAGTGGTGATATTTTAGAACTCACAAGGATCACATATATGAAAGGAAGGTCAAAGTACTCACAAGGATCAAATGAAGCTTAAAAGAGTCAAAGCATGGATTTAAAGATGACTTAAATAAAGTTTGAGGATTATGAGAGCATTCATATTAAAGTGAACTTACTAAAAGCCTAAAGTACATTGAAAGCTTGAAGAAAAGATGGATTCAAAGCAAGGACATACATGAAGACTTCAAGAGTTGAAGGAATCTTAAGAAAGTTTTATGTAAGTACTTCAAATAATTTCAATATGGATATATGAAGCTCTTAGGTTAACTTCTTGGACCTAGATGCCATTTAAAATACTTAGAAAATATTTTTATGAGGTCAAAATATATTTCAAAAAGGTTAAAATTATTTTTGGAATGAAAAGCACCAAAAAGAGGTTTTTCTAGATGCTGTTATTTTTTCTACATCCGCATTGAGGTGCATTTTTATCCATCCAAAACTCTTTATTTTAAAAGGTGTTCAACATGAAAGTTGTAGGATTTTCTTTAGCCTTTCTTTTGACATATAGAACACCTAATTTGGAGTTTTATAGAAAAGTTATGACCAGAATACTGAAGTAAGGTCGAAGCTGTCAGCAAATTAAACACTGCTCACAACAGAACTTTAGAAGACTGAACAGTAGACAGAACAACCTCAAGCGACTGACCTTGTGAGTTTAGGAGCCTGAATCTATACTGACTTCAAAAATTACATAGTTTTCTGAAACTTCAGGCGAATGACCTCGAGAGTTCAGGTGCCTGAACACTGTTAACGGTCATATTTTTTAAAAGTTTTGAAATTCAAATTCGTATTTCTTGGGCTCTAAACTTTGAGAAAACTTGAGGGACACTTCAAGATACTTGGGGAACACTAAATAGACTTGATTACTCATCTATAAATAACCCCCCGAGGCTAAAAATTAATTACATCAAGAAAATACAGCAAACAAGCTTTCTTGCTCTCAAATCTCCCAATTCTCTCAAAGCTCTCTTGTGCAATCAATTTCTGAGTTTCACTACTGAGATTTGCTGTGAATTTATCAAGAAAATTCTGAGTCTACTCTTAATTCTTTCAACCTAGAAGGAAGACTTACGGTGATATCTTCTTGAGCTTCATATTTCCATATTTTGAATTTGATTGAAGTATATAGATTTAACTTGTACTAATTAGCTCTTTGTGAGAGCACTCTTTGTACACATCTATTTTTTGTATCTCTTGTAGATTGTGACGAGTCCAAGTTATTCGGATTGTTGGCTAAGTGAGGGGATATCACTTAGAGAGGCGGGCTCTAGCCTAATTTATGGAGTGACCAAGTGAGGAAATATCACTTGGAGAGGCGGGCTCTAGCCTACTAAAGGAGTGTGTAAATAGTGTTGTTCCACCTGGCAAAGGAACTGATTTAGTGAATCCTTTGGTGGTTTTCCAAAGGCAAGGATGTTGGCTGGGTATAAGCCAAACCTCGTAAAAATCCCAGTCTCACTCTCTCTTTCCCTTACTCTCTTTACATTCAGCACATATAAACTGCGTGGATGATTTAATTTTCTTAATTATACAAACTACGTAATTTAGAAGTTAAATAAACTTAAAGTTCAATTTTGATTTGGGATTGCGGAAACCGAAAAGGAGTACGTTGGTTGATCAAACTTTTGCGAAAACCTCAAAAGGAAGTACATTGGTTGGTTAACACCCAAAGAAAAATTAACCAAGTGTTTATTTAAATTCTGAATTGTTTGGGATTTGAGTTGTGGTTTGCATTGAAGAAACAATTTCATATATCCAGGGCTTGATTGAAATTTATATACCCAGGGCTGACAACAAAAGTTGAAAGTTGTGGTTAAATATATTGTGATTGAATGGTTTAAATTTTGATATTGATTGGAGTGTGTTTGTATTCCAAAGTTGTGGTTAAAACTTACATTCTAAATCTTTGCTTAAAAAGTGCTAAATCTTGCAAGCATTCATCAATCTAAATAGTGATGTAGTTAGGCAAATCAATTGATTAAATGTTTATTTGGTTTGTGGTTGTGGATTAGGTAAAGAGAATTAAGCTTTTATTGTGTGATTGCTAAATCAACAAGAAATCGAGAATTCATTGAAAGAATTAAATTAAGTTAAAAATTCATTAAAGGATTTGAAAAATTTTTTTATAACCCAATTCACCTCCCCTTTTGGGACTACACCTTGGTTTTCACCCATCTCATCCCAATATAAAGGAGAACAACATCTTTTACCTTAAAGTGCCTCAAACGGTGCCATGTTAATGCTGGCCTGATAGCTGTTATTGTATGAAAACTCCACCAGTGGTATGAACTGAGTCCAACTACCCCTAAAGTCCAGCACGCATGCTCGAAGTATATCTTCTAATATATGAATCGTCCTCTCAGTCTGTCCGTCTGACTGAGGATGGAACGCCGTTGTAAAAGATAATTGAGACCTTAGAGCCTCTTGCAAGCTCCTCCAAAATCGTGACATGAAATGTGGGTCTCGATCTGACACTATAGACACAGGCACACCGTGAGAATGGACTATCTCCTGAATATACATCTCTACCAATCTGTTAATGGAGTAGATGATCTTGATAGGAAGGAAATGGGCTGTCTTAGTCAAACAATCTACAATCACCTAGATTGCATTCTTGCTATGCATTGCTGACGACAGCCCTGAAACAAAATCCATAGATATATGATCCCGTTTACTCTGGGATAAAAAGTGGCTGCAACTGACCTATTGGCCTCTAGTTCTAAGCTTTTATCTGCTGGCACGTCAAACACTGTGCTACATACTTGGCAATTTCCTTCTTCATACCACTCCACCAATAAGACTCTCGCAGATCCCTATACATTTTTGTTTTGGCTGGATGAACTGTGTACAAAGATTTGTGAGCCTCTTCTAAAATGGTCTTTTTGATATCAGCATCAGTAGGAATACATAATCTAGAGCAGAATGGCAAAGCCCCGTCATTTGTTATACAAAATTCCTCTCCCTGACCACCCTGTACTTTGACCATTACCTTTGCTAATTTTGAATCCTCCTTATGAGCAGATTTAATCCTTTCCTGCAGAGTAGGAAGCACCACTAAACTGGAAATACATGCCTGAGGATTACTCTTGACCAACTCTATGCCAAGTCTCTCCAGATCCATCATGATTGAATACTGATCTCCATAGCTACCATTGCTAGTCCCATAGACTTCTTGCTCAGTGCATCAGCTACCATGTTTGCTTTCCATGGGTGGTAACTGATAGTACAATCAAAATCTTTAATAAGCTCCAACCACCTTCTCTGCCTCATGTTCAGTTCCTTCTGAGTGAAAAAGTACTTTAAACTCTCATGGTCGGAGAAGATTTCAAATCGCTCGCTATATAGGTAATGCCTCCAAATCTTCAATGCTTGTACTACTGTAGCCAATTCAAGATCATGGGTAGGTTAGTTCTTTTTGTACTTTTTTAACTGCATGGAAGCATACGCTATCACCCTACCATGCCACATCAATACACAGCGAAGTCCTTTCAAGAACGCATTACTGTGGATAACATAACCCTCACCCCCTAACAGGATGATCAACACCGGTGCCATAACAAGCCTTTGCTTCAATTCTTGGAAACTCTGCTCATAGCTATCGTCCCATTCAAATTTGATATTCTTCCTAGTAAGTCTTGTTAGAGGCCTTGATAACACTAAGAAGCCCTCAACGAAATGACGGTAATAACCAGTTAGCCCCAAGAAACTCTTGATCTCCTAGACGTTCCTTGGTCTAGCCCAATTCACTACTACATCAATTTTACTAGGATCCACAGAAATTCCATCCCCTGAAATGACATGCCCCAAAAACACAACCTTCTCAAGTTAGAATTCACATTTACTGAACTTGGTGTACAACATCTTTTCCCTAAGCGTCTGTAAGACCTGCCTCAAATGTGTCTCACGCTCCTTATAGCTCCTCGAATAGACCAGTACATCATTAATAAAAATAGCAACAAACTGGTCTAAGTATGGGTGGAAGATTCTATTCATCAAATCCATGAATATTGCAGGAGCATTCGTCATACCAAAATGCATAACAAGAAACTCATAATGCCCATACTTGGTCCTAAAAGCCATCTTCGATACATCTTCTGCCTTTACCTTCACTTGATGATAGATTGACCTGAGATCAATCTTAGAATACCGTGTACCCTGGAGTTGATCAAATAAATCATTTATACGAGGTAAAGGATACTTATTCTTGATTGTCACCTTATTAATTTCCTTATAATCTATACACATCCTCATGGTCCCATATTTCTTCTTCACAAATAACACTGGAGCTCTCCACGGAGATACACTAGGTCATATAAAACCTTATCAAGCAAATCTTGCAATTGATTCTTTAATTCTGCCAACTCTACTGGCACCATTCGATAAGGTGCTTTAGAGATCGGCGCTGTACCTGGAAGCAGACAAATAGGAAAATCTACCTCATGATCAGGTGGCAAGCCTAGTAACTCATCTGGAAAAACATCTGTAAAATCTTTTACTACTGGCGTACTAGTGAGCTTCAATTCATTCTCTAACATTTCCTTCACAAAGGCCACGAATCCCTGACAACCACTCAGTAGCAGTCTCCTCACCTGAATAGCTGAAACTAACTGAGGTAGGGATTGCACTCACGGCCCTATAAACCTGAATTATGGTCTTCTTGGAGGTCTGAATATCACTTCTCTTGAATGACAATCTATACTGGAAAAATTAGCTGCTAGCCAATCCATGCCGAATATTACATCAAACCCGTGCATGTCTAGCACTATTAAATCAGCAGACAAGACTTTTCCCTGGATATCAACTATACAGCCCTGGAGCACCCTACTACACCTCCCTACTGACCCGATCGATGTAGTTACTAACAGGTCAGTGTCTAATAACTGTGTTTCTACCCCACATAATTTAGTGCATTCCATAGACACGAACGAGTGTGTGGCTCCTAAATCAAATAATACAATAACTTTAAACGAAAGCATGCTAACCATACTTGTCACCACGTCATCGGTTGTCTCAGCATCACCCGATGTTAAAGTATAAACTCTTGCTGAAGCCATATTCCTTTGCTGACCTCCACGAGGCATTTGATAGCCTCCTTGAGCAAGTCTAGGAGTGGGAGTAGCTCCAATATGAGCCTGATAGTTTCTTATCATATGCCCTGGCTCCCCACATCGGTAGTAGATACCTCGCCCACCACGACACTCAGCTGGGTGTCTCTTCCCACAAGTTGGGCAAGTTGGAAAAGATTGCATACCCTGAAATCCACGATTCCCTGACTCCTGCCTTCGATCCCTATAGTAGCCACCTCTCTTCCATAAACCATGACTAAACCCTTGCTAGGAACCAGAAGGCATGGATCTCTTCCTCTGTCTCTGCTCCTTAGCCTCCAATCACTTTCTAGTTTCTGCCATAGTTGCCCTGTCTACCAGCTCGAAAAAATCTTGCAATTTCAGTCTCGATACTTGTTTATAAAATTCTCTCCTCAGACCTTTTTCAAACTATCTTACCTTCTTCATCTCATCTGGAATAATGTATGGGGTGAAGCGAGATAACTCAATGAACCTCGCTGCGTACTGCTGCACCATTTGCTGTCCCTACTTTAGATTCAAGAATTCCTCAATCTTGGCTTTCCTAAACAAGGCTGGAAAATATCTATCGAAAAATATCTCCTTAAATCGCTCCCATGTCATCTCTATAGGCACTGTCCTCTATTGTTCCAAGAGTTTCACTGCCATCCACCATTTTTCGGCGTCTCCAGTCAATTTATACGTAGCGAACAACACCCTTTGCTCCTCAGTACACTGCAGTACTGCAAACACTTTTTCAATCTCCTGCACCTAGTTTTCAACAACTGTAGGATCAGTTCCTCTTGAGAAAGCCGGAGGATTCATCTTAATAAACTTCTTAATTGAACTGCTGTAGCCTGTAGATGGACCACTATGCTCTCTGGAGTTCCTTGCAATTTTAGCTATGACTTGCTGAACCATGCTACGCAGTACTACGTTTTAATCGCCACCCGCAGCACCCAAGGGCCCAACACCCTCATTACCACTAGCATGGGCGCTACTACCTCTAGGGTCCATCCTGAAAAGACAATAAACTTAACTTAGGACCTTATTACCATAACATATCATCTAACAAGTATATACATTCCTAATCTTGATTCAAGGTTCAATCCTGCAACCTAGATACCTAAACCCGACAATAGTTTACCATGACTTTCCTGAAATCGTCATCTTAGGAAAGACACACAAACCATCACGGAAGTCCTGCATCTAGACTATAAACCAAATCTCAAATTCCTTTATCCTATACTCTGGTATTGTTACTACTACATTCTAGAGTCTATAGAACCTAGCGTCCTAGGCTCTGATACCAAACTATAATGACTTGCTTAATTTACTACATAATCAATCATATTAGATACGCTGATACCATTAACTAATGAGATAGCAACACCAACCCAAACTCGTGGGTGACAGGGACACACCTGTCATACACAATGGAAACCTAAGAAGCAGTAAACATAAATTTCATCAACCCAACCATAAAATACAATATACTAGAGTTACTAGCATTCCATCATGTTTCTGTAAATGTGTGTGTGTGTATATATATATATATAATCCTCAAAACACCAAATGATAAAACTAGGGTCTTACATCAAAATCCTTCTGACCCTAGTTCAAAAGACTCACCCTCCTAGCGGGGTAGCATAGCTGCCTTAATGGCGCGGGGCTCAATCCTCCTGTCTTTCTGGGTTCTTTGAAATGGTTTAAGCTGGGGTGAGACACCTCTCAGTAAGAGAAATAAACTAAATACAGTTGTGTGGCAACATTAATATTTGCATGCTATAATAAATATACAGTACATGTCACATGCTTGAAAACACTGGTAACATCATAACTGAGTAAACATACAGTTTCATAGTTTTACTAAATCATACTGTATTTAAATGTTCATAAAATCATCTAATATAACTAGTAATTCTAAAATTTACCCAGGATGAATAGCTAACTGATGTCATGTATTACCCCCCATGACTGGTTGTGCAACTCAAAGGCGGGACCCGACAATGGCTGGCCGACCACTGTTGAGTTAAAAATGTCTGTAAGTACGATGGACCTGCCGCACCCTATTCCGGATTGCCAGGTGGACATTTACAACTCTACACTGAAAGCCACATCGACTCTATCCATCTCCCACCCCCTCTACTAGCAGGGGTGGTTAGCACAAGTCTGAACTGAATTGAATTGTATAGCTACGGTACCGTGCTCCTGAAAACTGATCTGAACTATGATCCGGGTTCTGATAACATATAATACATGATAATATACTATTTTAACATAAATAAATTGATAGCATTTTTTATGAATTTTGTAATAACATAAATGTTGACCTTATAGGTCACGCCCGGTTTTGATTATGACAAATACTCATTGTATCTAATGAGTGTTTGAGACTTTGTGCGGGAACCTAAAATTGCCTAGATCAAGATGGGCACAAAGTAAGTAAATATTGAAGACCAAATTGTGTTGTAATATAATTCATTCATGTAAAGGGTTTGTAATAGTAATTAGGGCTTTTTGTATGTAATAATCATACACATCACCTGCATGGTCAAATACATAAGCTCATAATGCAAATGACCTTAGAAAGACCTTAGGTATTACCCTTCGGTCGACCAACACCGAATTCTTTTGATGTCTTCAAATTGGACCTAAAGAGACCCTAGGACACTCACCTTTTCACTCATATATATTAGGCACATTGAATAGAGTGTTTGTGAATCCAAACAGGACCGAAATGCACTATTTGTGCACTTTTGGTCGATCGGCCTATGCAGTTCATTCTGCCTCGGTCGACTGAACCCGATCTGGGTCAACAAATTGACATTGTCCTAGTCGACCAAACTGTATAGTTCGATTAGCCCTTGATCGACCGAAACCTCTTGAAGTCAACATTTTGACTTTTTGGTCGATCGAACCCAAATTGTATTTCAATTGTCTAGTCAACTGAGGGTTTTTGGGAGAAATCCCAATGGTCTAGTTGACCGAATCACTCAGTTCAAAATAACCTGGTCGACTGAACCTTGGTAAAATGGAAAAATCGCCACGGACATGTGCGTCCGGTCGACCGAGTCCCTAGTTCAAAAATGGCCCGGTCGACTGAGCCATATGAACTTTGGTCGACCGAAAGGTTTCTGATCGACCAGGTCTCTCGGGTTGGTATGAATTTTTACAGTGGTTAATATTTTTAAAACAGGGTTAAAATGGCTAATAAATCATTAAACTTTTCTAATAATACTAGCCTTGTCCCTAAGGGTTAAAATCCTTGGAGTGTCTATCAATACCCTTTCATTTGGGAAAATTAGTAACTTGATTAATAAATTCTCTCTCAAGTTCAAAAGTCCTACTACTCATTTTTATACTTCAATCACTTATACTTACCCTTTTTCATTGCTTAAAATCTATGTAAGTTGATTAACTGTTTGTTTAGATAGGTTTGCTCTCCCATTCGTGTTTGATTGAATCGATTTTTATGAGAGCTAAACCTTAGTATTCTTAGGAGGCTTTGCTTATAAGCCTACTCTAAGAAGACTTGCATTAAGCTTCTAAGTATTGCATTTGTATTGCAATATCTTAGAAAGCTTGTATTTGTTTTTGGGTTGCAAAAATATTTTCAAATATCCTTGTTGATTTATTTGAACATATTTTGTTAAGAAGATATTTGTTTATGTGATATTGATATTTGTTGCAATATTCATTAACTCATATATTATTTGCTGAATACAAAGATTATATATCTTTTGCAAACCAAGCATATACTTTATCTGATCTACGTGACTGAGATATCATATTGATTAATATACTTGAGACTTTCTTGATATCTTTGTGTGAACACCTTGGTTGAATATCTTGTGATACAAAGATTGCTTGTTGACACTCTCATGCACTCATTACATTGATAGGAAATATATTTGAGAGTTGAAATATTAGACCACACTAAGCTTACATATTAAATCATCTTGTGGTGTATGTGACTAAGTGCATTGGGGTACATATCTGCTTTACACAAAAGCACAATCACTGTACCAAATTTATTGATTGAGAAAATACTGTTGTATTTCTAAGCACGGGCCTGAAGAGGGAGGCTAGCCCTTTTAAATAGTCCTGGATTGGCTTAGACCCGGTTAGGAAAGCTAAGTGCACCATCTTGTTAAGGTGTAGGTTAAGGTCAGCCCCGCTAATTGACCTAATTGTAATCGGTGCCGCTCCACCCTTTAAGTGACTCTTTAGTGGAATCCTCAGGCTTGCGAGCTAGAGGCGGGGACGTAGGCACAGTTGGCCGAACCCCGATAACATATTGTGTGACAACCTGAATAAAAATGGAAATTGAATAATTAAGAGGAAGAGAAATTGAAACAGAAACAAAAACAGAAGGAGGCCGTAGACTTCGTCGACGAACACTACATTGCATTTGGTGGATAAAATAATTTTAAAGAGATTGCTTGGATTCGTCGACGAATATAGGGGTTTGTCGACAAGGGCAGTAGAAAATTCGTCGACGAGAAAATACCGAGGGAGGGTTTTTGCTGCTCTGAATTTCGTCGACGAATACAGGGTCTCATCGGTGAATTTAATGAAGGACTCATCGACAAGGTGATGTGTCTCATCGATGAATCTAGCCTATATATATATATCAAAAATCTAATTTTTATCTTCATTCTTAAGCCATCTTCGCCCTCTCTCTCTCCCCTTCGTCTCTCTCTCTCTCTCTCTCTCTCTCTCTCTCTCTCTCTCTCTCTCTCTCTTTCTCTCTCATCATTTTTGGGCCAGATATACGCCGGATCGACAATCTAAAGTCACCACGACGCTCCTGGCAAAGTTCTCTACGAGTTTGCCAGAGCAGATCATTGGGAAAACAAAGTTGGAAATCATCCCTGAGTTGAGGTAAGACTTTTTAAGCCAAATTTGGTATGACGATAGTTATAGGAAATGATGTACGTATGAAAATACTGAAGTTTAATACTGAAAATTTTCAGTTTCAGGGTATTGATCAGGAAATCCTACGGGGGTCAAGCTAGGATATTTTAGGGGCTTTCTCAGTAGTTAGGTAAGGAAATAAACTGAAGTAGTTATTTTTCATGTAAATTATTATTGATTATGAGTAAATTTATTTTCAGGAAAGCATATGTTATATTTGTTTATTACGAATGGAATGTACGATTTGGGAAAATATTGTTATGATGTTAAGATGTATATGTATGTATGAGATACCAGAGAATCACGATTTTAGAATATGAAGTATGACTTTTAACAGCGCATATGTGGCATGAATATTATTTTACGTGAAATGTATTATGATATGAAAGATTTTACGAACAAAGCATGCTTTCAGGTATTATGAAAAGATGAGTTATGTTGTGATGAATTTGACGAATATATGATAAATGATTTATTTTCAGAATAGATATATACCTGAAATGATTTTGTCCTGAGGCCATGTATTTATGTTATTAGCATGAGACCGTATTTATGTTATCAGCACGAGGCCATATTTATGTTATCGGCACGAGGCCATATTTATGTTATCAGCACAAGGCCATATTTATGTTATCAGCGTGAGGCCGTATTTATGTTATCGGCGCGAGGCCATATTTATGTTTTTGGCACGAGGCCGTACTTATGAAATTATGAAAGATTCTATATTACCATGTACTATATGTTATCAGAATCCAGATGTTAGTTTAGTTAAGTTCAGGAGCTCGGTATCGTAGCTATATTGTAGATCAGATATCTACGTCAGATTAGTGCTAACCATCCCACGAGGGGATGGGAGATGGATAGTCAATGTGGCTTTCAGTAAAGTGTGGACGTCCACCTGGTAGTCCGGACTAGGGTGTGGCAGGCCCATCGTACTTACAGACATATTTAATTCGGCAGTGGTCGGCCAGCCATTGTAAGGTCCCTCCTTCGAGCTACACAACCCGTCATGGGGGGTAATACATGACACCAGCTAACTATTCATCTTGGGTATATTTTCAGTATTACAGTTATAACGGATATTTTATGTATAGTATGAGTTATTAGCAAATATGAAAATGTATGATTATTCAGTATGATATAATGAAAGTTTTCTCGATTTATGAAACGTACTGTATATGTATAATTGCATTAAATATTCATGTTGCCACAAGACTGTATTTAGTTTATTTTCCCTTACTGAGAAGTGTCTCACCCCCGAACATTAAATGATTTTCAGGAAATCCAGAAAGACTGGTGGGTCAGGGCCGTTGAGTGATTGAGGCTTGCCTACTAGAAGGGTAAGCGTTGAACTAGGATCAGGAGTTTTTGTTATTTGATCCTAGTATTATTTTGAATTTTTGGAGGTTGTATATAGTAATGGTATTTTGATGATATAGTAAACTCTGGTATTATGTCTTGTGGTTGGATGTATGAGAATTTATTTTTATTGCTGCTTAGGTTTCCACTGTGGATGACAGGTGTCCCCGTTACCCACGGGTTCGGGTTGACCATTTATTCATTATATTACATTTTATGTTAAAGAAAATTAGGGTTGCTACATATTGTGTGTTTGTTTATATTTCTGCACTCTATATTTACCACACGTGTATGTTATGGTGTGAATGATGCACATGATTTAAATTTCCACACATTATATCTACTTGCGCATTTGGGATCGTATAGAAAGACCCTAGGTAGCTAAATCATATTGATTTCTGATTTAACCTAAGAGAAAGGTTTAAATTTCCAATTCACCCCTCTCTTGGGAATACATCAATTCTAACAATAAATAATTACGGCCTTGTGCCAAATACATTCATAACTGTGGCCTTGCACCGAAAACATGCATAACTACGGCCTTGCGCCAGCTATCAATCACAGCCTTGCGCTGAACATATTATACATACCAATCTGAATAGATATATTGTTTATCATATATTCTGAAATCATAGTTTACTGTATTATCATATTATTCTTGAAAATAACTGCAAACGTGCTTTTTCTGTAAATCTGACTTAACATAGTATAATATACATGAAATAATATCCATGCCACACATACTGAATAAAATCATAAATTCTGTTCTGAAATCACATTTCCTGACATTTCATACTAAAAATATATTTTCCTGTGTAACGGCAGTATTTTCCTAAATGTACATTTTCACAAATATGCTCATATATAATACATGCTTTCTGAAAATTAATCTGCTATTAAATAATAATAATTTTCATGAAAAATTACTGCTTTAGTTTACTCCCTTACCTGACTACTGAAAAGCCCCTATAATGATTGGTCCTACACCCGCAGGATTCCCTGTTCAACACCTTAGAAACAACATCTCCCTAAACAAAATTTCAGTATTTATTTGAGTACTACATTTTCTACAACTATAGGAAAGCCAAATACTAAATAAAAAGTCTTACTCTGAATTTGGGATGGAGTCCAAGTTAGCCCCACCAACGATCCACTCCAGCGGACTTGAAGAGAAACTTCTTAGGAGTGTCGTGGTGGCCTCGAATCGTCGAACCGACAAGAGACTGGCCCAAAATCTTAGAGTGTAGGGAGAGGGGACGAACAGAAGAGAGGGAGAGAGGTTCTTCGCATGATTTCTGCAAAGAAAATCAAGTTTAGGCTATTTATACACCTGTAGTCGTTGACAAGCCACGTCACTTTGTCGTTGAGGCCCTGAAGGGAGTTCGTTGACGATTGCTTACTCCTCGTCGACGAAATTCAGAGCTGAAAAAAGCCTTTCGGTAACTTCTCATTGATGAGACATGTGTCTCAATCGACGATCCCATCAAGCGTGTTCATCGACGAAAGTGCTGTGTTCGTCAATAAGACCCCTGTTTAAATTCTAATTACAATTTCCTTTTCTCTCCTCCTCCTAGTATTTAATTAATATAATTCACCAGATCTCTACACTTACATAGATACTTCTTATGACTTTTGACATTCTAAGCTCTTAAGTCTTCATGCTTTTCTTTAGGCTCTTTTGCTTTGTCATTCTTTGGCTCCATCTTGTCTTCAAACTTTAATATTCTTTAAGCTTTTTGGCAAACTCTATTAGATCATATTTAAATCCATGCTTTGACTCTTTAAGCTTCATTTAATCATCTTTCTTTGGAACATAAGCTTTGAATGATCCTTGTGAGCATTTGACTTTGTATTCACACACTTGAGTCTTGAAATATCATCACTTAACCAAATATGTTAAGTTCATCTTATTTTTTATCATCAAAATAAGATTTTAAGCCTTGTAAAGCCAACAATCTCCTCCTTTTTGATGACGACAAATAAGGAGCAAAAAATTGAGTAAGCCTAAAAAGGCCCCCCTTACAATAAACATCATCTTAACAATATTTACAATATTAAGATCAATTTCAATATTAATGCTCATATATCAATAATCATATCATTCAAGATCACGATATCAATATATCATCTTAAGTATGTAGTATCATGCTCAAATTTTGCCCAAAATTTCTTCCCCTTTTTGACATCAATCAAAAAAAGTATCAAGGTGTTGAGCAACCGTAATGAAAAGTTTGCATTCATCATGCATGAAAAGATAGACAACAAGATCCAAAGTAGCATGAGAAAATACAATAGATTGTATATCATAATTTTCAACGATTTCCATCATAATAACATTATTTAACAAGTCTAACTCCCCTTGCATGAAAGGTATCTCATATTCAATAAATTCAGATTTTTGTTTGTAATACCATTTGAAAACTATGTATTCATAAAGATACTAATTGTGTTTTTAAATTTATCATGCCATAAAAAATTTATTTTCATGTTAAGTGCTCATGGATACCAATATCAAGAATAATACCAATATTATTTCAATATCATCTGTTGACTCTATGAGTCTAATCCCGTTTTGATTATGAAAAAACCAATGTTTCTCACCTGTGCACTTGAATAGGTTTATCCTTAGCATGCACTGTTGATAGGAACTCAAGCAAGCCATATGAACTATGAAGATTAAGCTTCATTTATGGCATTTGAAGAATCGAACGAATGAAGACCTATTCTCTATTGTATTTGCATTCCTTTTTAATTGGTCTATAATAATTTATATGGTCTGTAATAATACATCTGCATGCATGATAGGATTTAATGCTCATCAAGACCATAGGGACCGAATAACCTTAGGGGGTACTTGAAAATACCTTAGGTCCCAACACGTATGCACTAATAAGTCCCCATATCACTTACATAATCAGGGGAATTAATTGAAGCAAAAATTAGACTTAATTGAAAATCTTAAGAGAGGTCGGGCGACTAAACCTGTGGTGTTCAAAATGCCTTAGGTGTCCGAACCGTGGACAAGTCAATATGTTGACTTGGATTTGGGCAGCCAAACATATTTGACTGCATCTTCCATGAGCGACCGAATCCCTGACTTGACACCTTTTCATCAACCCGGGTGCTCGAATCCTACTTTCAAATATGTTCTGAGCGACTGAATTGGCATGTTCAGGCTATTGAACTTAGCTTCGGGCACTTGAACCACGGATAGAAACATTCTATCCTTTGTTCAGCTGACCGACCCTTACTTCAGGCACCCGAATCATTAAAAACAATTTTTTGAGTGTGTCTATTCAGACACCCCAACCTCAGATCAGGCACCCGAATCTCGCTGGGTAAATTATTTTTACTAAAAATTAAAAGGGGTAAGCTGGGTTAATTTTTCTAAACCTGTTTTAAACTTTTCTAATAATGCCCATTGAGTCATAATTTTGCCCTTGCCTATATATATCTTCTCATTTGCAAAATTAAGGGTTGATTAGCAAGATCATTAAGGAAAAAAATCTCTCAAATTTTCAGATCCCCTTTAGCTCATACTAGTTCCATACACTCTATTTTTCTATTCCCTTAATAGATCAAGTTCCCAAAAGTGTTATTAAGTGTTTTACATTGCTAGAACTCTCCTTGCTTATTGATTGACTATTTTCATTGAGAATTCTTAGCTAGGGTTTTCCCCCCGATTTAAATAATAAATCTTTGAGCAGGAATACCCTTATAGCTAGTGAGTCTTTGCATCTTGATTGCAAGACTCATCAAGCCTTTGGATTTTGATTTGCAAAAATATTATATTGCACAAGCTTGCATATTATATTTGATATTGTTTTTGGCTGCTTCAATCCAAAATATATATTGTTATTTACATTTAGAATATCCTAAAGATATTTGATTTGGATTGTGTTAAATTTCCCTTGATCATTTGTGTGTTGAATATCTTATCTTGAATCAAAGGTTGAACTCTCACATACACATACACTCACACATCTTAGAGAGTTTACATATTGGATCTCACCTGAGCATTAAATCCATATCATTTGTGAGTGCATATTTGTTTATGTTGTATTTTGGTACATTTTTGCTTTACATGAAAGCATAATCATTGTACCAGTTATATTGTGAAAATACTGTTGTATTCTAGGTGTGGCTTGAGGGGGTAGTAATTCAGTCTGGTAAGGATTGTTTGTAAAGGTTGAGGTCAGCCCTTTGCTAATTGATCTAGTTTTTTAGGTGCCGCTCCACCCGTTAAGTGAGCCTTAGTGTAATCCTTATGTGGGTGTGCCAAGGCGGGGACGTAGGCAGGATTGGCCGAACCCTGATATCATATTCAGTGTCACATTTACATTTTTTGCAATATTTTATGTTGTGTGCTTGATTTAATTTCCTTGCTAAATATACTGCGTATCTAATAGACACAGGTTTGCATTGAGTTGAGAAATACTAAAATTGCGTTGTATGCTTTGAATATTGGTAAATATTTCATATCTGCAATTTCATATATACTTAGACTGCCCCTAGGTTGTGTAATACTACTACTAGATTAGTTTAACCTAGAAGAAAATTTAAATACCAATTCACCCCCCCTCTTGGGATTGCACCAAGGCTAACATCATCTATATCATAACATACTTATGTTTATCCATTAGTCAATCATGCAATAGATATATAGAGTGATTCATCATTTAGCATGTAAATTGATATGATCAAGAATTAATCTCATTCTCATATATCAATATAACATCATCACATGCTCAAGGATAAAAATATGCTGTCATGCTCAAGTACCAATTATCATACTCATAGATACCAATATATTTCATAGATATCAATATATTTCATAGATACCAATACTAATATCTTATCATACCAAGATTCATGCTTTATAACCATGCTCAATAATTTCATCCTCAAATTTGCAATGTATAGTGAGCCTTAAATTATCAATATACGTCAAGTCTTTGGCAATATATAGATATTAGCATATCAACATAGGAGTACGTAGCATATCAACACGTCATAGCATGGAGCATATTTTTTGCATTGTGCTATAATTTTGTTCAAATTGTTTCTTAAGTTTCTTAAATATTTTTCATTCAGCTTAACAACCTTTTGCTTTGCTCAAATATTTTTCATTTTTCTCAAATATTTTTGCATTGTGCTATATTTTTCTCTTTGACGAAGACTGCTCACTTTCCTCCCATTAGAGTTAACTACTCCATAAGTAGACTGACTGAGTTAGATTGCACGGCGTTCTAGTGTCCATAGTATTAGATTGAGACCCACGGTTTACATCTTGTTTTTGGAGGAGTTTGCAAGGAGCCATGGGTTCTTAGTTGACGTTCAACATAGCATTTCATCCTCAGACTGATGGATAGACAGAAAGGAACATTCAAATACCGGAGGATATGCTACAAGCTTGTATGCTAAACTTCGAAGGTAGTTGGATAAAGTTTTTTCCATTGGTTGGATTTGCATATAATACCAGGCCAGCATTGGGATGACACCATATGAGGCATTATATGGTAGGAGGTGCCAATCTCCATTATACTGGGATGAAATTGGTAAAAAAGATAGATTTTGGGCACAGAGTTAGTCCAGCATACTTATGATAAAGTCAAACTTATCAGAGATAAAATCAAGGCAGCTCAGAGTCGGCAGAAAAGTTATGCCTATACTCGTTAGCAAGAGTTGGAGTTTGATACAAGTGACCATGTATTTTTGAAAGTGGCATCGATAAAGGAAATTATGAGATTTGGGAAGAAGGGTAAGCTAAGCCCTAAGTTTATTGGACCATTTGAGATATTGGAAAGAGTGGGTCCAAATGCCTATAGGTTGGCATGATCACCGGTGCTGTCCAGAATTTATGACGTATTCCATGTATCCATGTTGAGGAAATACATCCTAGATCCCTCCCATGTGATTAGTTATGAGGCATTGGAGCTTAAGGATACTTTGTCATATGAAGAAGTGCTAGTGCAAATTTTAGATTATAAGGAATAGGAGCTACGCACTAAAAGGATGCAATTGAAGAAGCTTTATGTGAATTGGAAGATAAGATGCGCCAGAGGTATCCACACTTGTTCAGTGGAGTTCAAAAAGCTAGTACGAGTAAAGGTAAATGACAATGTTAGTTACTCACTTGTATAGTGTAGGATAGTTAATATTTTGGTTTTGATTATGAATTGTTTTGGGAGAGTTTTCTTTTTATGTGAATAATTGTAATCTCCTAGATACCTCCCTTGTAACCACGATATTCCTCCGCCATAAGTGAGGGTTATTAATAAATTTGGAATGGGGCCGCAATGTGGGTGGTCATCGGCTCTTCTTAGAGTCAGATAAATAGTTCAGTGATTCCTAGAGGAAGGTGAAATAAGTGTAAGTTAGCAAATTTTGAGGATGAAATTTTTATAAGGAGGGGAGAATGTAGTGATTTAAAAAAAAATAAAATTAAAATAATCAATTAATTAAATAATATAATATAATAATAGATTAATATAATATAATATATAATTTATATATATATATATATATATATATATATATATGTTGACCTTATAGGTCATGCCCGGTTTTGATCATGACAAATACTCATTATATCTAATGGGTGTTTGAGGCTTTGTGTAGGAACTTAAATTGAAAAAACATAATGCACATGGAGAAAGTGAAGCTTGAAGACCAAATTTCTATTGAAGACCCAATTTCTTATGTTGTAATATATTTCATTTATGTAAAGGGTTTGTAATAGTAATTAGGGCTTTTCTGTATGTAATAATCACACACATCACAAGCATGGTCAAATACATAAGCTCATAATGCAAATGACCTTGGAAAGACCTTAAGGATACACCGAATTCTTTTGGTGTCTTCAAATTGGACCTAAAGAGATCTTAGAACACTCACCTTTGCATTTATTTGTAATAGGCACTTGAATAGGGTGTTTGTGAATCAAAACAGGACCAAAATGCACACTTTGTGCACTTTCGGTTGACTGGTCCATGCAGTTCATTCTGCCTTGGTCGACCAAATCCGGTCTAGGTCAACAATTTGACCTCAGTCCGGTCAACCGAACTATTGTAGTTCAAATTCCCCTGGTCGATCGAAACCTCCTGAAGTCAACATTTTGACTTCCTAGTTGACCGAGCTTGAATTGTATTCCAACTCTCTAGTCGACCGAGGGTCCTCGGGAGAAATCCCAACTGTTTGGTCGATCGAATCACTCAGTTCAAAATAGTCTGGTCGACCGAACCTCGGTAAAATGAAAAAATCGCCTCGGACATACTCATCCGGTCGACCGACCTAGGCAGTTCATTTTGGCTCGGTCGACTGAACTATATAAGCTAGGGTTGACCAAAAGGTTTTTGGTCAACCGGTGCTCTCGGTTTGCCCTGCATTTTTACCATGGTTAAATATTTTTAAACAGAGTTAATTAGGGTCAAAATGATTTAAAACAAAATTAATAATACCCTATATGTCCTAACGGCTAAAATTCTTCCAACTTCTATAAATAGCTCATCATTTGCAAAGATTAAGAGGGATTAGCCGCTTTGATTAGGAGAGATTCTATGAAATTCCCAAAACCTATAATACTCTTATCTAAGCCCCAACCACTCATACTTACCTTATCTTATTGCCAAAAGTCGTTTGTAAGTTGATTGAGTGATTGTCTTGAAAGCTTTGCTCTCATTGCGTGTTTGATTGGAACGATTTTCTTGAGAGCCAAACCTAATTGTTCTTAGGGGGTTTTGTTCATAAGCCTATCCTAAGAAGGCTTACCTATGCTTCTGAGTATTGCATTTGTGTTGCAATTTCCTAGAAAGCTTGTATTTGTTTTTGGGTTGCAACAATATTTTCAAAAACATTCTCCAATATCTTGGTTGATTTATTTGAACATATTTTCTTTAGAAGATATTTGTTTATGTGATATTGATCTTCGTTGCAATATTCATTAACTCACATATTATTTGTTGAATACAAAGATTATATATCTTTTGCAAACCAAGCATATACTTAATCTATTCTTCACGTTATTGAGATATCCTGTTAATTGATATACTTGACTTGCTTGACATTTTGCATGAACATGATTGATTGAATATCTTGAGAAACAAATATTGTTTGTTAACACTCTCACCCACTCATTACACTGATAAAAAATATTTTGAGAGTTTAAATATTAGACCACACTGAGTTTACGTATTAAATCATTTGTGATGTATGTGATTGAACGCATTTGGGTACAAATTTGCTTTATGCGAAAGCACTTTTTGGTTGTACCACTTGATTGTAAAATATGAGTGTTTCCAGACGTGGCTTGAGGGGGCGGTAATCCATTCTAGTAAGGATTGGTGTAAAGGTTGAGGTCAGCTCTGTGCTAATTGACCTGGTTTGTATTAGTGCCGTTCCACCCGTTTAAGTGAGCAAGTTATAGTTGTAATCCTTGTGCTTATTAGCCAAGGTGGGGATGTCGGCAATTGGCTAAACTTCGATAATATTTCTGCGTCTCACCCTTTCTTTACTGCTTTCTGGTGCTTGTATGATTGATTAAATTGCTTTATTTACTTTTTGGTATACATTTACTTTACTTGCACTAGATTGACCATTGGGTTGTGAATATACTGATGTTAGGAGATTGACCCAAGGATTAAATTTTAAAAATACCAATTCACCCCCCTCTTGGGATCACAGTAAAGCTAACAATATATATATATATATATATATATATATAAGATTTCAACTTGAAGCTTCAAAAGAAGCTTTAGGATTTCAATCATCTAGAGAACTCCCCACATCACACCATCTCTCTCTCTCTGTCTCTCCTCAATTTCTTCCTCGATTTTCAGCCGATTGAAGAACGGAAAATACCACTAGGTTCCATTCTCGGCCGCTAACATTTTAACCGAAGTGGATTCGTGATTAGGGCATCGCAGGAACCACTCCTAGGATAAGGTAAACTCTCTCTCTCTCTCTCTCTCTCTCTCTCTCTCTCTCTCTCCTTAATTTTTTCTCAAATCTTTAGCCAAATTGACGATCAGACACCACCATGGGGTCCTATCTTCGATTCTCGTCATTTTAATCGAAACAAATTTTTAATTTGGGTTTCCTAGACACCACTCCAAGGCTAGGGTAAGGATAATGAATTTATATCCATTAATTATTTTTAAAATTTAATTAGTTATTGGGAGCGTGTGGACCTAGGAAATATTAAAATAATTGTAATTCTGAGGTGGAGTTGATTGAACTGGGAAAATGTGATTCAGGGTTTTGAGCTCCGAAACACCGCGAGCTTGGGCTTTAGGATCTTCGCAAGAATTCTCTCAGTAAGTAAGGGGATAGATTATGTTAGGTATTTTCAGAAAATTCACCGATTAAGTATTTAATTATAGAAATGATATATATAATTTTTTCAGAATATTCAAGCATATAAGAATTATGGTTATGAGATATTATATTTTGGGAAACTGGGTGTTTGAGTTGAGTAAACCCTAGAAGGTGATTTAATATTATTTCTCAAAAAAATATATTTTCCCTGAGTAGTTTATGGTATTCCGAAATTATATTTTAAATCGTGGCATGAGAATAATATGTTTTATTGCATAATTGAATCAGAATATTTTTATGGTATTATATGGTGAAATGATACTGATTATATGGAAATGTGTTTTATACAGATATGACATTTTTATAATGAGAAATGAAAAGACAGTTTTTATATTAAGATTACATGTGAAATTGTGATTTTATTCAAGAATGTGATTTTATACTGAGTATACATGCCATAAAACACCAGAAACCATACAGAGTTCTACTAAATCTATCATATACATATACATATGTCCCAAAAAGACAAAAAAGTATCCTAAGGTTATAATCACAAAAACTCATCTGACCCTATCTCATCTACTTACCCATCTGACAGGGTAGCTCGGCCAATTCCTACCGCTGTGGAGCTTTATCCACCCTTCCACCTAGATTTCTTGAAATGTTTGTATGGCTAGGGTGAGACACCTCTCAGTAAGGGAGATAACTAATATCAGTGTGTGGCAACATGAGTATTGCTTGTGATATACATATAAACTGTACATAATTCATAACTGGTATAAATAGTTGTATCATATCTGAATAACATGATTTATCATAACATGGCTTAACATACTAAATTTATGTATTTGGAAAATCATCTTATACAATCATATCATACTTGAATTATTACCCAGGATAGATAGTTAGTTAGCTATTGTCATGTCTTACCCCCCACATGATAGGGTTGTGCGACCCAGAGGCGGGACCTAGTAATGGCTGGCCGGCCATGCTAAGTCAATATTGGTTACAGTGTAAGTATGATGGGCCTGTTCCACCTGTGCCAGACTACCAGGCGAACTATGAAACTCGCATAAAGCCACATCAACTGCCATCTCCCACACTCTACATAAGATGTGTGGTAGCACTAACATAAATATAAACATACAACTATGATACCGTGCTTCATAAAATTAAACTAAGCTATCTGGGTTGTGATAAAATATAATACTTTTCATGATATTGAACATAGCAGTTTCATATTTCGGAGAAATATTTGACATAAACTTATTTCATGATTTCTTACATATCATACATAATCACGACATTTATGCCGACATAATACATAACATAAAAATCACACATTTACGCCGACATAATTCATAATGTAAAAATTACGACATTTATGCTGGCATAATTTATAATGTAATAAACATACATTCTTGCACTATTTAGCATAATCTTAAAAACATAGTTCCTGTAATAGTTTTAGGATTTTCCTAAAAACTGTTATAACATGCTTATCTTGGAAAAATCATAATATTTCACAATAGCATAATTTTCATAAAAATATTATACTGATTACGCACCGAAACTGCGTAATTGGACGTTTAACCCAGGCTTTTCGATTTATATTTTTAATTAAATGTCCAAAATTGTCCAATATTTTAATAAAATGTCAAAATCATCATTCTTGAACTTTATTGCACTATTTATGAAGTTTTGGTAATTTTTTGTCGCAGGAAAATTCCCGAGAATCAAAACTGACACCTGTTCGTATTTCATGCATAACTTTTCCGTACGAGCTCCAATTGAGACGATTCAAATTTTTAGAGAAAGAGGAAAGGATCATCTACAACTTTTGTGTTTTAAGTTTTATAAGATACGAGCTCTAGAAGAGCAGAATTTGCAACAAAAAGAGAATTAAAAAAATGAAAAAAATCTAGTTGGGTCAACCCTTTGCAAATGGGTCGGGTCATGGCTTCACAGATCCGGGTCTAGGGCTTTCCCCCCCATAAATTCCCTTCTCTTCTCCCCTATTCGGAAGGCAGCCCATGAGGGCTCTCCTCTCCTTTCCTCTCCTCTCCTCATCCTCTTCATCCTCTTCATCTTCTTTTTCTCTTAGTTAGTTTTTTTTTTTTCTCGTCTTTTCTTTCCCGCTGGCCTCTCCTTCTTGCTCCTCTGTTCTTCCTCACACCAGCCCCTACACCAACTCCTACCCGCAACCCCTGCTTCCCGCTGCAACTCCTACCCAGCAGAGCCACGGCCAGCCTCCCTCCATCTTCATCCTGCTACAGCCCGCACAGCAGCAGCTCCTCTATTGTCTCCCTTTTATCTCCTCTGCCCCGAACCACCATCCGGAAACACCAGTAGCAGATCCTTCTCCAGCAGCAGCTCCTCTGCTGTCTGCTCCAGATTTTCAGCCCTCCAGCAGCCTCTACGGCCAGCCAGAGCAGCTCCCAAGCAGCAGCAACAGAAGGCCACAGCAGCTCCCTCTCCTCTGTTTCTCACGGCCTGCCATGGCCGTCCTTCCCTGCTCTCTCTTTTCCCTTCTTTCTTTTAATTATTTATTTATTTTTGTTAAGACTTTAAGTATTGCATAAAGTTCAGATTTTTTTAGTTTATTTGAAATTTCTTTTAAGATTGAATATAGTTAGGCATTTAACTCTTGTTGAATTTTTTTCCATTAAACTAGTTCTTGGTGGTTTTAATTAGTCCTTTAAATTAAGTTCAGTTCGGAAAAAAAAAAAAAAGATAGAAAAAAAATATTGTTTAGTTTTGAAGTTTTCCAAGTTTTAATTTTTTTTTTCTCTTTCTTTTGAAATTCAATTTAGATTAGGATTGGTTCGATTCAAGTTCATATTTTTCTCATGTTTCAATATCTTTAAGTGTTAGGTTTGTTTTATTTTGATGCCTTTCGTTTTATTGATGCAATGAGCCACCATGAAATTAATTTAACCCGAAAAGTGTGTATTGTTAGCATGAGTGGCTAAGTTTGGTAACTCGGGTTGTGGGTCGATGTCGTTTGCGTTCCATGGTTTATTAGTTATCCTATGATATCATTGTTAAACTTTTATTTGGTTAAAACCGAAAATTGAAGGAAGCGTTGATAAATCGCTAGCTCTTGCTTCTTGTTTTGTTGTTGACGTTAGGCACATCAAAACCTTGAGTTAATCTAGGATTTTAGTCAACTTATTTTTACATAAAAATTCGGTTGATGCTTAATGAGAGTTTGTATTTTCTTCCGTTTGGATGTGGCAAATTTACTCGAGCTTAGTAATAAAATTTCATCTTATTAATGCCTTGATTGGATTAACAAGAAGAGGAGTAAGGCCTAGGAAATTAGTAAACGGTGGAAGCAAGCAGACATTGACCCGTAACCCGAGTGTTTAGTAAAACTGTTTCAGTTAATTTGTTTAGTTTTGGTTGCGTTATTAGATTTACATTTTTGAAAAATTGATAAAATTTCAGTTTCATTTTGATAGTTTACTCAAGCATCTCCCACTTTGTTTACTGTTCTCAAAATCATAAAAGACCAAAAAGATTTTCAAATCCTATTTTTTCAGCAACAGGATTTCACTAAACTTGCATTAATACTTTGATACTCAGTGGTCCCTGTGGAATACGATCCTAGACTCATCCTTGATACAACTTGACACTTCTGCACTTGGAAGCATAACTCAGAACGAGTCAAATTTTTGGCGCCGTTGCCGGGGATGAGTCCAGAAGTGTCAAGTTGTATCAAGGATGAGTCCAGGATCGTATTCCACAGGGACCACTGAGTATCAAAGTATTAATGCAAGTTTAGTGAAATCCTATTGCTGAAAAAATGGGATTTGAAAATCTTTTTGGTCTTTTATGATTTTGAGAACAGTAAACAAAGTGGGAGATGCTTGAGCAAACTATCAAAATGAAACTGAAATTTTATCAATTTTGCAAAAATGTAAATCTAATAACGCAACCAAAACTAAACAAATTAACTAAAACAGTTTTACTAAACACTCGAGTTACGGGTCAATGTCTGCTTGCTTCCACCGTTTACTAATTTCCTAGGCCTTACTCCTCTTCTTGTTAATCCAATCAAGGCATTAATAAGATGAAATTTTATTACTAAGCTCGAGTAAATTTGCCACATCCAAACGGAAGAAAATACAAACTCTCATTAAGCATCAACCGAATTTTTATGTAAAAATAAGTTGACTAAAATCCTAGATTAACTCAAGGTTTTGATGTGCCTAACGTCAACAACAAAACAAGAAGCAAGAGCTAGCGATTTATCAACGCTTCCTTCAATTTTCGGTTTTAACCAAATAAAAGTTTAACAATGATATCATAGGATAACTAATAAACCATGGAACGCAAACGACATCGACCCACAACCCGAGTTACCGAACTTAGCCACTCATGCTAACAATACACACTTTTCGAGTTAAATTAATTTCATGGTGGCTCATTGCATCAATAAAACGAAAGGCATCAAAATAAAACAAACCTAACACTTAAAGATATTGAAACATGAGAAAAATATGAACTTGAATCGAACCAATCCTAATCTAAATTGAATTTCAAAAGAAAGAGAAAAAAAAAATTAAAACTTGGAAAACTTCAAAACTAAACAATATTTTTTTTTCTGTTTTTTTTTTTCCGAACTGAACTTAATTTAAAGGACTAATTAAAACCACCAAGAACTAGTTTAATGGAAAAAAATTCAACAAGAGTTAAATGCCTAACTATATTCAATCTTAAAAGAAATTTCAAATAAACTAAAAAAATCTGAACTTTATGCAATACTTAAAGTCTTAGCAAAAATAAATAAATAATTAAAAGAAAGAAGGGAAAAGAGAGAGCAGGGAAGGACAGCCATGGCAGGCCGTGAGAAACAGAGGAGAGGGAGCTGCTGTGGCCTGCTGTTGCTGCTGCTTGGGAGCTGCTCTGGCTGGCCGTAGAGGCTGCTGGAGGGCTGAAAATTTGGAGCAGACAGTAGAGGAGCTGCTGCTAGAGAAGGATCTGCTACTGGTGTTTCCGGATGGTGGTTCGGGGCAGAGGAGATAAAAGGGAGACAACAGAGGAGCTGCTGCTGTGCGGGCTGTAGCAGGATGAAGATGGAGGGAGGCTGGCCGTGGCTCTGCTGGGTAGGAGTTGCAGCGGGAAGCAGGGGTTGCGGGTAGGAGTTGGTGTAGGGGCTGGTGTGAGGAAGAACAGAGGAGCAGGAAGGAGAGGCCAGCGGGAAAGAAAGGACAAGAAAAAAAAAACTAACTAAGAGAAAAAGAAGATGAAGAGGATGAGGAGAGGAGAGGAAAGGAGAGGAGAGCCCTCACGGGCTGCCTTCCGAATAGGGGAGAAGAGAAGGGAATTTATGGGGGGGAAAGCCCTAGACCCGGATCCGTGAAGCCATGACCCGACCCGTTTGCAAAGGGTTGACCCAACTTGATTTTTTTCATTTTTTTAATTCTCTGTTCGTTGCAAATTCTACTCTTCTAGAGCTCGTATCTCATAAAACTCAAAATACAAAAGTTGTAGATGATCCTTTCCTCTTTCTCTAAAAATTTGAATCGTCTCAATCAGAGCTTGAACGGAAAAGTTATGCATGAAATACGAACAGGTGTCGGTTTTGATTCCCGGGAATTTTCCTGCGACAAAAAATTACCAAAACTTCATAAATAGTGCAATAAAGTTAAAGAATGATGATTTTGGCATTTTATTAAAATATTGGACAATTTTGGACATTTAATTAAAAATATAAACCGAAAAGCCCGGGTTAAACGTCCAATTACGCAGTTTCGGTGCGTAATCATATACTCATGCCACACAAATGTAAGTAGCCTCATGATCTCATAATTTGTTCTGAAATCATATTTTCTTATAAAATGTGTTAAAATCATTTCCCTATTCCACAATAGTATTTCCAAACATAATTCTATAACATACATATTTTCTCGAAAATAAATGCTGCATAATAATAGTAAATAATTTCATGAAAAAAACTGACTTAATTTATCCCCTTACATAACTCACTAAGAAGCCCACAAAATATTCCAAACCTACACCCGTGTGCTCCCCAGCTCAACGCCCTAAAATTGCATTTTCCCCAACAAAACTTCAGTATTATACTATCTAAAACATTTTCCTTAGTCTAGAAACTTCAAATACCTTATAAAACTTAAAATAACCAACTTACCCAGATTTTGGGATGGTGCCTAAGTTGGCCTAACTAACAAACTACTCTAATAGACTTGAAGAGAATCTTCCCAGGAGTAGCGTGGAGGCTTCTGATCGTCGAACCGATGAGAATTGGAACAAAAAATGAAGAGATAAGGAGGGGGAGATGAAACTTAGAGAGAGAGAGAGAGAGAGAGAGAGAGAAAATTTCATGCAAAATTTCACGTTGAAATCCTGAGGTTGATGTATTTACAAAACATGGATTCGTTGACGAGACACATCACCTCGTCGATGAGTCCATGAAGGGAGTTCGACGATGAACACTTACTCCTCATCGACGAGTTTCATGCCCTTTTGGTAATGTCTCATCAACGAGCCCAAGAAGCCTATTTGTCGACGAGCACTCTGCACTCATCGACGAGACCCTTCTGAATCCCCTTTTGAAAAATCCTTTTCTCTCTTTTCTTTTATTTACTTAATTTCTATAATTCTTTTGGTCTCTACAATACACCTGCTCTGAGAAAATATAAAAAGGTCAAGCTAAGGACACACACTATGAATCTGCATATATGAAGGATCTTCAGACCAATGCATTTGCTGAATTCACGCAAATCTGGGAATAAGTTCCTCTAGGGCGATCTTGATTAAATGTGGCAAGTGAGTGAAAAGATGTTAGGGTGAAGGACCTAACACCTCAGTAAGGGCTGGATTTCTATCTTATAAGAATAGTTCACTCAACACTTCTAGTGTTAGTTCTTTAAATATGTGGGACGTTTGATCATGACACTTTTCCTCACGTATGGGAGTGAACCCATTCTCTTGAGTGAAATTTTTGAGGGAATAAACCAATGAGGCTGAGTCAAGAAGATCGTTCTGTGAGTGCCTCGGAGCATTGTGAGTGAGACAAATCACATCCTTTACACATGCCTTGTGACGTGGCCTATCCATACTTGGATTTACATTCTAATATTAACTTTGAATTATAATCATGGCTTGATTCCTTGTCAGTGGTGTCTTGAGATAGCTGTGTTGTGTTGAGTTTTGCATGATTGAAATGCTGCAGAGTGTGTGTATAATGGAGTAGTGTATGAAGGAATCTGGATGTAATAAGGTTATAGCTCTGTATGCAAAGTGGTATGATTATGTTGCATGTGTTCTTATATTTTGTAAACTGCACTGGTGTTTCTAGGTATCACCCTGGAAACCCTTACGAGACTAGAATTCTTCCACTACGATTAACCTAGGGGTTTAAAGCCTTGTTGCATATAGTAAATGTAAACGTATTTCCCACGAAAGAGGATATAGGTAGGATTTGGTGGTTTTCTTAGATTTTTCTTTGCTCAAGGACTAGCAAAGTGTAAATTGGGGGTTGTGATGAGACCCTAAAATACATGATTTTAAACCCTCATTTACCTTTTTTTATCCTCATTTTATTATGTATTTACCCAAAGTTATCATTGTTCAAAACTATACAAGGTTTGTTTGTCTTTTCAGGAAAAACAGGTTAAATTCATGGAATTAGGCATTACAAGAAGTCAAGGAGGATTTGGAGGATTCAAAGCTCAAATTCAAATGTTTAGCCAAGCTCTAGAAGCTTCAGATCATAAATAGAAAAGAAGATGATGCTCGACCATGTGGCGCGACCAGCAAACCACAGGGGCGACTTAGCCTTTTACTGCAAACTCCAAGGTTCAAATTGAGATCAGAATGCTGCAAGGTTCAACCAAGTGCGCGACCAAGTGGCACTCTAGAGCGACCACGTTGAGATATTGAGATAGAACTAAAATTCACAAATATTGAGAGTCTCAACGAAGTGTTCGACCAAAAGACTTTCCTGGGCGACTATGTCGAGATACTGAGATTTCTTGAAGATCAAGATACTGTAAGTCTCGACCATCAAGACCCTGAGGGGCGAAAAAGTCGAAGACATTGAAGATTCGAATCCCTAACTTCCCACGAGATCTGACTAGGGTGCGCATAAGAAAGCCAGAGGAGCGACTTGATCAACAACGATAATCTGCTGTGCGAGATTTGCTGCAAACTTTCCTAATTTGTAAAACAACCCTTGTAAACTCTAGAGCCTACAAGTATTTGATATGAACACAAGCTCTGGGTTCCTCTTTGGCCTCTCTTAGGTTTGTGATAGACCTAGGAAGTCATTAAGAGCCAAGTTAGAATAGGAGTACAGTAGTTTCAGTTCGTATATGGAGTATCTAACGGCCTATGACAACCGGCGGCATTCATACAACAACCGTGTATATTAGGATCTTCTTTTGTACTTCTTAGAATTAGTGATAGACATGATGAATGCAAAGGGATGATCCTTTTACATGCTTTCATTTAGAGCTTTCCTTTACTGCTTTCATTTATGGTTTAGATTGTGATGATGTTTAGTGACAAGATTAGCACCTTTATTGCTCCAGTCAGGTACACGTATTAGGCTACAGTCTCCCATAGAGGTTCTTGTGATCGTTATACTCCGGTTCCCAATCGTGCTCCGGATGGCTGGTGCACCCTTGCTACTCTATAACCTCGAACGAATCCTTGGATTGTTTAGTCGGATTTTGGTTAGTTTAGTATGGTAAACTCACTGAACTTGGAGTAAGCAAAATAACATCCTAAACTATTCTCATGTCTAAACACTGCGTTGTAGGAGTAGAGTTAATATAAATTTACTTGCCTTCATTTAATTGCTTTCCAGTAGTTGGTTAGATTTCACCCATTGAAAAATATCACCTTTTACTTCTTTTTCATGACACGACTATAATACACTAATTTGGAAGTAGCTTGATAACTGCGCTTTAAGTTTCTGTGGATCGATACCCAACTTACCCACTTTCTATTGAACTTGGGATAGTTAGGTTTTATAAATATTATTTTTGGTAGTTAAGGACCCAAGTCTTGGCGAGCCTACCACCACTAACCTATTATTTACCTAGGTGCTGTTAGAATACCTAATTACTACTTACTTGATTGGTCACTAGACTAAACCTAGGCTAAGGAACCAGTAGTCTCAGTCTGCTTATACCAAAGTTGGGATCGAGAGTACAACTATGTGAGGGGAAGGCATTTGCACCCCCTACGCATCTGTTTGGCGAACGGTACCTACCCCAAATTGAATTTAATAATATTTAATTAATTCCTTTTAAAACAAATAAATAAATAAATAAATGAGCAAATTAAAAGGAGATTAAAAATCTTGGTGTGATTTAGGAACTTCTAATAAGACCTCCAAATAAGGGGGTCTTGTTAGATAAACCCCTCTTAGAGCTAATATGGGTGAGGTGTGAAGTACCTTATTGCCCATTTTTTAAATAATAGAGATGCACACACACAAAAATCAAATAAAATCTTTGATTTTTTTAAGCAAGAGAATCTTTAAAAACATTCCTAGATTTCTCAAAATTTTTTAGGAATTTTCTAAATTTTTTCAACATTTTTCCTAAAATTTTCTAGAATTTTTAAAGACTTTTCCTCATTTTTTTTTTTTTTTTGGCAAAAAAGCATTTCATGTAGTAAAATACAAGAGAACCTAGTTTAACTTCCAAATGCCCAATATGCAATGAATTGGCTTTTTAGAACATGCATGCATTGATGAGCAAACCAAAGCCATGTCATGTGATAAAAAGAAGAACAATGAAGCATTTAAAAGCAAACAACAACATATTGTGTTGATATATAAGGAAACTTGGTTAAAAAAGAAATCAACAACCATTATGGTCTTATATAAGGAAACATGAATCAAAAGGAAACCAACAACACATTCTGGTAATATATAAGAAGACGTGATTCAAAAAAGGGAAACCAACAACTATTGTGGTCACATAAAAGGAAACAAGAATCAAAACGAAACCAACGACCATTGTGGTTACAAAAAAGGGAACATGAATCAAAAGGAAACCAATAGCCATTATAGTCACATAATAGGAAACATAAATCAAAAGGAAACCAACAACCATTGTAGTCACATAAAAGGAAACATGAATCAAAAGGAAACCAACAACCATTCAAATCAAGAAAACAATTTGACTTAATCCATAAACATCAGGGACGCAATATTTAAGTCATAAAATAAGAAAAAGCCAACCCTAACCAAGTTGCAAGCCTCCAAAGTAGCCTTGCAACCTATTCAAATCAAAACTGATTAGATCAAATAAAGCCAAGGTTGCACGTTTAAAATTAAGAGAAAAGAAAAAGAAAGCCAAATCCTAGCCTACTTGGCCACCACGGCTGCCATGCGAAGTTGCCAAACTCCCAAACTCCCTTCAAAGCCACTCCTTTAAACACAAATACACAAGATAAATCAAACAAGAAGCAAGCAATCATTAAAGTATAAACATAAAAATGCTATTTTGCATGGAACTCATACCTTCAAAGCTCACTCCGTTAAACAAAAATTACACAAGAGAAATCAAACATGAAGCAAACAATCATCAAAGTATAAACATAAAAATGTTATTTTGCATGGAACTTATACTTTCAAAGTTCATTCCTTTAAACAAAAATACATAAGAGAAATCAAACAAGAAGTAAGCAATCATTAAAGTATAAACATAAAAATGCTGTTTTGCATGGAACTCATACCTTTAAAGTTCACTTCTTTAAATGCAACTGCACAAGAGAAATCAAACTTGAAGCAAGCAATCATCAAAGTAAAAACGTAAAAAAGCTATTTTGCATGGAACTCATACCTTAAAAGTTCACTCCTTTAAACACAAATACACAAGAGAAATCAAGCATAAAGCAAGCAATTCTCAAAGTATAAACATAAAAATGATATTTTGCATGGAACTTATACCATTTGAAGATGTATTGATTTTTTAATGCTTTCTTCTCTTTCTTTTATTTTTATTGGTTTGCAGCCCTAGCTTCCCTTTACTCTTTCTCTCTTTTTGATCTATTTTCCTCCAATCCTGAAGCTGTTGCCACAATGAGGCTGTTGTCCAAGCCACAAAACCAAATTTACAAAGCTTCAAATGACAGTCCAACTGATCATAATGAAGAAAGATGAGTCACGAACAACTTGTCAAAAGTTTAGCTCAATCGAATGATAAATTACCATCCAATCTTCAAGATCAAGCTAATTGTGCAGACACCTCCAATCCTGAATTTTTAGTAAACAATTTTTTATTCTCCCTCACTCTTTCTTAGCTGTCAAAAGGTATTGAAATTGTAGATATTTAAATGCACGACAAAAAAATTGATTTTTAGTGACGAAAGTATTAGTGACGGTTGTAAAACCGTCACTAATAGTACTGTATTAGCGACGATTTTTAAAAATCGTCACTATTAGTGTGACGGTTTTGACAACCGTCACTAATACAACACTATTAGTGACAGTTCTAAAACCGTCACTAATACATTCGTCACTAAAAACTAATTTTTTCACTCAAACTATCATGGGAAACCACTTTTCGTGCGGAGACTATCCCGAGAAAATATTAGCGAAGCTTCTTGGGGTATTAGTGATGATTTTAAGTTGTCACTAAAAGAAACTTATTAGTAACGGTTAGTTAACCATCACTAATAGTGTTGTATTAGTAGACAAAGTCAACATATTAGTGACGGTTCATAGAAACCGTCACTAATAGTCTATTCTTAGTGGCGAATTTTCTGAACTATCACTAATAGTGTTTTTTATTTAAAAAATATAAAAATAATTTATTTAACTATATTGGTGACAGTTTATGAAAATCGTCACTAATAGTCCATTATTAGCGATGGTTTACGAAAACCATCACTAGTAGTCTATTATAAGCAATGGTTTACGAGAACTGTCACTAATAATATTTTTAATTTTAAAAAATATAAAAAGAATTTATTTAACTATATTAGTGACGGTTTAGAAAAATCGTCACAAATACTCTATTATTAGTAAAGGTTTATGAAAACCGTACTAATAGTTTTTTTTATTAATTTTTTTAAAGATTCTTATTAAAAATTTAGAAAATCAATAGTTTAGTTAAATGTGCAGAATATTTTTTTAAATTTTTTTATTTATAGATTTCAATATAATTACATAAAAGATAACTCGCTTTCAATTTTTTAAAAATTATTTAAAATAAAATTTGAAATCATTTATTTTGAAATTTGGATTTGAATTTATGTATTAGAAAAAACATTACATATGGTCAATATAATTAAAATCCAAAATTTGAACTTCATCGTCCCATTCATAATGTAAGAGTTAGACATCTATAAAATAATTAAAAAATATTTTCTAAATTTTATAGAAAAATTTGAAAATTTTGAAATAAAAACTATTTTCAAAAACTAAAAAATGAAAAAATAAAATTATTTCCATAAGCATATAAAGCAATATATATGCGGAAAATATATATCAAAACACCACAAGCACAGGACACACAATTTTTACATGGAAAACCTTCTCGATGTGAGAAGGAAAAGTCATGAGACCGTAGTCTACTCAAACAATTCCACTCTTAATAATTACGGGAATGCATGTGTCTCCTCTAGTCTCAAATAGATCATACAATCAACAACTATCTTCAAGAAATAGAATTCTTGGCATAAATCAACTTGTACAAGAATTAAAGAAAGATCTCACAAAAATAAAGGCTATTGTTCTCAGGATAAAAAAACAATAATGAATGCCCAGAATCCAATTTCCACCTTTCACAATGAATATTCACATGTCATGAACATCCCTATAAATTTTTAGCTCAATCGAACTATAAATGCTCGTTGTTCGGAGCAGTTGATCAAGACTAGACATCTTTCTCTCTCTATGGTGGCACAAAAAATCGAGGCTACAGTTCACAAGCTGAAAACCAACACTGAATGATTAGAATCCAATCTCCATTGTTAAAAATGAAGTTTCATGTGTCATGTACATCCATGTAAATTTTCAGCTCAATCGGACCACAAATGCTTGTTGATCGGAGCAGTTGATCAAGACTGAACAACTTTCTCTCTTTGTGGCGGAAAAAAAATCGAGGCTACTATTCATGAGCTAAAAACCAACACCAGATGCTCAGAATCCAATCTCCACAGTTCACAATGAAATCTCCCATGTAAATTTTCAGCTCAATCGAACCACAAATGCTCGTTGATCGGAGTAGTTGATCAAGATTGAATAGCTCTCTCTCTCTCTGTGGTGGCCACAACTCTCTCTCCTTTTTCTTTCTTATTTTATGATTGTGCACTACTCTTTGCAGCAGCAAAGGATAGGGTTTAAACCTATTCTCCCAAATGGGCCTCTCCACACATGGGACCATATTAGGTAAGTTTGTGCCATCCTCACTTAGGCGGGAAATCCAACCCAACATGTCTTTCTCTTTAAGCATTCTATTTAAGGAAGTCTCACTTTCATCATCTGTGAAAGAGTTTTCCAGTTTCTTTGAGACAAAATTTGTAGTATTTTATTGAATTTACAATAAGAATTAAAATCTTTAGGGTCTTCATGTTTTGCTTCGAGTGTCATTCCTTGAGGTGCTCATCTAAGCCTGCACAAACACTTGAAAACCATCAAATACCTAAGTATTTGTCATTATCAAAACCGGGTGTGACCTATAAGGTCAACATTCTTCCCTGTTTTTATGATGGCAAATAGATCATGCAAAAAATGGGTATAGCCTTAGAAGGCTCCCCCTAACAATATGCATTATGTAAAACTTTAAATAATTTTCAATTCAACCCAATTTTTGCCCTCTTATCCATCTCTCCTTTTTGGCAATAGCAAAATGGGCCTTGAAACTAATAGCTTTAGGAAATGGGTAAGAATCATTTGTATACAAGAGAAGTTTGAGAATTTTTAAAAATTTCGGCAACATGCCGTTTGAAAATAAGACATTTCCCAAAAATTTCTATATAAAAATTACCTGTTTTGAGTTTTTAAGACCTAACAGTTTATCCACAACTAGTTAACTCAAACAGTTCCAGTATGATCAAGATATAAAACATAAGGGCAATCATCATCATGCAGTATATATGAGAATTTTGCATTGCAAAACATGATCAATTTCATAAAGTCTAAGCCAATAAGGGATATCAATAGTTATATTAGTTGTTAGACTTTAAAATTATTTGAAAGATCCCTCTAAATTTATGCAAACAATGAAATATCTAGGAAGCATCTCTACTATGCGTGAGACCTAATTTATGTCTAATTTGTATGAACCTATCTTCTGGAAGTGGTTTAGTGAAAATGACCGCCCACTACTCATTAGTTCATACAAACTCAAGAGCCACATCCCCTTTCTACACATGATCACGAAGGAAGTGATGCCTAATTTCAATGTGTTTAGTTCATGATTGTGAGATAGGAATTTTAGAGATGTTGATTGTGCTAGTATTATAACATTTAATCGGTACTGTATTGTAGTGCAACCCAAAATCCATAAGTTGTTGTTTCATATAAAGAGTTTGAGCACAACAACTTTTAGCCGCAATATATTCTTGTTCGGCTGTGGATAAGGCAACTGAGTTTTGTTTCTTGGAGAACCAAGAAACGAGAGATTATCCTAAATAGAGACAAGTGTCGCTGGTACTCTTTCTATCAACCTTACTACTGGCAAAGTCAACATCAGTATAACTCACAATCTCAAAGGTAGTATGCTTAGGGTACCATAAGCCTAACTCTATAGTTTCAACTAGATACCTAAGGATTCATTTAACTACTATTAGATGAGATTCCTTAGGAGTGACTTGAAACCTAGCACACATTCACACACTAAACATAATATCAGGCTTACTAGCAGTGAGATATAGAAGACTCCCAATCATGTCACTATACAATTTTACATCAACAGGGATCCCTTGCTTATCTTTATCAAGTTTAATGAAAGAACTCATAGGGGTACCAAGAATTTTACAATCTTCCATATTAAATTTATTTAGCAAGTCAATGACATATTTAGATTGGCATATGAAAGTTCCATATTCAGCTTGTTTAATTTGCAGCCTTAAAAAGAAACAAAGCTCACCCATCATGCTCATTTCAAATTCACTTTGCATGCATTTGGCAAACTCTTTACACAGCTCATCATTAGTTGCTCCAAAAATGATATTGTCAACATAAATTTGAACTAGGATCATATCATCATTTTTGGATTTGATGAAGAGTGTAGTTTCAATCATGCCACGGGTAAACCCATTTTCTAGCAGAAAACCACTAAGCCTCTCATACCAAGCTCTAGGAGCTTGTTTCAATCCATACAAGGCCTTAGACAACCGGTAAACATGATTTGGATATTTATGATTTTCAAAACTAGGTGTTTGTTCTACATATAATTCTTCATTAATATAGCCATTTAGAAAAGTGCTTTTAACATCCATTTGAAACAATTTAAAATTTTTAAAAGCGACATAAGCAAGTAGCATGTGAGTGGCTTCTAACCTAACTACAGGAGCATATATTTCTTCAAAGTCTATCCCTTCTTCCTGATTATAACCTTGGGCAACTAGTCTGGCCTTATTCCTAGTTACTACTCCATTATCATCTTTCTTATTTCTATATACCCATTTAGTTCCAATAATTGTATGATCATTAGGCCTAGGAATTAGGGTTCACACTCTGCTTCTTTCGAATTAATTAAGTTCTTCTTGCATGGACATCACCCAAGACTCATCCTCTATGTTTTCTTTAATATTTTTAGGTTTTTTTTGGGACAAGAAAGCGAGAATGACTCACTAGGTTCTTCAAGGAAAATCTTGTGGCTACACCACGGGATGGTTCACTTATGATTTGATCTATAGGATGGTTCCTAATGAGTTTCCAATCTCTAGACAACTTCTGAACTTCATTTTCATTGTCATTATCTTTAGATGATTTGTCATTTACTTCTGAATTTTCACTTGCATTGTTTTCAATAGATAATTTATCTAAGCATTTTCTAATATCAATATCGTCTTCATCATCTCTTTTAGAAAATGGATTAGGTTCATCAAACACAACATGGATAGATTCAATGATAGTCAATGTTCTTTTCTTGAAAGCCCTATATGCTTTACTGTTAAGAGCATAACCTAGGAAAATACCTTAATCAGATTTAGAATCAAATTTCCCTAGATGTTCATTATCCCTAAACACAAAACATTTACAACCAAAAACATGAAAATATGAAATACTAGGTGTATGATTGTTCCATAATTCATAAGGGGTTTTATTATCTAATCAACACCCTAGTCATGACATAACAAGCAGTATTTATGGCCTCAACCTAAAAATATTTAGGTAAGTTATGTTCATTCAACATAATTCTACCCATTTCTTGTAATGACTTATTCTTTCTTTCTGCCACGCCATTTTGTTGAGGGGTTCTAGGTGCAAAAAAGTTATGTGATATGCTCTCTAGGTCACAATAACTATGCTTTGATTTTTTAATTCAGTGCCTCTATCACTTCTTATTTGAGTTATCTTATAGCCCTTTTCATTTTGAATTTTCCTACAAAGCTTAGTAAATTGTTCACATGATTTATTTTTATGTGAGAGAAATAACACCCATGTGAACCTAAAAAATCATCAACAATGACAAAAGCATATGATTTACCACCAAGACTTTGCACAGAATTAGGACTGAACAAATCCAAGTGAAGCATTTCAAGTGGTCTAGTGGTAGATATAAATTTATTTTTCTTAAATCTTGATTTTGTTTGCTTACTCATTTGACATGCATCACAGATTTTATCTTTCACAAATGATGTTTTAAGCAAGCCTTTCACTAAATCTTTTCTTACTAGTTTTGACAATAAGTCCATGCTAGCGTGTTCGAATCGCCTATGCCACAACCAACTAGCTTCATTTATTACACAAAAACAAGTTACTTGTTGTGAAGCTAAGTTATCAAAAGTGGTAGTGTATACATTTTCATGGCAATTTGCAGTAAAAAGCACTTTATGATCTGATTTACTTTCAACTATGCATTTATCATTTTAAAATGATACCTTATATCCTTTATCACACAATTGACTTATGCTCAATAAGTTATGCTTCAACCCATCAACTAAGAGAACATTATCAATAATTAGAGAAGGATCCTTACCAACCTTACCTACGCTGATGATGCGTCCCTTTGCGTTGTCACTGAACGTCACATACCCACCATCCTTGGGAATGATTGATGCAAATTTTGCCTTGTCACCGGTCATGTGCTGTGAGCACTCGCTATCCAGATACTGCCTGTCCTTGTAGGAGGACGACGATCTCAAACATACCTGCAAAATAGACTAAGTAGCTGATGCTGGTCCCCAAATTTTATTGGGTCCACGGGGGTTAGTAACTGGATCATCCTTAACTACCCACACCTTTCTAATTTTCACATGCTTATTCCTAAGTGGGCAATCAAATTGAATGTGGCCAATTTGTTTGCATTTAAAATATTTCATTCTACACTTAGGATCTTTTGGTGGGACTTGAGATTTTGATTCATGCGTGAAATGTCCCAAGTAAAGATTAGGTCATCTAACATTTTGAACACCATTAAAACCTAGACCTTCTTTACTTAGAGAATATCTTTGGGCACCAAGTAGTTTTTTAAAGTTGCGTTTGCCCTTGTTGAATTTAAAAACAATCTTGGAGCTATCCTCCAATTTACTCTCAAGCTCAGCAATAGTCACATCTTTTTCTTTCAAAATTGAAGCGTGAGAGGTTTTTGCAATTCCAAGCAATTTTGACCAATTTTTACATTTCTTTTTCAAGTCATCATTTTCTTTGGTCATTTTATTCACCAGTATACATGAATATATTCAAAATGTAATTCTCTAAACGTAGGCATGTAATCAGAATCACAATCATCAGACGAATAATATGAAGACAAAGAACAAGAGGATGATACCTCATCTCCATGTGCCATCAAGCATATATTGGAAATCTCCGAGTCACTGCGGTCTGAGTCTGGGTCACTACTGCTTAATTTATCCCTTGAAGTTCCTGCCTTCATGACTTTCTTCTTTTTCTTAACCTCCTTTTTCAGTAGTGGGCAGTCTAGCTTGATGTGCCCAACTTTGTTGCAATTGTAACATGTGGGAGAATTTGGTTTTTCTTTTCTTTTACTATACTCTCCTTTCTCAAATGCGGACTCCCTATATATTTTGTATAGCTTTCGATTCTTCCTGAAGAATCTGCTAAATTTTCTAGTTAGCATGACCATATTATCCTCAGAGTCAGGTTCGTTGCATTCACTAGATGTATTAGTGGAGATCTTCAATGCAGTCACCTTTTTCGCCATATTATGTTCATTGAGTCTCTCATTTATGGCTAATTCATAGGTGATCAGGGAACCTATCAATTCATCTAGAGTCATGGCCTTAAGGTCTCTTCCCTCAGAAATGGCTGTAGCCTTAGCTTCCTAAACAGGAGGTAAGCCTCTAAGGATGTTTCTAATCATCTCATATGTAGGATAGGTCTTACCTAATGCATGTAGTGAGTTTATAATGTGTGTGAATCTAGTGTACATGCTCTGAATGGACTCACCTACATTCATCCTAAAGGCCTCATATTCACTAGTCAACATATCTATCCTACTATCTTTCACATCCCTAGTACCTTCATATGTGACTTCTAACTTATCCTAGATTTCCTTTGTAGTAGCTTATGCCATTACTTTATTAAACTTATTCACATCAAGACCACAATACAAAATATTCATAGCAGTGACATTCAAACTAACAGCTTTCATATAATCATCATTATACTCTTCCTCAGTTTTAGGAACTCTAGTTGTATCCTATGTTTTCATGGGAACATAATTTCCCTTAGATACGATCCTCCACACCTTCTAATCTGTATTTTGAAGGTAGATGCACATCCTTTGTTTTCAGAAGGTGTAATTAACACCACTGAAAATTGGAGGTCGTGTGGAAGATGGTCCCTCAGGGAAATGGGTCATAGAGTTATGAGTCATATAAGATCTTTTGCAAAATAACTATTATTCTATGCTACGTGGCTTTGATACCAATTGTTAGCTTTACCATGATCCCAAGAGGGGGGGGGGGTGAATTGGTATTTTAAAATTAATGCCTAGGTCAATATCCTAACAGCAGTATTTTCACAACCCTAAAGTCAATCTAGTGCAAGTAAATTAAATCAATTGCAATATGTAGCAAAAATTAAATAGCACAATCCAATCAACTAAGCATGCGCTAGAAAGCAGTAAAAAGTAAGTGACACCAAGAAGTGTTATTGAGGTTCGAAAAATGGCCTACATCCCCGCTTTGACTAACAAGCACAAGGATTACCACTATAATGCTCACATAAATGGGTAGAGCCGCACCTAAACAACTAGGTCAATTAGCACAGGATTGACCTTAACCTTTACACAATCCTTACTGAGTTGGATTACCGCTCCCTCAGGCCACGTCTGGAATACAACCAGATTTTTTCAATCAACTTGTACAATGATTATACTTTCATGTGAAGCAGATATTTACCTAATATGCACAATCACATACGCATCAATAACATGAATATAGTGTAAGCTCAGTGATGAAAATAGTTGTGCTAACAACACTCATATGGTATTATTAATGTAATGCTCAAGAGTGTTCAATACAAGCAATATCTTGGAATTTAAGCAAAGCACCTTTCAATAGCAAATCAAAATTCCAAAGATATCAATCATACATTCAAACTAGTTCAAAAAGATTTTCTTCAATGAAATAAGCACACCACTAGTTTGAAAAAATAGTTTTGCTTGTTGAAAATATTTTCGCACAATAAAATCAAAGCAATGGAAGTTTTGCAACAATTATACAAGGACCCCAAAACTTTCTAGTCTATCCCAGTAATGATTTATAATGTGAAATCAATGGGATAAAACTAAGCCAAACTCCCCAAAAATAATATCACAATCAAACACACAAATGGGAGTTTTTAGCAAAATCTACCAATCACAAGCACTCTAAATATGCTCTCACAATCTCAAAATGTATCAAGGGAATGGAAATTTGAGAGTATTTGGACAAAGAGTGTATTTTGAAAAGAGAGGATTTTCGATTAATGAAATTGATAATTAATTTTTTATCCTCACAAATGAGCCTATATTTATAGGCAAGGTAAAAATTATAACCGTTTGGGACTTGTTGGGAATTCTTTGAAAAGTTTCAAATTGTTTAATCATAATTATTATCAAAATAATCCATATTTACTGCAGTTAAATGATTTTTAACCCGGCGAGGTTGAGGTGGCTGAACCGTGGTTCGGTCTTCCAAATAGACACAGTTATAAAATCCTTTAAAATTAGTTTGGCAGCCCAAGTTAGAGTTCGGTGGCCCGAATCAAAGTCAGAAATATTTCTTTGTAACTTCGGATGCTCGATCATAGGTTCGATAGCCCGAAATCATGTGTTCAGTCGTCTGGGGCTCAAATTGAACTAAACAGCCTGGTAGCCCAAGTTGGTGAAATGTCCTTTTTTGGTGGTTTGGGCTCCCGTGGACGGTATGCACAAAATAATTCTGTCGCTTGAGAGCCTAAGTCAACTATTGATTCTTAATAGTTCGGGTGCCCGAGGAGTTTTGAACTCTTGAAGTTCGGTCACCCGAGCTCTCTCAAATTCCTTAGAAATATTCAATTAAGTGCATTTTTAACACTCCTGTATTTTGTATGATATGTGTGCATGAGTGTTGGGACCTAGAGTCATACTATGATCTTACTGAGCTTACCATATATCCTATATGCATGATATGAAGTTAATTAATTACAGACCAAATCCTAATTACTATTATAGACCCATATAATATAAATTGAATTTATAATAAGAATTAAAATTTTCAGGGTCTTCATGTCTTGTTTCAAGTGTCATTCCTTGAGATGCTCATCTAAGTCTGCACAAACACTTGAAAACCATAAAATACCTAAGTAATTGTCATTATCAAATTCGGATGTGACCTATAAGGTCAACATATCACTTAGTCAAGCACATGGTCAAACCTTGTAGCATTTTTTTCTCAGTCTAAACCTTAGAGTCTACAGTTTGTGACCTGGCCACCCCTATGTTAGTTGGTTGCCCACATGATCGAATAGGGTCTTCATTCTTTTGATGAATGGAGGCTTTAGGGGCTTGGTTGAGCATCTAATTTGAGTTTTGTGCACTCCAATTACTCCCTTGGCATCTCGTATTCCTTAATTCCTTGGTTTTATCCTGTTTTTCATGAAACATGAATAACCCTTGCATAAATCTGAACTATGATAAAAAAGGGTAATTAAAATATAAATGAAGATAAAACAAAGGTAAATTAAGGGGGCTAAAAATAGGGCATTTTAGGAACACATCACACCCTTGATTACTTTTTGCTTCAAAAAAGGGGGGGGGGGGGGGAGAAATATTGTATATGTATGCTCTTATATATCCTTGTGGGTTTTGCATATACTATATACAACTACTATCTTTGGATGCATAATACAATGTATACTTCTTTTAGTTGTTGTATGCACAATAGGGATTCGCCCATGATACTGATGACCCCCCCCCCGCCCACCACACACACACACACACACACACACACACACATATATATATATATATGTATATATGTATGTGCTTGATATAGTTTGCTATCCTCCTTTTTTAATGTTATTAATCCTTATAAGCATATAGTAAAGGGGAATATAAACAATGTTTGGTCATCATCCAAAGAGGAGATTGTTGAAGTTAAGTTTTGATGGATGAAAAAAATTGATTGTTAAACTTCCTTGCATTAGATGAAGTGTAATTGTGCTATAACTCTGCAACATTTATAGATGCACTTACAATTGCATTTATAGATGCATTTACAGACAAATTTACAGATGATGCAATTACAAATGAAATTAAAAAGCCATTTCAATTTATTCTCTCAGTTGACTGATTAATCTAATGTATTTTAAATTGTTTCCTATTTTATTTAAATTAATTGATATCTTAAAAAAATATTGATTCTTCATGAAAAAGTTTTGAACGTTCAAAATTCAAAGTGGAGAATCGAGATGATTTGTTCAAATGACTAAAAACTAATATTTTTAGAAAAACAAATGATCACCCCATGTGCACGGATTTGCCTAAATGATCAAGCATTTACTGTTGTGTCTAGAAGTGTTGAGCTAAGAATAATCATGCTACCACATCTATAAGTACTAGCTGATCAACTAGACTGAAGAGGACTAGGGAATCAAATTACACAAAAAACACACACACACACACACACACGCACACACACACACACACACACACACACAATATCATTTTGCCACTCTTTTATTTTGTTGTTTAGTTGTAATTATAGTCATATAAGCTTTTAAACTTGAAATTAGCCACACAGGTTGAGTTCTTTACAAATATTCTCTAGCCTTATTGATTTTGAAATTCAAACTTTGTGTGATCTAAAAAAGACCTTAGAGGCTTGTTTTATTTTATTTATTTTGCATAGTGTAATCTCAATGGGGTTGGTATGTCCTAGAGTGCTATGAAACTGAGGTAGGCTAAAAGGGTTATGTGATTGGGGCTATATTGATCCTAAAGGGTTGTTGTGGTGACCTAGGAAATAAAAGGAAAATTCAAAAGGAATAAAAGCATGGTTCATCGATGAACCCCCTGGTTTAGTTGACAAACACCCATATACGGTTCGTGGACAAGCTTCAGTGCCTTGTCAACGAAGAGATACCGAGAGGGGGATATTTAGACCCTTTGGTTCATCAATGAACTCATTATCCTCGTTGACGAACTCCCTTCTTCGGTTCGTCGACGAGTCCACGTGTCCCGTCGATGAAACCATGTGGCCAGCCATTTAAAAATATGCGAAAAATAAGATTTTGGGTGAGAAAATCAGTTTTATTCACTTTCTCTCTCTAAAAATTCGGTCTCTCCACCTTCTCTCTAAGATTTTGTCTTTTTTTTTCCCCGGTTCGACGATCAGAAGTTACCACGATGATCCTGAGGAAATTCTGTACAACTTAACCAGAGCAAAATTTTGGTTTAAGAAGTTCAAGCACCATCCCAAAATCAGGGTAAGTAGGTGATTTTAGGGTTTTCATGGTTATTAGGCTTTTCTGAACCCAGATCTTGTATTAGATGAAAATATACTGAAGTTTGAGTTGATTAAATTAGGGTGTTGTGATTTCAGGGTTTTGGAATCATGAGTGCCTTAAGCGTGAGTTAGAGGTCAATAAACGAGTACAGTTAACTAGGTAAGGGAAATATGTTATGCCAGTTAGATTAGAAATTTTACCAGTAAAGCGTAGTACTTGATTATGAGTTATAGAGTATGATTTCTTTTCAGAGCATGGAAATTATATAGTATTACAAATTATATTCAATGAGTTTTATTTAACTGTGTTACATGAGAAGTATTGGAATATTGCATAATTTTATACATATTTACAGAACTATGATTATATAGTTTTTACATAATTATGATATACAACTTGTGCAGTGTTATACAGAATCATGCAATTCAGATTACAAAACCATGAATATACAATATTTTACAGAATTATGAATATATATATATATATATACAGTGTTTTACATAACCATGATTATATAGTGTTATACAGAACCATGATATACAGATTATAGAACCATGACATACAAAAATATAGTTGATATAGATATAAAGTTATATTATAGCGTCATGGTTAATACAGAGAATTGCAGTATCATGTTAAATAGAGTTGATATAGAATCATGGTAAAATAGATAGAAATTATATAGATATAGTATTATTTAGTATCAAACCCTAATGGAACAGAACAGTTTACAGAGCACGGTACCGTAACTATATAGTATAGTAGTGCAACCATACATCTCAAATAGAGTGTGGTGTTGAATGCTGATTATGCCACAAGTAGAGTAGAGGGCTCCCTGGTGTCCGGACCAGGTGGAGTAGGCCTTTTATGCTATATATATGTATATATATATTTAGACTAGCACTGGTAGGCCAATCAGTGTTTAGTCCCACCTACGGGCCATATAACCTTGTCATGAAGGGTTAAATCATGAGATAAATCCATTTAGGGAAGTTTTTAGAACTATATACATATACAGTATACATAGAAAATAGAGATTATATATTATAGATAGAAGTATGTTTGAATAATTAACTCAAAATTACTGTATTTGAAATGACATAGATGTGGGTTGTAGTACATATACTTTTACATGATATCTCATTTATATTTTAATAAAAGGTTATGTTTTGCGTATAAACTCATATGCCACACACTGGTAATAACATGTTTCTCCTTACGGAGAGGTGTCTCACCCTAACAATATAAACATTTCAGGTAACCTAGAGAGACATACAGGGCTGGCTCAGAGATAAAGGAGGCGGCTGAGTCGACATAGTACTAGGGTGAGTTTTGGGCTGGGTGATAGAGTCCTAAACATTTTGGCATTTTTGGGTAAAGAATGTATATGTAAATGTGGGCGGTTCTGTAGTACTCTGCTATTATGTATTTTGGGCTATGGTTTGGATACTTTTGTTTTCCACTATATAGGTCGCATGTATGGAACACACAGGTTACTACGACACCCGCTCTGGGCTGTGATGATGTTATGTATATATATATTATACAGGATATCAAAGTTATGTTATATAGCTTGACAGTGTGTAAAAAAAATAGTATGAATTTTTGGGTCATTACAATTTGGTATTAGAGCCTAGGTTGTTAGGTTCTATAGACTATAGATTACAGCGGAAAACAATACCAGAGTATAGGAATAGATTTGGGAAAGAATGGAAATTGGGATGGATTACAATTTCAGTGAATTAATGTTGGTAAGTTAAGGGAGAATTTAGGGTTTTGTCTTGTGGTTTGGAGACAAGAACTTCGGGATGGTTTCTGTGTTTTTTTTTTTGGGGGTGATGATTTTAGGAAAATTATAGTAAACTATCGTCGGTTTCTATTTCCAGATGGTAGGATTGAACCATAAATTAGAAAGAAGTGGAAGGGGATATCTTATTTATATAAATGTAAGAATAATGTTATGAGGTATAGATTCTCAAATTTTTTTGCTGTTGTTGCATGATGGATCCAAGAAATAGTAGTGCTCATGCTAGCAATGATGATGGTGCTGTTTCTTCTGGCAGGGGTGACGGGGATTCTGATGCCGTTCTATGCAGTGTAGCTCAGCGGGTTATGGCTGAGATTGTGCGTAGCTCTAGAGAGCAGGGAGGCCATCGATATATCAGGGCTGTACCATCGAGAAGTTTACTAAAATGAATCCTCATACATTCTCAGGAGGAGCTAACCCTGCAATTGTTGAAAACTGGGTGCAAGAGATGGAAAAAATACTGACAGTGTTCCACTACACCAATGAGCAGAGGGTCCTCTATGCCACGTATAAGTTGACAGGCGAGGCCGAGGGATGGTGGACGACTATGAGATTATTGGAGTAGTAGAGATGTGTACCAGTAGCTATGACTTGGAGCCGATTTAAAGAAATTTTCTTTGATCATTATTTTCTTGCCACTGTTAGATAGGCTAAGGTAACTGAATTTCTAAAATTGACTCATGGAAATCTAACAGTCCAATAGCATGCGGCAAAGTTCATTGAGCTGTCACGCTTTGCCCCCTACATCATCTCATATAAGGTTTTAAAAGCGAGGATGTTTGAGAGGTGCTTGAGGCAAGATATCTACGAGCAGGTGGCAGTCCTAAAAGTGTAGGATTTCTCCGAATTGGTGGACAGGGCCATAGTCGCAGAGGAGAGTAGCCAGAGGGATGCGGGGACCACGAGTCATTGCAAGAGGCCCACGCCTCCGAGATTCCAAGCAGGGTCCAGTGGAGGCCCTTTGAGGGGAGATAGATATGGAAGAACTCAGAGATGGGATAGGGGAGACCATGGGTACTAGGGTGAGCAGACATACCCTATTTGCCCCATTTGTAGTAGGAGACATACAGGAGGATGCCAGTTGGGAAACAATGTTTGCTACAGATGTGGTACACTTGGACATATAGCACGAGAATGTCATTGGCCACTGAACAGTGCACTAGCCCCTAGAAAAATCCAGAGACATAATCAGGCACCTAGGGGTGGCAGCCAGTTGAGGAACACAACCCCGGCGAGGTTTTATGCATTGACACAGGGAGATACGGAGGCTGCAGGCGACATCGTAATAGGTATTATTAATGTTTTACCATATAAAGTTATTGTTTTATTTGACTCAGGTGGCACCTATTCTTTGTGTTGTCAACATATACTAAATTATCTGGGGTTGAGGTACAATTGTTAGATGTTGAATTGTCAGTAGCCACACTGACTGGATCAGTAGTGAGGTGTAGAAGGGTACTTAAAAACTATCCAATGGGCATTCAGGAGAAAGTATTACTAGCCGATCTCATAGTATTAGACATGCCGGGGTTTGATGTGATATTGGGTATGGATTGACTGGGAGCTAATTACGCCAGCATTGATTGCCATAAAAAGGAAGTGATCTTCAGACCCCCAGGTGAGCAGGAATTCAGCTTCGTGGGGTCTCATGTACGTGCCTCACCACAGTTTGTGTCAGCTATTCAGGTGAGGAGGTTGCTTCAGGGTGGTTGTCAGGGGTATGTTACTTATATAAAGGAGATGCCAAAGGAGGAATTGAAACAAGTTGATATTTTGATAATAAGATAATTTCTAGATGTTTTTTTGGAAGAATTACTTAGGTTACCACTAGATCGGGAGATAGAATTTGCCATTGATTTACTACTAGGGTCAGCACTGATATCTAAATTACCCTATAGAATGGCTCCGACAGAACTGAAAGAATTGAAAGACCAGTTGTAGGAGTTATTGGATAAATGATTTATCAGGCCTAATGTGTCGCCTTGGGGAGCATTAGTTCTGTTTGTGAAAAAGAAAGATGAGACTGTGAGGATGTGTATTGATTATAGAGAGATAAATAAAGTAACAATTAAGAATAAATATCCTTTTTCTAGAATTGATGATTTATTTGATAAACTCCAGGGGACCCAGGTCTACTCCAAGATTGACTTGCGATCGAGATATAACCAAGTAAAAGTTATAGCCAAAGACGTTTCAAAAACAACTTTCCAAACCAGGTATGGGCACTACAAGTTCTTGGTAATGCCATTTGGATTGACTAATGCATCGGGAGTATTTATGGACCTAATGAATCGGGTGTTCCATAAGTTCTTGGACCAGTTTTTTGTGATATTTATTGATGATATACTAGTCTACTCAAAGATTTTTGAGGACCACGAGGATCATCTGAGGTTGGTATTGTAGGTGTTAAGGGAAAAGAAGTTATATGCTAAATTCAAGAAATGTGAATTCTGGCTGAGGCAAGTCACTTTCCTCGAGCATGTGATCTCTGGGGATGACATATCAGTAGACCCGAGCAAGATAGAAGCAGTGGTAAGTTGGGTGAGATTAGGGAACGTTCAGGAGGTCAGGAGTTTCCTAGGTCTGACAGGGTACTATAGGCGTTTTGTGGATGGTTTTTAAGGGTTATCAGGTCCATTAACACGACTCACGAGGAAAACAGGAGATTAAAATGGATTGACGAGTGTTAGTAGAGCTTCCAGGAGTTGAAGCAGCGGTTGGTCACTACACTAGTATTATCTATTCCATCAGAAGAGGATGGATTTGTTATATAGAGTGACACGTCTTAGAAAGGGCTTGGATGTGTGTTGATGCAACATGGGAGGGTTATTACTTACACTTATTGGCAACTTAAGGAGTATGAAAAGAACTACTTGGTACATGATTTAGATTTAGCTGCAGTGGTGTATACTCTAAAGATTTGGAAGCATTATCTTTATGGTGGGAGATGTGAGATCTTCACTGACCATAAGAGTTTGAAATATTTCTTCACCCAGAAAGAACTGAATATGAGGCAGAGAATATGACTATAGCTCATTAAAGATTATCATTGCACTATCAGCTACCGCCCAGGGAAAGCAAATGTGGTGACTGATGCTTTGAGCTAAAAATCAGTGGGAGCAGCATTGTTAGCAGTGGAGATTCAGCATTCGATTCAAATGGACTTGGAGAGGTTCGGTGTGGAGTTAGTAGAAAATGATCGCAAGAAATTTATTGCCAACCTAGTATTACAGCCTACCTTGTAGGAGAAGATTAAAGTTGTTCAAAGGAATGACGCAAAATTAGTAGAGCTGATAGTTAAAGTGCAAGACTGATAGGGGGAGGAGTACATTATTTCAAATGATGGGGCTCTGAGGTTTCGTATCAGGCTATACATACCTGCAGATGTTGAGATTAGGAGAGTTATTCTAGAGAAGGCACACAGATCCTTTTACATAGTACATCCAAGAAGCACTAAGATGTATCAGGACCTTCGAAAATCCTTCTAGTGGAGCGGCATGAAGAGGGAGATAGCTGAGTTTATGGAATAGTGCTTGACGTGCCAGTAGGTAAAGGCTGAGCACCAGAGACCGGCAGGATAGTTACAGCCGCTCCACATCCCTAAGTATAAGTGGGATCATATTTCTATGGATTTTTTTTATAGGGTTACTGCCAGTGTTGTATGGTCAGAATGCTATTTGGGTGGTCGTTGATCAATTAATGAAGACTGCTCATTTTCTCCCTATTAAAGTCAACTACTCTATAAACAGACTAGCAGGGTTATACATACATGAGATAGTTCGGTCTTATGGTGTGCCAGTATCCATAGTTTCAGACCGAGACCCACGATTTACATCGTGATTTTAGAGGAGTTTTCAAGAGGCTTTGGGGTCTCAGTTATCATTTAGCATAGCCTTTCATCCCCAAACTGATGGGTAGATAGAGAGGATGATGTAGATACTTGAGAATATGCTATGAGCATGTGTTCTGGATTTCGGGGTAAGTTGGACCAGTTATATGCTGTTGGTTGACTTCGTGTATAACAACAGCTACCACACCAGCATCGGGATGGCGCCTTACGAGGCATTATATGGTAGGAGGCGTCCTTCTCCACTATACTAGGATGAAATAGGTGAAAGATGAGTTTTGGAACCAGAGTTAGTGCAGGAGGCATACGATGAAGTCTAGCTTATTAAAGACAGAATCAGTGCAGCTTAGAGTTGGTAGAAATGCTACGTAGTTACTCGCCGTTGGAAGCTAGGATTTGATGTAGAAGATCAGGTATTTTTGAGAGTAGCACCGCTAAGTGGAACCATGAGATTTAGGAAGAAGGGTAAACTGGGTCCTAAGTTTATTGGCCCATTCGAGATACTTGAGAGAGTGGCTTCAATCACCTACAGGCTAGCTTCACCCCCAGCTCTATCCAGGATTGATGATGTATTTCATGTTTTCATATTGAGGAAATATGTCCCGAATCCCTCCCACGTGATCAGCTACGAGGAGATAGAGCTTAGAGATACTCTACCATTTGAGGAAACACCAGTACATATTCTCGATAGAAAAGAACAGGAGTTGCATATCAAAAAAATTCCACTAGTAAAGGTCCAATGGAGGAATCATGCAGTGGAGGAGGCCTCATGGGAGTTAGAGGAGAAGATATGATAGAAATACCCACATCTGTTCAGTGGGGACTAGCATTAGACAGAAACGGAATGGTAATTATTTAGGTAAAGTAAGTATAGTTTGGTTTTATTATATGCAGAGTAAGATAATGTATGTCTAAGTTGTATTTTAGATCATAGGATAAGTAGTGCTTTTGGTTTTGGGAGAATTTTCTTTTATGTACATGCTTATAATATCCTAGAACCCTAATTGTAACCGCGGTATTCCTTCACCACAAGTGAGGGTAATTAATAAAATAAGTAGCAAATTTTTCTCAGAGGATGGTGTATAGCACATATAGCAAATTTCAAGAACGAAATATTATAAGGAGGGGAGAATGTAGAGACCCGGGAAATAAAAGGAAAGTTCAAAAGGAATAAAAGCAGGGTCGATCAACAAACCCCCTAGTTTCATTGATGAACGCCCACATACGGATTCATGATTATTAGGCTTTTTTTGAACCTAGATCCTGTATTAGATGAAAATATGTTGAAGCTTGAGTTGATTAAATTAGGGTGTTGTGATTTCAGGGTTTTGGAATCATGAACGCCGTAGGCGTGAGTTAGAAATCAGTAAACGAGAGTACAGCTAACTAGGTAAGGGAAATATGTTATGCGAGTTAAATTAGAAATTTTTCCAGTAAAGCATAGAATTTGATTATGAGTTATAAAGTATGATTTTTGAATAAATCAGAACATGGAAATTATACAGTATTACAGATTATATTTAATGAGTTTTATTTAACTGTGTGGTATGAGAAATACTGGAATATTACAAAATTTTATACATATTTACAGAACTATGATTATATATTTTTTTACAGAATTATGATATACAACTTGTGCAGTGTTATACAAAATCATGCAATTCAGATTACTGAACCATGAATATACAGTATTTTATAGAATTATGAATATATATGCAGTGTTTTATAGAACCATGATTATACAGTGTCTTACAAAACCATGATTATACAACGCTATTGATTACACGCTTAAATTGCGTAATTAGACATTGTAATTCATGCAATATTTTAACAAGGTATCCTATTTATAATCTCTGGGTTTTATTGAGCAATTTATGAATTTTTGGTATTTTTTTATCGTAGAAAAATTATTGGGTGCTAAAATCAGCATCAGTTCGTAATTCGTGCATAACTTTTCCGTTTGAGCTCTGATCGAGAGGATTCAAAATTTTAGAGAAAGATGAGAAAATTATCTACAACTTCTATGTTTTGAGCTTCGAGAGAAACGAGCTCCAAGAGGATCAAAATTGGCTTCGTTCGGTAAGAAACAAAAAGAAAAAAAAAGAAAAAAAATATTAAAAAAATAGTGATGTGACCCAGCCATGCAACCGGGTCGGATTGTGTTTTGGGTCCTCTTGGCGGGTTGTAGGGCATCCCCTCCCTTTAAATCCCTTCTTTTCCCCCTCTCCTCTTCCAGCACACCCGCACCCTTCCCTTTCCTTTATCTCTCTCACTCTTCCTAATCTCCCTTCTCCCAGCTCTCTCTCTCTCTCTCTCTCTCTCTCTCTCTCTCTCTCTCTCGATTTCTCTCCCTTCCCTTCCCTATTCTTTCCTCTCCTCTTCCCCACTTTCTCTTCTCTTTTCTTCCTTCTCCCTACAACCTGAACTCCTTCTCTTTCCTTTACCTTGTCACCTGCTACAAGTGCTGCCAATTTCCTGTGAAGCCCCCTCGAACAGAAGCTGCTGCCCAAGCCCGAGGAGATCCCCTGCTGCTGCTCTGACCTGCCACCATCTGATTTTCCCAGCTACTGCTATTCGACAGACCCAAGAAGACACCACCATTCCAGCTGCGAATGCTGCCAGCTTCCCGTGAAGCTTCCCTCCTACTCCGGCCAGCTATGTTCTTTGCTTGCTGCAACACCTACTGAGCCCCTCTCTACTGCTACTCTTTCCTCCAGATGTCCACCATTCATCTCTAGCCACCACACCAGCCACAACAGAGACCTCCAGCTAGTCGCCATCTCTGCAACCCAGCTGCTAGCTTCTTCCAGACCACCAGCAGCACCCATGACCACAGCCACCAGCGAGACAACTCTCTCTCTCTCATCTTTCTTTTTATTATTGTTAGTTGGATATTGTTAGAATTTTATTAAGGCTTATTTGAAAATTTTAGATTTCGAATAATTGTCTAAGGCATTTTATTTTATTGAAGTTTATTTATTTATCTTTCTTTTAATTAAAGTTAGCATTAGATTTAAATATTGCTTGAGTTATTTTTTTCTGATTAAAGTCCGATTTAGTTCTTAAAAAAAAAAGAAAAAATAATAAAATACAAAAAGAAATTTTTTTTTTTTTGTTTTTAAGAAATTAAATTAGTTGTTCTTTTCAAAATTTAATTTTTTGTCGAAACTCAATTAGTTTAGCGTTAAGTCTTATTAAAGTTCGTATTTTTATCGTGTCTAGTTATTGTTCAAGTCGTTAGAGGTTTAATATTTGTTCGAGTTCTTGGTTGCCTTTTAATTTTGATTTAGGTTCAAGTTTTTAGGTTTGTTAAGGATTCGGTTTTTATTGTTCGCGTATGTGTTTGATTGAGTTTCCATTATTGTGTGTTTTAATTATGTCTTAAAATTACCGTCTTTTCTATTCCAAAGTTTAACGTGTGTTTTGATGTCTACCTAATTAGATGTAGGGTTTTGTCGTTATTTATTTCCGTGCATGCTAGGATTAGGGTTTAATTTGCGTGTTTGTTTAAATTGTCAAAGGAAATCTCAATCAATCTGGAAAACTCCGAATCTGAACTGAGTTAAGTAATCTTTCATTTTTAGATTGGAAACACGCAAAATTTGAGATTAAATTGCATTCGCTGAGGAGACGTCTAACCCTTGGACTGAATATTACACGACAGAACACCTATACTTGGGATAGCTTCCGAACTGCTCATTTTTTGAGTGAGTTAGTTATACAGAACCATAATTATACAATGTTGTACAAAACCATGATATACAGATTATAGAACTATGACATATAGAAATACTGTCGATACAAATATATAGGTATATTATAGCATCATGGTTAACACAGAGAATTACAGCATCATGGTAAATACAATTGATACAGAATCATGGTAAAACAAATTGAAATTATATAGATATAGTATTATTTAGTATCAAACTCTAATGGAACAGAACAGTTTACAGAACACGGTACCATAGCTATATAGTATAGTTGTGCAACCATACATCTCAGACAGAGTATGGTGTTGAATGCCGATTATGCCACAAGTAGAGTAGAGGGCTCCCAGGCGTCTAAACCAGGTGGAGCAGGCCTTTCGTGCTATAGACAGACAGATAGACACACACACACACACACACACACACACACACACACACACACACACATATATATATATAGTTAGACTAGCACTGGTAGGCCAACCAGTGTTTAGTCCCGCCAACGAGTCGCATAACCTTGTCATGAGGGGTTAAATCATGACATACAACCATCTAGGGAAGTTTTCAGAACTATATACATATACAGTATATACGGAAAACAGAGATTATATATATATATATATATATATATATATATATATATTATAGATACAAGTTTGTTTGAATAATTAACTCAAAATTATTGAATTTTAAATGACATAGATGTGGGTTGTAATACAGATACTTTTACATGTTATCTCATTTATATTTTAATAAAAGGTTATGTTTTGCGTCTAAACTCATATGCCACACACTGGTAATAACATGTTTCTCCTTATTGGGAGGTGTCTCACCCCAATGATATAAACATTTCAGGTAACCCAAAGAGACATACAGGGTTGACTCAGAGATAGAGAAGGTGGCTGAGTCGACATAGTACTTGGGTGAGTTTTGGGTTGGGTGAAAGAGTCCTCAGCATTTTGGGATTTTTGAGAAAAGAATGTATATGTAAATATGGGTGGTTCTATAGTACTCTGGTATTATGTATTTTGGGTTATGGTTTGGAGACTTGTTTTCTGCTGTATAGGTTGTATATATGTATGGAATGCACAGGTTACCACGACACCCACTCTGGGCCATGATGATGTTGTGTGTGTATATATACAGGATATCAGAGATTATATAGCTTGACAGTGTGTAAAAAAAAAAAAAATAGTATGAATTTTTAGGTCGTTACAGTTGTGTTGTCCCTAGTGCTACAACACAATTTATTTGCGATTTTCCAAAAATGGTATGACGTGTGTCATCGTAATTGTAATATTAAGAGTGTTAATGAAAAGATCAAACTATTTACTTTGGGAAGTTGACATATATTAGGTAAATAAATGATCATAAAATTCTATCTACCACTCTTCTTTTTTCTTTAATCTATGCATTGGTCGTGTTCCAATCTTCTTTTTTCTTTAATCTATGCATTGATTTTTTTTTTCTACATTTTTATAACAATTAAATGATTATAAACTACTTATATAATTAACTAGATCAATAACTAAAAAGAATATAAACTTTTGGTATGAATAAAAATGTTCAATAAGTTGCTTCAATGTGTTGCATGCAAGTATCACTTGTTAAGAAATAAAAATAATAATCACAATGTATATGACATAGAGATAAAGATGTATAAAAAGAAAACAAAATAAAATAAAATGTATATATATTACTTATCTTATATATATATATATATATATATATATATATATATATATATTAAGGAGCATTAGTTAGGAAATCTAAATAAAATGGTGCAGCAGTAAGATAAGTCAAGATGGGGGCTATGCATGGGAGCAGTGGGGCCCTTGAGGCGTGACTCTGTCACCCTGCATGCATAGGTGAGCTTGCTCTTTACGTAGGATATGTTTGTTTAATAATTATTGTTTTTATTTTAATTAAGTATAAGTTAAATTTAATATTTTAGTTTCAAGGTTTTTAGAATATTAACTACCACTTTAATAGTTTCATATTTATAATGTTGGAAGTTAAAATAATGTGATGCAATTTAAAATTTGTTCTTTTTTAAATTATTGTCTCTTACAAACAGTTGTAAAAGTCTAGGATATCAATTGAACGTTGGAAAGAGTAGTGAAAGGTATGTGATGGACATGCGTTATTTCTCAATTTGATTATAAAGTGGTTTGGTCAAACTTAAATATTTATTTTATTTTAATCAAGTCACTAATCATTTTTTATTTGTTTGTTTATTAAATGTTGGTTGAATTTGTAAACTGTAGGTTATAAAAATAGTGACCTTCCATATTAAATCACGCCGCAACCTAGAGCTTAAACTAATTCAATTTGGTTCTATTCTTGAACCCAACGATTTTTATTTTTATTTTTTTCATATTGTGAAGCTGAATGGAAGATATTTGATACAATTGATTTAATTAAAACTTGTCTAAATTCACCCATATCCAAATCAAAGATTTAAAATTTAAGATCCAAAATTTACGCTATCAAACACTATCTTATAATTTGAAATAGGCTATCATTGTCAAATACAAATATTAAATGAATAAAAAGAAGAGATAGAAACTTAGGATGAGGCTGAGAGGACACTCCCAGTCCCAGCTACTAATAAAATGTCATTGAAAGAAGGTGGCAGGTGTAGGGAGCAGGTAGAACTAAATAGAATGGGAATTTTGTTTTTCTTGGAGTGTGCTTTCTTTTAGTTCACTTTATCTTAAATTTCTGAACATGGAACAAATGAATTTAAAATTGGTAATTTAAATAAAGTTCAAATTTTCAATTTATTATCCAATAAATTCTTTTAATATATCTTTTAAAAAAATAATATATTGGAAAATAAATTTATCATTTATTATTATAATAATGATAAATCGATTTATTACGTATAAAAATTTATTTCACAATTTATCATTTTTTTAAAAATATATTAAAATAATTTATTTCTCGATTTATTACGCAGAAGAATTTATTACACAAAATCTCTCAATACATGCAAATTTAAATTTAAAGAAAAAACATGCACATCATTTGTAAAATTAAATAAAAAGAAAAAAAATTACATAAATGAATTGATTATTAAAATATTAAATTATCAAGAAAGTTAAGAGAAATGTATGTTTGAAGATCTGCTATGACTACCATAATGGTGGATAGTATGCTCTCTTGTCAATATAATCTTCTTGAACACTTGAATTCTATCCTTCATTGTATATTTCTCTCTCCTTCCCTCCCCCGATGTAAGGTTCATTTTGTAATAGTTTATAGTTAAATGAAATAAATACATTATTTCAGAATGAAACTAAAAAGAAACAACATGTTTAAAAATATTTGACATAAATAGAAAATTATGTATAATTTAATTTAATTTAATTTTTTTTATCATCTTCCTTTTCTTCTATTTTCTCAAATTCTTGACCCAACAAAACCATAGCCCGATCTTAATTTTGAAACGTGATTGCTTGTGACGCTAGTTGATTTGCAAGATTAAAAACTTCAATTTTCTAATACGTGCTAAAGAGAACCTACGCATTAACAAGCAAGGTTGGGAGGTCCAAACTCTCATTAAGATCATCATCATAATAATAATAATAAAAATAATAATGATGGTGACCATGAGGACTCTAATGATGGATATGGGTTTCCCACTAGCCACGCCAACAAATATATATTGACTAGAGAGATATCAAGCAGTAGTCCCTAATTTTTTTATTTTTTATTACTCATAATTTTAATATGTATGGGTCTTTTGGAACATCTCAAGTGACGTCAAACCGCCTAATTAATCTCAATAATTAGAATTTAAATTATGGTATCAGTTTTATTTTTTTATATTCATTTTTGTACAGTGAAGAAGCAGTTTATCACAAAAAAATCTGGTATTGAATAAATATTGAAATTACTGCTCGTAGCATTGCAGTGTTAATAATAAATATTTTTCTTAATTAATATTGATATTGATAAAAAATCTTATATTGAATAAATATTAAAGTAATTTTTTTGTTGTGTCAATATATATATATTTATTTATTTTAGGTACAATTAAAATTTATTAAATAATATATTTTTTTAATACATTTTTCTTTTTGATTCCCTTTGTGAATAAGTTTAATGGGAGCAAATTAAACTAAATGGTATTCATAAAAGTCAAAATAGTAAATATTCTTAGTCATAGATGAGATTTGGTTTGTATTTGTATGAATTTTGACAAAATTAAATTTAAAATTATATTAAATTATATCTAAATTCTCATAAATTTAAATAATGCTTATTGAGTAAATAGTATTAAGGATAAAACCTAAAACCACCTATAAATTTTCTATATATAATATTATACCTAGTGAAGTTTTGATATTAAAATAATTTACAAAATGAAAATTAAGTGGAATGAGAATATTTTTTGTTAAGAAAATTCTTATCTTATAAATTTTCTAACATTTATTAAAAATTAATTACTCCAAGAGCATAGTGTAATATTTAGAAAACCAAAAAATATTATGAAAATATTATATTAATTTTTTAATAATTATCAGTTAAACTTGATTTAAATAAACTTAAAAAATTTATTACATCAAATTTCAATGACTTGGTTATAATTTTTGTAAAACTAAAAAGAAATCACAATGCATAAAGATGAAATTATTCAAAATTAATATATATTTTTGGGTCTTCCAAAGGAGGCCGCTTTTTCAAGGCATTCCTTTACAACCGAAGGAAGTCAAGCACAGTGCAGACAAGGTTACACGTGTAGGGATCTCAGGGCGACACGGCTGCACGGCCCCCATGGCAGCTCACGGTTCCCATAAAGTCACCTCCCCTTGAGCTTTAAGCTTGGGCTTTTCGAGTCCGCAAGTGCGTGGGAGACGCCACGCGTAGGCATGGCCAGCGTGTCAATTCTGCTGACGTGTGGTTCGGAGATCCAGCGGGGGGGTCTTCCGAGGTGGGCCCGCCATGTGGATTCCGAATAATTGAGAAAATTCAAAACATGCCAACAACTTTTATCCCGGTGCATGTGACACCTGTCCTCAAGCCTTTACACGTGTCTATATTCGTACGCGTACGATTTCCCTGTCTCGGCGCCCTTTGACAATGATGATCTTGAAAATATCCACTCCGCCGATCACCGATCTATCATTTTTTTTTTAAATATATTAAATAATATATATTTTTTTATAAGAATGACGCGTAACAAATCTTGCTACTCTAATAGCGAGATTTGTTTAAATCTTTCTATTCCAAGTTACGAAATTATGTCAGGTTATTCCGAGAAATTTTCTCAAAAATGTATTATTTAATATATTAAAAAAAGAGAGGATAAAATGGGAAAAAAACTCGAAGTTTTGTTATGTTTATTATTGATAAAAAATCTAGTCCAAACCCCTCACGAGAGAGAGAGAGAGAGAGAGAGAGAGAGAGAGAGAGAGAGAGAGAGAGAGAGAGAGAGAGAGAGAGAGAGAGAGAGAGAGAGAGAGAGAGAGAGATTTCATCTGCTTAACTTTTACAGTGCAACTTGCATAAAATATTTTAGACTGCTTAATGAACTCAAAAATTCTGAAGATAGATACGAAAATGGCGTAAGTGCAACCAAGTCATTATGGAGACACACGGCATCTAAAACTGGTATCCATGACAAAATTATCAAACCTGCAAATTATATAGGTAGCACGGCCGATCTTGTCTGTTTTCATAAAACAATGTATGTTATGACCTTCTATGTTGTGGCTGTTAAATGTGAATGACTCAAGGTGCCATGCATTAATTACGTAATACAAATAAAGCAGTTGAGCAGCATGCATTAAGCATAAATTAACAAATATTGTGAAAAAGAAAGTAAATCACAAAATCTCTCAATACATGCAAATTTAACTTGTAGACATACATTAAAGAAAAAACATGCACATCATTTGTAAAATTAAATAAAAAGAAAAAGAAATTGCATAAATGAATTGATTATTAAAATATTAAATTATCAAGAAAGTTAAGAGAAATGTATGCATGAAGATCTGCTATGACTACCACAGTGGTGGATCCTGTACAGTAGTATGCTCGCCTGTCAATATAATCTTTTTGAACACTTGAATTCTATCCTTCATTGTCTATTTCTCTCTCCTTCCCTCCCTCGATGTTAGGTTCATTTTGTAACAATTTATAGTTAAATGAAATAAATACATATTTCAGAATGAAACTAAAAAGAAACAACATATTTAAAAATAATTGACATAAATAGAAAATTATGTATAATTTAATTTAATTTAATTTAATTTAATTTTTTTTTTATCATCTTCCTTTTCTTCTATTTTCTCAAACTCTTGATCCAACAAGACCATAGCCCGATCTTAATTTTGAAACGTGATTACTTGTTACGCTAGTTGACTTGCCGGATCAAAAACTTCAATTTTCTAATACGTGCTAAAGAGAACCTACGCATTAACAAGCAAGGTTGGGAGGTCCAAATATATATTGACTAGAGAGAAATCAAGCAGTAGTCCGTCAATGATTTTAGCAAATGTGCTGGGGACCCATTGGCCTTTGTTTGTACAAATCCTTTAACAAACAAGCTGCCCATTTAGGATAGCTTGACAATGAATTTACTAATTAAAGATAAAAGCATTGACTTGCTGACCTGATATCAGCATAAATTAATTAATTAATCACTTCCAACGTAATAAATTTTTTATTTTGAACCTACGCATTAACAAGCAAGGTTGGGAGGTTCAAACTCTCATTAAGATAATAATAATAATAATAATAATAATAATAATAATAATAATAATAAAAATAATGATGATGATGATGATGATGATGGTGACGATGAGGACTCTAATGATGGATATGGGTTTCCCACTGGCCACGCCAACAAATATATATTGACTAGAGAGAAATCAAGTAGTAGTCCCTAATTTTTTTATTTTTTATTACTCATAATTTTAATATGTATGGATCTTTTGGAACATCTCAAGTGATGCCAAACCGCCTAATTAATCTCAATAATTAGAATTTAAATTATGGTATCATTTTTATTTTTTTATATTCATTTTTGTAGAGTGAAGAAGCAGTTTATCACAAAAAACTATGGTATTGAATAAATATTGAAATTACTGCTTGTAGCATTGCAATGTTAATAATAAGTATTTTTCTTAATTGATATTGATATTGATAAAAAATCTTATATTGAATAAATATTAAAGTAATTTTTTTTGTTGTGTCAATATATATATATATATATATATATATTAATTTCAAGTACAATTAAAATTGGTAATTTAAATAAAGTTCAAATTTTCAATTTATTATGCAATAAATTCTTTTAATATATTTTTTTAAAAAAATGATAAATTGGAAAATAAATTTATCATTTATTATTATAATAATGATAAATCAATTTATTACGTATAAGAAAGGGAGCACAACCGACCTTGTATATTTTCAGAAAACAACGCATGTTATGACCTTCTATGTTGTGACTGTTAAATTTGAATGGCTCAGGGTACCGTGCATTGATTACATAATACAAATAAAGCAGTTGAGCAGCATGCATTAAGCATAAATTAACACTTGTAGACATATATTAAAGAAAAAACATGCACATCATTTGTAAAATTAAATAAAAAGAAAAAGAAATTGCATAAATGAATTGATTATTAAAATATTAAATTATCAAGAAAGTTAAGAGAAATGTATGTGTGAAGATCTCCTATGACTACCACAATGGTGGATCCTGCACAGTAGTATGCTCGCCTGTCAATATAATCTTCTTAAACACTTGAATTCTATCATTCATTGTCTATTTCTCTCTCCTTCCCTCCCCCGATGTTAGGTTCATTTTGTAACAATTTATAGTTAAATGAAATAAATACATTATTTCAGAATGAAACTAAAGAGAAACAACATGTTTAAAAATATTTGACATAAATAGAAAATTATGTACAATTTAATTTAATTTAATTTTTTTATCATCTTCCTTTTCTTCTATTTTCTCAAACTCTCGATCCAACAAGACCATAGCCCAATCTTAATTTTGAAACGTGATTGCTTGTGACGCTAGTTGACTTGCAGGATTAAAAACTTCAATTTTCTAATACGTGCTAAAGAGAACCTACGCATTAACAAGCAAGGTTGGGAAGTCTAGACCCTCATTAAGATGGATATGGGTTTCCCACTGGCCACGCCAACAAATATATCTTGACTAGATACAAATCCTTTTCAAACTTCACACGTAACAAACAAGCTACCCATTTTGAACAATGACATCCATTGAAATTACTTAGAAGGATAATTTTACAATGAATTTACTAATTAAAGATAAAAGCATTGACCTGCAAACTTGATATCAGCATAAATTAATTAATTAATCACTTCCTACGTAAGAAATATTTATGGAACTACATTAATACACGTCGCCCTAGCTACCACCTATACTTAATTTGACATTTAGATATGAACAAATGTTGTATAAAAGTCGTTGCGCTGCTTCACGATGGTGAGCCAATCCTTGAATGCATGAACACTTCTTCTTCTTCTTCTTCTTCTTCTTCATTTTTAGCTTGCTCGTTAAGTGCATTGTAGTGGGATCTTGCTGCCAAAATGATGTTGCCTTTAGGCTTATATCTTTTGGGCTTGATTGTCATAGTTATAACCCACTGGACCTACAAGTGGAAAAACCCTAGGTGCAATGGGAGGCTCCCCCCAGGCTCCATGGGCCTTCCCCTCATTGGAGAGAGCTTTCAATTCATCACACCCAGCAACTCCATTGATATTCCCCACTTCGTCAAATCTAGAATCCACAAGTAATTATTAATAGTTTATCACTCCCCTGCACACTTATTGATCTTGTTATTTTTAATATCATTATTTTTATAAGGTGAATATGAATAAATTTTCTAGGCAACTTGGTCATTGAGTAAGTTACAAATAAGATGAATTTACTTTCCATAACGTCATAGAAGTCCATAAGAAAGGAAGTCAACAAACTTGGTTGCACTTGGGTTTTATGGAAATGTTTCCATGTGTTTTTATGTGCATGAACATATACACACACATATTTAGCTGTTTTTTTTTTTTGTTCAATATATTTGTCTTGGATAATTAATTAATTGTTATATACATGTGTGTGTATATTTGTTGGAAATGGTAGATATGGGCGTATATTCAAAACAAGCTTGGTAGGGAGAGCAATGGTGGTATCATCGGATGTAGAGTTCAATCATTTCATACTACAACAAGAGGGGAGATTGGTGGAGTTATGGTACTTGGACTCCTTTGCAAAGCTTCTTGGGCATGAGAAGGGTTCCAAAAAAGAAGGATCCACCAATTCCCATGGCCACATCCATAGGTACCTTAGGAGCTTGGTCCTCTCTCAATTCGGTCATGATGTCCTCAAACACACCCTCCTCTCCCAACTCCAAGACATCTCCATTAAAAGCCTCCATACCTGGCTAGCCGCTCCCCAACCATTGGAAATTAAACATGCCTTTTCTGTGGTACATATCTACCAACATATCTAGACATGTACGTACATACCTATGTATATAGGTATGCATGTATATGTAAAGTTTCATTTTTAAACATACATACCATGCACTTATAGCTTCCATTGTGATGATTTTTGAACTTTTGTAGATGATATTTGATGCTACTGCAAAACAGATGTTTGGGTATGAACCAAAAGAGCACGAGGAAAACCTTGGTGTGAATTTCACAAACTTCTTACAAGGTCTCATGTCCTTCCCTCTTAACATCCCTGGCACAGCCTTCCATAGATGCGTTCAGGTTTGTCTATGTTTATGCATATCTATCTATAAAGTAAATTTCTTACACACGCAAACACACACACGTACACACACACACACACACACACACACACACACAATCACAAGTTAACGAGATCAAGTTGAACCTGTAGAGTTGTTGCCATGTGACCTAAGAATTGTTGAAACAACTTCTTGTAAAAATATAAGGTAAGAGTATAGACCCCATTGTGGTCCAGCCCATCTCAATGTTCCACATGCATAAGAGCTTTGTGCACTAGACCACCCTTTTTACACTTCAATTAACCAATTAGTTTTCCTTTTATGCACATGCTTGGTGATGAAAATTTTATATATATATATATATATATATGTATGTATGTATGTATGTATGTATGTATGTATGTATGTATATGTATCAGAACCAGAAGAAAGCAATGAAGATGATAAAGAAGATGATAACAGAAAGAAAGGCATCGCCGGAAAAACGAAGAGGTGATTTGTTGGACCAAGTGCTTGATGATATGAAGAAAGAGGCATTCTTAACGCACGATTTCGTAACCGTGGTGATGTTTGGCTTGCTTCTTGCTAGCTTTGAGACCATTTCTTCCACCTTGACTCTAGCCATCATCTTACTCACGGACCACCCTTCTGTGGTGCAACAGCTAGAGGTATGTGCGTACGTACAATGCCCTTAGATCTTTACTTAGATCAATCTCATCCTCATGCCATTTAGAATTAGTGGAACTTTTGCATTGACGTATCAATCCCAACCTTGGATCTATGTATTATCAATGATATATTTACATGTTTCTTTGTATATATGTACATGCATAACAGGAGGAAAATGAGGAAATTCTTGAAAAGAGAGGAAGTAGCAAGGAAACAAGGTTGACATGGAAGGAGTATAAATCAATGACCTTTACGCACCAAGTGAGTCCTGATGTTCACACACACAAAGGCGCGCGCGGGCACTAAAAGATAAATTAATTAATGTTCTTTTAATTTTTATAGTTACTTATTAATTAATGTACAATTTGAGGCAAGTTTTTAATGGGTTCATGATTAAACTGGATTAATTGTTTCTAGGTGATTAACGAGGTGTTAAGAATGGCTAGTGTTGCTCCTGGGATTATAAGGAAAGTAATTAAAGATATCCATGTAAATGGTAAGTATATTTGTGTTGTGCTATGCTGTGTTGTGTGTGTGTATACATACATACATACATACATATATATATATATATATATGTATATATATATATATTTGTAAAATCTATTTAAGACTAATTATTTGTGAACTACACAGTAAGAGATAGTAGTATGGTGAGAAAACTATCTCACCCTCTAACCTCATGCCTAGTATTTAAACTCAAATCAGTCAACATGTAACTCCAGAAATATAGAACTAATATTGTTGCAATTGTACGGCAAATATTCAGTCAGGCACAGATAGGCATCTAGCTAGGATGCAACTAGTAGTAGGAGAATGCAACAGTACTATATGTGCATACAATAATGAATTGTTATAGTTTTAATATTTATTAATTACTAAAAATAATAGTTACTACTAATTTTAAAATTAAAAATAGGATATACAATTCCGGAAGGGTGGACAATTATGGTAGTTCCATCAGCCATTCAGTTGAACCCAGACACTTATGAAGACCCACTAACATTCAATCCTTGGCGATGGAAGGTCTCTCTCTCTCTCTCTCTCTCTCTCTCTCTCTCTCTCTCTCTCTCTCTCTCTCTTTATAATTAGATATTTTAATTACCATTTTTTTGTTGATATTAAATATTAAAAAAAAAAAAAAAACAGGATGTGGGAGCAATCTCGACAGCGAAAAATTTCATTCCATTTGGTGGGGGATCAAGGGCATGCGCTGGAGCTGAGTTCAGTAGAGTGTTAATGGCAGTGTTCCTACATGTCTTCGTCACCAATTATAGGTTACTCATTTTATTCTTCAATATATTGTGTTCACTCGAGTGGTTGCAGATGCACATGTGCAAGAGCGAACTAACCTTTGGATTTTGGAATTACTAATGATATGTAGGTGGAATAAAGTCAAAGGAGGAGAAGTGGCTCGGTCACCGGTCTTAGGGTTTGGAAATGGCTATTTTATTAAGCTTTTTGAAAAGCTCAAATGAACACCGCAACATATTCGCCACAATGCAATTATGGACAAATCTCTATAGATGGCATCTGGCAATACTCAAATATTAGAAACAGCAAGTGATTATCTATGAATGTTTTTATGTAGTACAGTTGTTTACACTACTAGAGTAACTATTGGGATGCTATAAATTGCCAAGAAGTACTTTTGAAATATGTAATGCTACAAAAATTTGACCTCATTTAGACCTCAATCCTTCGATTTCTAGCAATTAGGCAATTAGCCACGATGCCGTAATCTGCACTAGCTTGGGAGGCTTGGGTGACCCGTGAGGCCTTTTTTGATGTCCAAGTCTTCCAACTTGTTAATACTCACATAATTATAGAAAGTATATAAATTTAAATATGATATAATCAGACCTCAAGCTAAAAGAATTTAGTTGAATTACATTTGTATATATTTAATTTGTTGTTATGCTAATTCATTATGGTCATCCATTACTAATAATTATGACTAACTTCTCATTATGTTTCCATCAACAACTATGAGTGATTAAGCGGACTTGTCATATGAAACTCTACAATTGATGTTTACATATGCTTGGTGGTTAGTAGCCCCTATCTCCATGCCCAAGCTAGAGGTAGGCTACCAATGTTGGAACAATGTAATAGTCTTTCAACTAAGTCGGAGCAAAAAGTTAGGGATGTTTTCACGAACCTTGTAGAAGAAAAATTTTCTTTCCTAGTGGTTTAAACCACTAATATATAGGCTTAAAAAAACCAATAATATGTTCTACCATCGATCATAGTAACAACTGACACAAATAAAAAATTATTGAAAATGATACAAATATTATAGGGATGCCAATATATGCCATGCCACCTAATTATCCACCGAGGGAAACCTTCCCATTGCTTTTGGCAACTTCAATCATTTCAACTAGAAAGATTTTAATGAATCACTTCAAGTGTTGTAGTAGCAGTAGCACTATTGCTCATACAAATCGGGCTGTAAGGGCAATTCTCACTCGGACGCTCCTCCCTTCTTAAATGATTAATATGCAGATATTTGGAATTCATTGCATGAAATTGAGAATTTTCTATTTATTTAGAGTTTTCCTTTCATATGTTTCTTGATTCTCTTAGACTTTTAATTTTTTTTTTAGTTTTTTTGCGATACTAATAAAAGTGATTGGTCATATAAGAGATATATATTTAAAAAGCAAAGGATTGAAGCAAAATGACGTCTTTTACCATCCTTTAATTGAAAAATAATAATAATTGGTGATTGTTATGCATGAGCCTATCCACGCCTACTTGCATGCCAACTGTTTCATCAAAGTTACTAGAATTTAGTTGAATTTGTATATATTTAATTTGTTGTTATGCTAATTCATTATGGTCATACATTTACTAATAATAAATGACTAACTTCTCGCTCTATTATTGTCAAAAACTATGAGTGATTAATACCGGAAAAAAAAATACGAAGAACATTGACATGTAGTGTACATAATGGTGATATGGATAATATAGTGGCTAGGATTTTTTTTATTTTTTATTTTTTTTGTGACATAGTATTCACAATGCCTGTGATACCACAAATAAAAACATAAACATGAAGAACAATAGTTTTTTTATTCCAATATTGAGTCGTGAACACTACATGCTTTAGAGATGACACAAGCATGGATATTTATAGGGGATGAATGATACATTTGCGGTATTTTGAATTTCAAAAATTCGACTCCTTGAGGTTCCTTGAAGATTGGAATAAGGTCTTCAATAAGTGTTTAGCATCGGTTTCAATGTTTGAAATCTTCTTTAATTGGTGAGGGATTTGTTGAAGAGTCTTCATGGATGGAGTTGGAGTGCCTTCAAGGGTGGAATTTATTTCTTCATGTGGGTGGAATTGAAGTGTCTTCATGAGTGGAATTGATTTCTTCATGATTTGATGAAGTGTCTTCATGGGTGGAATTGATGTCTTTATGGATGGAATTGATTGAGGGAAGTGTGTTGCTAATAATTACGAGGATTTTTCATATGAAACTTGAAAATTGATTTTTATAGATGTTTGGTGGTCAATAGCCCCCAATGCCATGTCCAAGCTAGATGCTGGCTACCAGTATTGGAACTATGTAATAGGATTTCAACTAAGTTGGAGCAAAAAGTTAAGGATGTCTTCACCAACTTCGCTAGAAGAAAAATTTCCTTTCCTATTGGTTTAAACCACTAATATATAAGCTTAAAAACCACTATTATGTCCTGTCATTGATCTTAGTAATAACTGACGCAAATAACAAATTATTGGTATAGTGTTGCTACCTAAACATTTTCTTAGTAGATTTATAAGCCACTTTAGCAAGTCCTTTATACTAGTGATTTCGAAAAAGCTATTGGTGTATCCCTAATCATGATAATTAAAAAATCTTAAGAGAAGTGTTGCAAAAAGAGAATAAACCATGAGTATAGGCTCCTAAAGATATCAAAACCATGGGTTTAAATTGTTAATTTTCTAGTAATATATATATAAAAAAAAAATCATTGGTTTAGACTAGGGTAGTCTAATTAGATTCTCAATAAAACACGAACAAAAGTCAATAAATTGTCACTATATGTTGAAAAACGGCCACCATGGATTTACAAAAAGTTGGTTTGCTTATTGAATGTAACGCCCCGAACCCTTAAACCCGGGTCCGGCGCATTATACCTAATAATCCATAATTAACATAAAATACGCAGCGGAAAACATAATCATAATCTCCATGTAACATAATACCAGAGTTTACTAATTCTAACTATAATCCATATTAAATCATCCATCACCTGCATTTCCATAAATCTACACAACTCCCAAACAATTCAGTATTTTCACAATCATTCCTTACTCAATAACCTTAAAACATAAAGGCATAAAACATAAATATTCTACATCCCAAATTTAACATACAAATATACCATTTTCTTTTACTATTTCCCAATAATGTTATAGAACCTCGAGCTCTCTAAGCTCGATCTCGATGAAATCCTGGAAAAAAAAAAAAAATTCATATTCGGGTGAGACACATCTCAGTAAGAGAAGAAACCATATATTAAAATAGTGTGTGGCCAACATGAGTTTATATATAACATAATATTTAACATTTAAAAATCCTTAACATAATTTCCGAAATCATTCCCTGACCCTAATCAAACACATGCAAATGTTTAACCCACGAGATTACCCAAGGATAGAGGTGATTACCCGCCCATATATGTAGCACCCCTCTGCTCTGATATTTAGGCAACCCAAAGGTCGCAGGTAAATCATACCAGGACACTCACCTTACTCAATAAGCCCTCAAGTGATAAATTAATCTCGTACTCACGCTGTTCAACAATAGCTTACCGGCAAAGGCCCTATGGATAGGGAAATCTACCCGCCTATACAAGTAGATTCCGTTTTCCCTAGTACGTTATGCGGCTACTACCACATCTGTAGCTATTAGTGCACTCGCCTTACTTAGCAAGCCCTTAGGCGAAGAGTATACCTCACCCAATCGTAACATGTTCTATGCACATACATACTATTATTATCATAATACATCATTCTGTTCTGTCATTATACATTCATGCACATTCATTCCTGTTCATAACTTAACTTTGCATTTCGTTTCACTTTAAGTGACTCTTTCCCATTTACATCATTTACTTTTGTCATTTCATTTCATTTGTCATTTCATCGTCATTTCATTGCATAACATTTCATTTCATTACTTTGTACTACAGCTGGTCTTTAGTCATCATCAGTTAGTCTACATAGAAATGTGCTAGATCTTTTAACACAGCTCCTTTTAGCTGTCATTAGTTAGTCTATACAGAAGTGTGCTAGATTTGCTAACATGACTGTCTTTCAACTATCTTACATTTACATGGTTGCATTTAACATACATAGACAACATTGTCCATATCATATTTTCTTTTCATTGCTTTACTTACTTAGCCTGCATCTCATACATTTAACATATATTTGCACAGAATCTCATGCCACACAATTTAGTAATAAAATTCATACACTGCCTGTAAAATAAGCGAACCAACATTTAATATTTATATACTGAAAAATATTTTTCATTTCTTACTTAATTATCTTAAAATATTTCTCACTTTCATCAGTTCATTTTCGCATATATATATATATATATATATATATATATATATCTAATAAACAACCCTAAACTTGAGGGAAATATAATTTAAATAGTTGGCATTTTACCCATACTGAAACATGTACACGTACATATAACACAATTTATTTTTCCATTAAATTCATAAAAAATTTTGATTTAATATATATATTTTCCCATACTTGGTTTCTTGAACTACGCCAATAGGGACTCCGAAAAATACTTGCGGCGCTCACCCGGACTCTGAAATTAAATTCCCAATTCCAATAAATTATTCATGAATAAAATATTAATTTAATACTTCCTAGGTCCATAACTTCTAAATAAATAATAATACCCTTAAATTTAGCCAAATTTTCAAATTTCTCAAATCTCACTCTCACTTTGGAGTAGGGCCTAGAAAATCACAATTGAAAAATTATCTACGTCAAAATGACGACGACGACGACTAGGACCCCGTGCTGGTGTCCGTTCGTCGATTTAAACACATTAATGGCGAAATTGAGAAAATGGAAAAAAATTACCTTTCCCTAGGAGCAGTGCTAAGCCATTCTCATGACAAATCTGCTCTAGTAGAAATGTCGGCAGCGAAACCAAGAATCCAACGGCACATTCCATTTCCCGATCCGTCGCAAACTCATCGAGAAATTGAGAGAAGGAGAGAGAGAGGCGGAGATGGACGCAGAGACACGCATGAGATTTGCAGAGTGGGGGGGGGGGGCGTCCTGACTCCTTTGACTTCTTCTCCTTCTTCTTTCTTCTTCTTCTTTCTTCTTTCTTCTTCTTCTTCTTCTTCTTCTTATCTTCTGTCAGTTACTTTATATATATATATATATATATATATATATATATATATATATATATATTTTTTTCTCTTATTTAAATTAATTTTTTTTAAATCCAATGTACAAATATTTAATTTAATAACTAATTATTTAATTAATCTTAATTTAATTTAATTTCTTTAATTTTATTTTTTTTCTTTTCCCACGTCATTCCTTTTATTTATTTATCTGTTATTTTATTCATTTATTTTTTAAATTATTTTAATCTCTTTAAATTTTTGGGTCTTTACATTCTCCCCTCCTTAAAAAAATATCGTCCTTGAACTTTGTTACCCGATCTTTCATTCCCATAATTCCTTGATTTACCATATCCCACACCATAATCTCAACAACACAATTATATACTTTAAATTCAATACACATCCAAGTTCTCCATATAAGGACCAGTCTCACGGCTAAGAAACATCACCGTCGATAGATTTACCGTGGTTTTCATAAACTTTCGAATGAATCAGAAAATCACATAAGTCCGCCAAGGGATTTCCGCCTCCAAGCTATAAGACAAAATCCTATACTTTCCTACACCATACCTACTTCTCAACATCAAACCTAACCCATCCATTTAGCATTCTTATCCTAATTGTTTCCTATACTTTGGTATAAATCATCTCTAATCTAACACTCTAACATTTCCATATCCAGGTGATGTGAAAGTAATCACACTTCCGGCTGGACATTGCTCTAATACCAAAAATGAAACGCCTCGAACCCTTAAACCCGGGTCCGGCGTGTTATACCTAATAATCCATAATTAACATAACATACGCAGCGGAAAACATAATCACAATCTCCATGTAACATAATACCAGAGTTTACTAATTCTAACTATAATCCATATTAAATCATCCATCACCTGCATTTCCATAAATCTACATAACTCCTAAACAATTCAGTATTTTCACAATCATTCCTTACTTAATAGCCTTAAAACATAAAGACATAAAACATAAATATTCTACATCCCAAAATTAACATACAAATATTCCATTTTCTTTTACTATTTCCCAATAATGTTATAGAACCTCGAACACTCTAAGCTCGATCACGATGAAATCTTGAAAAAAAAAATTCATATTCGGGTGAGACACATCTCAGTAAGAAAAGAAACCATATATTAAAACAGTGTGTGGCCAACATGAGTTTATATATAACATAATATTTAACATTTGAAAATCCTTAACATAATTTCCGAAATCATTCCCTGACCCTAATCAAACACATGCAAATGTTTAACCCATAAGATTACTCGAGGATAGTGGTGATTACCCGCCCATATAAGTAGCACCCCTCTGCTCTAATATTTAGGCAACCAAAAGGTCGCAGCTAAAGCATACCAGGACACTCACCTTACTCAGTAAGCCCTCAAGTGATAAATTAATCTTGTACTCACGCTGTTCAACAATAGCTTACCGGCAAAGGCTCTAAGGATAGGGAAATCTTCCCGGCCATACAAGTAGATTCCCTCTGGCCTAGTACGTTATGCGGCTATTGCCACATCTGTAGCTATTAGTGCACTCGCCTTACTCAGCAAGCCCTTAGGCGAAGAGTATGCCTCACCTAATCGTAACGTGTTCTACGTATATACATACTTCTATTATCATAATACATCATTCTGTTCTGTCATTATACATTCATGCACATTCATTCCTGTTCATAACTTAACTTTGCATTTCATTTCACTTTAAGTGACTCTTTCCCATTTACATCATTTACCTTCATCATTTTATTTCATTGCCATTTCATCGTCATTTCATTGCATAACATTACATTTCATTACTTCGTACTGCAGCTGGTCTTTAGCCATCATTAGTTAGTTTACATAGAAACATGCTAGATCTGCTAACACAACTCCTTTTAGCTGTCATCAGTTAGTCTACACAGAAGTGTGCTAGATTTGCTAACATGACTGTCTTTCAGCTGTCTTACATTTACATGGTTGCATTTAACATATACAAGCAACATTATCCATATCATATTTTATTTTCATTGCTTTACTTACTTAGCCTGCATCTCATACATTTAACATATATTTGCATAGAATCTCATGCCACACAATTTAGTAATAAAATTCATACACTGTCTGTAAAATAAGCCAACCAACATTTAATGTTTATATACTGAAAAATATTTTTCATTTCTTACTTAATTATCCTTAAAATATTTCTCACTTTCATCAGTTCATTTTTGCATATATATATATATATATATATATATATATATATATATATCTAATAAATAATCCTAAACTCGAAGGAAATATAATTTAAACAGTTGGCATTTTACCCATTTGAAACATATACACGTACATATAACACAATTTATTTTTCCATTAAATTCATAAAAATTATGATTTAATATATATTTTTCCCCTTACCTGGTTTCTTGAACTACGCCAACAGGGACTCCGAAAAATACCCACGGCGCTCACCCAGACCCTGAAATTAAATTTCCAATTCCAATAAATTATTCTTGAATAAAATATTAATTTAAAACTTCCTAGGGCCATAATTCCTAAATAAATAATAATACCCTTAAATTTAGCCAAATTGCTAAAATTTTCAAATCCCACTCCCGCTTTGGAGTAGGGCCTAGAAAATCCCAATTAAAAAATTATCTACATCAAAATGACGATGATGACAACTAGGACCTCGTGGTGGTGTCCGTTCGTCGATTTAACCACATATTAACGGCGAAATTGAGAAAATGGAGAAAAATTACCTTTTCCCAAGAGCAGTGCTTAAGTCATTCCCACGACAAATCTGCTCCAGTAGAAATGTCGGTAGCGGAACGAGGAATCCAACGACACCTTCCATTTCCCAATCCGCCGCAAACTCATCGAGAAATTGAGAGAAGGAGAGAGAGAGAGAGGCAGAGACGGATGCGGAGACACGCAAGAGATTTGCAGAGAGAGGGGGGGCGCGTCCTGACTCCTCTGACTTTTTCTCCTTCTTCTTTCTTTTTCTTCTTTCTTCTTTCTTCTTCTTCTTCTTTCAGTTACTTTATATATATATATATTTCTCTTATTTCAATTGTTTTTTTTAACTCTAATGTGAAAATATTTAATTTAATAACTAATTATTTAATTTATCTTAATTTAATTTAATTTCTTTAATTTTAATTTTTTTTCTTTTCCCACGTCATTCCTTTTATTTATTTATATGTTATTTTTTATTTATTTTTTTAAAATTATTTTAATCTCTTTAAATTTTTGGATCTTTACATTGAACCACTAGCCAAAGTCAACAATAGCATATACTATTTGAACATCAAGTATATGCTACTTAAGTGTTTTATTAGTTGGCATTTGTAATTGTTGCAAACTTGTAATATTTCAAGAATTATTGCTAAAATTAAGTTAATTGTATATGCCACAATTTTCACATAGTTCATTAATAGAAACATCCTCCCAATTTGTATTCATAATAGTTAAAACAAGGATAAAATTATGTTCGAAGTGGATTTCTAACATTCATATGGTGCAAAACTACTCCAAAACATTTAGTTAAACATAAATTATCTTTTACATAACTACAAAATAGAAAATAAAAGGTATGATAACATGTTCTTAAAATTAAACTTTTTTTAGGTAAAATGAAAAGATTTCCTGGAAAGTAAATTCGTGAGCTTGACATTGCATGCACAAATGCTTCGCTCTAGCATACTTCTCCAACATTTCTATATGCAAGAGAATATGTTGGGGATGTGGCTTATATTCAGAGCGGATCACATGTATCGGAGAAAGTTACGTGACATGAGGGACAAAGGGGGAGAAGTAAGGTGCAACCATGGAGGGCAAACCATTGATGGTTTGGGGCCTAACCGTCAACAATTTTAGGCACTAGCTGCAAGGTGTTTTATCCTATCCCAAATCGTCAACGGTTTAGTCAAACTGTCGACAGTTTCCATCAGCGCAAATCACATAAATTCAAATTGGGGACTTGTAGATTGGGCTTATTGAAGCGATTTCCTCTAGGGATTGCTACAAAAGCATTTTAGATCAACTATAGGTCCTCTGTATGCATTAGATTGTTATATAATCATCATTATGTAACCCTATAAGGGATTAAGCATGTAAGTTTCATTGATCATAGTGAAAACCGAATTGCTTCTCCCATGGATGTAGGCTATTGCCGAACCATGTAAATCTTATGTGTTCTAGTTTTGTTTTTTCTTTTTTTTTTCTTATTATTATTTGATTGCTTCTTTAGTATATCTCATCATCAAGTGATTACATTAGCGGTTGTTGATTGTTTCGTGTTTGATTATGTCCTTTCGCTACATGTATCTGGTGAATGAACATCAACAAGTGGTATTAAAGCTATTGGTTCTACAATATCTTGGGTCTCTTCAATGAAATTCGATGTGGATAAGTTCGATGGAACTAGTAATTTCGGGCTTTGGCAATGAAGGGTGAAGGACTTGCTAGTGTACCAAGGGATGGTGAAGGCGTTATACAGAAAGAAGCTGGAGGACATGAACGACGCAAGTTGGAAGGAGCTTGAAGCAAAGGTGGTTTCCATGATCAGGTTATGTCTAGACAATTATGTGTTGTGTCACGTCATGGATGAGGACTCTCCGGCGGCGGTTTGGCTGAAACCGGAGCACTGATACATGTCCAAGTCAATTTCGAACAAGCTGTATCTTAAGAAAAAACTTTATTGGCTTAAGATGGCGGAGGGTTCGGATTTGAGTCAGCACATCAACACATTTAATCAGATCATTAGTGATCTAGAGCGAGTTGATGTGAAGTTTGAAGAGGAGGACAAAGCGTTGATGTTGCTGAATCCCCTACCTATGTCACCTACGTATGAGAATTTGGTTATGATGCTAACTTGGGGGAAAGAAACCCTGGTGTTGGAGTACATCACAAGCACATTGTTGGGGTTCCATCAAAGGAAGAAGGTCAACAATGAGGGTTTACTTGGTAAACGGTGATTATGCATCAAAGTTGCATAATTAGGCATTTAAATTCATACATTGATGATTATAATTTTAATTAAATGCCTAATTATGTCTAATATTTTAACGTTGAACTCATTTGATAATCTTGAGATAAATAACCTATTTTTGTCATAAATTTATGGCCATTCGTGTCCTATTATTGTAGGAAAATTTTTGGATATTAAAGATGTACGTGGGTAGTGCGTGAGAGAAACCGTGTACGTGAGCCATGCGTGTGACAAGGAGACGCCACGTGTACAACAAGAAGCCGAGCATCGAGTGAATAACCATGGGCTTCATGTATGGGAGTGACTTGACAACATGAAATTTTGAGTGGGTCTTGGGTTGCATTCATGTAAGGTCGTGGTTGAAGATGGACCATTCATGAGGAGCCATGCAGAGGACTTGAGGCCATGTGCATGAAGAAGGCGAGCTGGCCACGGGTTGCATGCGAATCCAAGGAGGGTCGGGTGCATGGAAGCAGCCATAGGCTTCATACACAAGAAGCCTTGTGTTGATGCAGGCTGATACTGTGAAGAGAGCTTGGAGGCTTGCTTTGGAATGGATGAACCAGCCTTGGGGGAATTAAAGAGAAAAAAAAAGCAAATGGGCTGCATGCAAAGAAAGGTTTGTTAGGCCAAACAGGCTTGGCATATGCGTGAGTGGGGTGGCTGCCGTGCACGAGTGCATTGAAAATAAGAAAAGAAAAAGAAGTGAGTGGGCTTTGGCTGTGTACATGCTGAACAGGAAAGAAAAAAAAGGAGGTCGGGTCTTGATGTGACCCAGCCATGCAAAGAACAAAAGGGCCTTGCTGTGTGTGTGCGCTAGCAATGTAGGTGCTAAGGGTAGTAAAGGAAACTGGCTGGAGGGTTTGTGGGGAAATAAAAAAAAAAAAAGCTTTAATGAAGGTAGCATGTAGGGTTTTAAGGGGTAGCTAGGGCTTTCGGTAGGGTTTTTACTTGGAGAGTTTTCAGGAGAGGGGGTTTGCCGCATAAGACAAGGTAGAAAGGGGTTCTTGGAAGCGGCAGTGCTGCACTACAACTCCACATTCGGTCTCCTCAGCTCCTTCTCCATTACATACGGCTACACTACTCTTCTCTCTCTCTCTCTCTCTCTCTCTCTCTCCTCTCTTCTCTATCTCTCTCTCTCTCTTGGACATAAACACTTATTTAAATTATTATTAATTTCAGTTGTGTTTCATTTAAAGTATTGGGTGTTTTAATTTCTGTTGGATTATCGTATTAAATTTAGTTTTGTTCGATTCTTTTTTTTTTTTTAATATCATTGTTTTAATCTCTCTCTCTTGCATTTAAATTCTTGTTTGAGCATTATTATTGTTAATTTTAGTTGCCTTTTCATTATTTAAAGTTTATGTAGGGATTTAGATATTTTATTTGGGTATTTTTATTATTAAAGTTAAAGTTTTTATTTAGTTAAAATTTATTCCTGTTTGGGTTTATGTTTAAAGTACGTATTTTTATTTAATAGAATGATAGCAGAGTTTGTTTCTTTCATTATTCTGACATTGAATCTGACATTTAATTACTTATTTTTATGCATGTTAAATTTTCAGTTAGTGACAAAGCCTCGTTCACCACATAAAGATTGGTGAGTCCTGGTTCCGTTCTGTTGAGAAATGGTTCAGTTTGCAAAGTTATCGTAATGGGGGATATTAGGATCAAGATGCATGACGGTGTGGTAAGGACGTTGTGTGGGGTAAGGCATATACCCGATCCACGAAAGAACGTTATATCATTGGGTGCTTTGGATTGTAATAGGTATAGTTGCAAGTCCAAAGACGGGACGATGATGGTGAGTGATGATGTATTGATGGTGATGAAGAGATAGAGGATAGCAAGGAATCTCAATATATTGCAGGGTAATACAGTTCTAGGTGGATGTAATGCCCCGAACCCGGTGGGGCCCAAAGTTCTATTATTCATACATATATCTCTGACACCATCATTATAATGACCTGAACCCGAAGTGGGGTACTGGGTACACCTGTCCATAACTCAATTAAAAACATGCAGCAGAAATACATCAAACCTCAATTACCATACCAGAGTTCTAAACCTTCTAATTTACATAGGTATCTCCAAAAAGCAATATTACAACCCATGGTATACAAAAACATCTCTATATATATATATATATATGCATAAAATAAAATCCTTGACTGGAACACATCATGTATTTACATGATCAGGGTGTGCAGTCCAAAAAATTACCTAGCAATCTACAACTCTAGGTAACTGCTCTATTTCCCTAACCTCAACTTTCTATTTCACATAGTATCTCCAACATTTTTCGAGGTCAGTATAAAACCATAACTTTTACTATACCATACCATAAAAACCAACAGGTTTAGTTATGCAATAATAATCACCACATTTGGCAAAAATATCCTTTGTGAAAAAGGGGCAAACATCTTCTCTTATAATATATATGATTATATTTTGTTTATATATATATAATAAACCCAAAATCATCATTTTCATATGCCCAATTATTCAAAAAATCATATATAACATTCCTGTAATCTCATGCTTCATTTAATTAGTTAACTCCAAAAATAATTGACATAATCTATTCCCCTTACCTTATCCTTTGAGTGGTGCCTACGATGCCCAAACGACGAATCAACTCCGGTTAAAAGTTTAAGGATCGGAGCTAGGACCCACAAAAGGTGTTTGTTCTTCAATTTGGCTAAGGATGGAAGAGAAATTGAACAGAGAAAAAAAAACCGCAGCCTAGAGAGAGAGAGAGAGAGAGAAAATTTCCAAAAGAAATAAGCTGAAGTTCAATTTATAGGCTATTTCCCCAGACAAAACCATCGATGGTTTGGTCTTTAACCAAACCATTTTTACTGCATTTTTATTTAACGGCCCTCGGTAATTCAAAACCATCAACGGTTTTCCTGAGTTCCACCAAACCATCAAGGGTTCGATCTGCACCAAACCAAATTCCCCCTTATTATTATTATTATTATTATTATTATTATTATTATTATTATTATTATTATTATTATTATTATTATTATTATTATTATTAACCTGGTCTCTACATCCTCCCCTCCTTATATAAATTTTGTCCTAAACATGCCGGGGTTTGATGTGATATTGGGTATGGACTGGCTGGTAGCTAATTACGCCAGCATTGATTGCCATAAAAAGGAAGTGATCTTCAGACCCCTAGGTGAGTAGGAATTCAGTTTTGTGAAGTCACATGTACGTGTCTCACCACAGTTTGTGTCAGCTATTCAGGTGAGGAGGTTGCTTCAGGGTGGTTGCCAGTGGTATGCTACTTATATAAAGGAGATGCCAAAGGAGGAATTGAAAAAAGTTGATATTCCGATAATTAGATAATTTCTAGATTTTTTTTTGGAAGAATTACTTAAGTTACCACCAGATCAAGAGATAGAATTTGCCATTGATTTACTACTAGGGTCAACACTGATATCTAAATTACCCTATAGAATGGCTCCAACTGAACTGAAAGAATTGAAAGGGAAGTTGTAAGAGTTGTTGGATAAAGGATTTATCAGGCATAATGTGTTGCCTTGGGGAGCACCAGTTCTGTTTGTGAAAAAGAAAGATAAGACTATGAGGATGTGCATTGATCATACAAAGATAAATAAAGTGACAGTTAAGAATAAATATCCTTTTTCTAGAATTGATGATTTATTTGATAAACTCCAAGGGACCCAGGTCTACTCCAAGATTGACTTGCGATCGAGTTATAACCAAGTAAAAGTTAAAGCATAAGACGTTTCAAAAACAGCTTTTCAAACTAGGTATGGGCACTACAAGTTCTTGGTAATGCCATTTGGATTGACTAATGCATCGACAGTATTTATGGACCTAATGAATCGGGTGTTCCATAAGTTCTTGGACCAGTTTGTTGTGATATTTATTGATGATATACTAGTCTACTCAAAAAGTTTTGAGGACCATGAGGATCATCTGAGGTTGGTATTGTAGGTGTTAAGGGAAAAGAAGTTATACGCTAAATTCAAGAAATATGAATTATGGCTGAGGTAAGTCACTTTCCTTGAGCATGTGATCTCTGGGGATGACATATCAGTAGACTCGAGCAAGATAGAATTAGTGGTAAATTGGGTGAGATCGGGGAACGTTCAGGAGGTTAGGAGTTTCCTAGGTCTGACAGGGTACTATAGGCGTTTTGTGGATGATTTTTAAAGATTATCAAGTCCACTAACACGACTCACGAGGAAAACATGAGATTTGAATGGACTGACGAGTGTGAGTAAAGCTTCCAGGAGTTGAAGCAGCGGCTGGTCACTACATTAGTATTATTTATTCCATCAGAAAAGGATGGATTTGTCATATACAGTGATTCGTCTTAGAAGGGGCTTGGATGTGTGTTGTTGCAGCATGGGAGGGTTATTACTTACACTTATTGGTAGCTTAAGGAGTATGACAAGAACTACTTGGTACATGATTTAGATTTAGCTGCAGTGGTGTATGCTCTAAAGATTTGGAGGCATTATCTTTATGGTGGGAGATGTGAAATCTTCACTGACCATAAGAGTTTGAAATATTTCTCCACCCAGAAAGAACTGAATATGAGGTAGAGAATATGACTGTAGCTTATTAAAGATTATGATTGCACTATTAGCTACCACCCAGGGAAAGCAAATGTGGTGACTGATGCTTTGAGCTAAAAATCAGTGGGAGCAGCATTGTTAGCAGTGGAGATTCAGCATCCGATTCGGATGGACTTGGAGAGGTTCGGTATGGAGTTAGTAGAAAATGATCACAAGAAATTTATTACCAACCTTGTATTACTGCCTAGCTTGTAGGAGAAGATTAAAGTTGTTCAGAGGAATAAAACAAAATTAGTAAAGCTGATAGATAAAGTGCAAGACGGATAAGGGGAGGAGTTCATTATTTCAGATGATGGAACTCTGAGGTTTCATATCAGGCTATGCATACCTGCAGATGTTGAGATTAGGAGAGCTATTCTAGAGGAGGCACACAGATCCTTTTACATAGTACATCCAAGAAGCACTAAGATGTATCGGGACCTTCGGGAATCCTTCTGGTGGAGCGGCATGAAGAGGGAGATAGCTGAGTTTGTGGAATAGTGCTTGACGTGCCAGAAGGTAAAGGCTGAGCACTAGGGACCGGCGGGATAGTTACAACCACTCCACATCCCTGCGTATAAGTGGGATCATATTTCCATGGATTTTGTTATAGGGTTACCGCCAGTGTTGCATGGACAAAATGCTATTTGGGTGGTCGTTAATCGATTAATGAAGACTACTCATTTTCTCCCTATTAAAGTTAACTAGTCTACGAACAGACTGGCATAGTTATACATATAGGAGATAGTTCAGTCTTATGGTGTGCCAGTATCCATAGTTTCAGACTGAGACCCACGATTTACATCGCGATTTTGGAAGAGTTTGTAGGAGGCTTTGGGGTCTCAGTTATCATTTAGCATAACCTTTCATCCCCAGACTGATGGGCAGATAGAGAGGATGATGTAGATACTTAAGAATATGCTACGAGCATGTGTTCTAGATTTTGGGGGTAGTTGGACCAAGTATATGCCGCTAGTTGAGTTCGCGTATAACAATAGCTACTAGGCCAGCATCGAGATGGCGCCTTACGCAGCTTTATATGGTAGGTGGTGTCCTTCTCCATTATACTAGGATGAAATAGGTGAAAGACGAGTTTTGGAATCAGAGTTAGTGCAGCATACCTATGATAAAGTCCAGCTTATTAAAGATAGAATCAATGCAGCTCAGAGTTGGCAAAAATGCTACGCAGTTACTCGCCGTTGGATGCTAGAATTTGATGTAGAAGATCAGGTATTTTTTAGAGTAGCACCGCTTAAAGGAACCATGAGATTTAGGAAGAAGGGTAAAATGAGCCCTAAGTTTATTGGGCCATTCGAGATACTTGAGAGAGTGGCTTCAGTCACCTACAGGCTAGCTTTACCACCAGCTCCATCCAGGATTCATGATATATTCCATGTTTTCATATTGAGGAAATATGTCCCATATCCCTCCCACGTGATCAGCTATGAGGAGATAGAGCTTAGAGATACTTTACCATATGAGGAAACACCAGTATAGATTCTAGATAAAAAAGAACAGGAGTTGCACATCAAGAAAATTCAACTAGTAAAGGTCCTATGGAGGAATCATGTAGTGGAGGAGGCCTCATGGGAGTTAGAGGAGGAGATATGATAGAAATACCCACATTTATTTAGTGGGGACTAGCATTAGACAGAAATGGAATGGTAATAATTTAGGTAAAGTAAATATAGTTTGGTTTTATTATATGCAAAGCAAGATAATGTATGTATAAGTTGTATTTTAGATCATAGGATAAGTAGTGTTTTTGATTTTGGGAGAATTTTCTTTTATGTACATACTTCTAATATCCTAGAACCCTAATTGTAACCACGGTATTCCTTCGCTACAAGTGAGGGTAATTAATAAAATAAGTAGCAAATTTTTCTCAGAGGATGGTGTATAGCACAGATAGCAAATTTCGAGAACAAAATTTTATAAGAAGGGGAGAATGTAGAGACCTGGGAAATAAAAGGAAAATTTAAAAGGAATAAAAGTAGGGTCCATCGATAAACCCCCTAGTTTCATTGACGAACGCCCACATATGGTTTGTGGATGAGCTTCAGTGCCTTGTCAATGAAGAGGTACTGATAGGGAGATATTCAGACTCTTTGGTTCATCGATGAACTCATCATCCTCGTCGATGAACTCCCTTCTTCGGTTCGTCGACGAGTGCACGTGTCTCATCGAGGAAGCCACGTGGCCAGCTATCTATAAATATAAGGAAAATAAAATTTTGGCGAGAAAATCAGCTTTCTTCACTTTCTCTCTCTAAAAATTTGATCTCTCCACCTTCTCTCTAAGATTTCAGCTCCATTTTTCCCCAGTTCGATGATCAAAAGTTACCACGATGATCCTGGGGAAATTCTCTACAACTTAGCTGGAGCAGAATTTTGGTTTGAGAAGTTCAAGCATCATCTCAAAATCAGGGTAAGTAGGTGATTTTAGGGTTTTCATGATTATCAGGCTTTTTTGAACCCAGATCCTGTATTAGATGAAAATATGTTGAAGCTTGAGTTGATTAAATGAGGGTGTTGTGATTGTAGGGTTTTGGAATCATGAACGTCGTAGGCGTGAGTTAGAAGTCAGTAAACGAGTACAACTAACCAGGTAAGGGAAATATGTTATGCCAGTTAAATTAGAAATTTTATCAGTAAAGCATAGTATTTGATTATGAGTTATAAAATATGATTTTTGAATAAATCAGAGCATGGAAATTATATAGTATTACAGATTATATTTAATGAGTTTTATTTAACTGTGTGGCATAAGAAGTATTGGAATATTACAAAATTTTATACATATTTACAGAACTATGATTATATATTTTTTACAGAATTATGATATACAACTTGTGCAGTGTTATACAAAATCATGCAATTCAGATTACAGAACCATGAATATACAGTATTTTATAGAATTATGAATATATATGCAGTGTTTTACAGAACCATGATTATACAGTGTCTTACAAAACCATCATTATACAACGTTATTGATTATACGCTTAAACTGCGTAATTAGGCATTTTAATTCATGCATTAGGGCTTATATTTTTAATTAAATGCCTAAGTACTCACAATATTTTCATAAGGTGTCCTATTTTTACTCTCTGGGTTTTATTGAGTATTTTATGAATTTTTGGTATTTTTTTATCGCAGAAAAATTATTGGGAGCTAAAATCGGCATTAGTTCATAATTCGTGCATAACTTTTCCGTTTGAACACTGATCGAGAGGATTCAAAATTTTAGAGAAAGATGAGAAAATTATCTACAACTTCTGTGTTCTGATCTTTGAGAGAAACTGTAGACACCCCATTTTTACCTAGGCCCAATGTATTTATTACTATTATTATTATTATTAGTATTTTTATTATTTTATTTATTCTTATTATCATTATTATTATTAATTTTCATTAGTCTTATTATTATTATTATTATTTTATTTATTATTATTATTATTATTTTTATTTTTCATTAGTATTATTATTATTACTTTTATTTTTATTTTTACTTCTATTTATATTGTTTATTATTATTATTATTATTATTATTTATTATTTTCATTATTATTAATATTATTTTTAATTATTATTATTATTATTATTAGTATTTTTATCTTTATTTTTACTATTATTATTATTTATTTCTATTATTATTATTTTTATTATTAGTATTATTTTACTATTATTATTTTTATTATTATTATTTATTTATTTTTGTTATTACTATTATTATTATTTTGCTATTATTATTTTTACCTTATTATTATTATTATTATTATTATTATTATTATTATTATTATTATTATTACCATATTAATAATTATTTTCCTATATATTATTTCCAAAAGAAAAAAATACCATAAACTAAAAAGGAAAGGGGAGATTTAGGGTTTCTAATTTTTTCTCATAAAAAGCCTTTTCTTCTCTTCAAAAAAGGGGCCAGCACACAGTGAAGAAGGGGATCCGTTTCTTTCCCTCTGCTTCTTCTTCTTCTCTGGCCATCCGTCCACTTCTCTCCCACACCACCGTTCCAGCCTCCCTCTACTCTCTCTTACCGTAGCACAGCCGCCATCAACCACCACATAGCCTCTCCCTCACTCTCAGTTTCTACCTCACCCTCACTCTCAGTCCCTTACCCGAACGGCCCTCCAGTCCGTCGCTGCTTCATACTGAACCCGAACCTCCAGCGACATTCTCGGCCACCACAGCACAGCGTCACCGTCGCCATCGCCGTTCGCAGCCACCTGCTTCTCTCAACCAGCCAGCCACCATCACCACAGCCGCGCCAGACCACCCTCGCTCAGCCCACCCCCCACGAGCAGCACCGGTCTCTCCTTCTCGCCGCCTCCGTCCAGTTGTAGACCGTGAGCCACCTCCGTTCAGCTGCCAGCCGTCACGACCTCACCTTCGTCGGCGTTCGACAAGCTCTCGGCCACACACTGCAGTCGCCCAGATCCCAGCAGCAACGACTCCAGCCGCAAGTTCCGGCGGCGAAACCTCCCACCATCGTCACTCTTTGCAACCTCCGCCTCCAGCCACCACGAGCCCCGACAGCAGCTCTCCAGCTTTACGTTCCAGTCACGCACCAGCAAGTCCGCACCAAACGTAGCCAGAGCTCCTGCTCTGGTCCGCCTCCAGCCGGCTGTCAGCACCGACCCCCTCTCTGTAAGTCTCTCTGCTGTATACACGTGCACGCACACACTGATACATATATATTGGGTTAGCTTGTATTTTATTACATAGAGTTTAAGTTTTTTTTTTTTTATGTTACAGTATGTGTATCTTGCAGAACCCACACATGCGCACACACCCTTGCACACACACACACACCCACCTGCCTATACTTATCCATGTTTTATTTCTTTTGTGTTTATTGTGTGGCACTTTGTTTTTTTTCATAGTTGGTGTTGTTTGCTTCCGTTTTAATATTTAAAGTTCAATTCTTCATTAGGTATGTGTATAAATCAAATGGTTAACTAATTTTTATTAGTTGTGTTTTTTTAATATGCAGGAATAACCTTTTGATTGTATATATATTAAATAGTTAGTATATGATATTTGTTCATGCTTATTTGTTTATTTATTTATCTCTAGATACTAAATATGAGTATAGAAACTTCATTGTAGAAATTTATTTTTAATAGTTAAAGTTTGAATTCTCATTGTATTAATAATATTGATATAGAATGGTGTATGTTTTAGTGTTTAAACGCAGTAATATCAAATGTAGTTATTTAAGTATATAATATTCAAGTCGTATACCTAGTATTAGGGTTGTGATTGTATTATTTTATAAGGTGTAGGTTGTACATAATATTTAGTGCGTATTTCTAGGGTTTGATTATTTCCATACTAAATTATAGTATTAAAGTTAGGTTGATTATTAACATTTAGGATTTAATATTGATATTTCAATTATTATGATATAATTTTTACGTGTTATGATTTATATTTTAAGTAATATATTATTTTTTGTTATTAGCTATTTGAACTTTTTGTAAAATACAAAAAATAATAAAAAATAGAAAATTAGGAGAAAATTCTAAAAAATATTTTTGATTTATTATTTCAAAATACAGTAAAAATATGAAAAAAATAAAACAAATCAGAAAAAATAGAAAAAGGTAAGGAAAATACTTTGAAACTTAAAAATCATTTTTTTTTAGTTCCAAAAACCTTCCAACTAGTATTTTAATACTTAGAAAAACCCTAGAAAATTTTCAAAATTTGGAAGTGTATTTTGTAAATTATTTTCGATTTTTTCCCTATGATTTTATTGCGGGGGTATGAGCCTTCGGGCATCACGTACCCTAAGTTTTGAGGGAATATATATATGTATATATTTATTTATTTATTTATTTATTTTACATGTATTTATAAATTCATAAAAGGGAGTAATTTAAAGAATTATTAGATTAACTTAGAGATAATTTCAAATTAATTAGGTACCATTCGTAAGAACGGGCGCGTAGGGGGTGCTCGTACCTTCCCCTCGCGTAACTGAACTCCAGGCCCCAACTCTGGTAATGTAGACCGATTCTACCCCTAACGGGGTAGTAATCATGTGTTCTAACCACACTAAAGGTTAGTGGCGACTCCTACACCATATTTTTCCTGAAAAATATTAAAATGACTTTAATTTCGCCACCCAGGGGCACACACGCCCCCGGGACGCCGCGACAACTTGGCGACTCCGCTGGGGACCTTAGAGAGTCGAACCATTAATTAATTAGAAATTATCCCAAGTTCAAATTTAATAAATCTTTTAATTACTCCATATTTTGTAAATATAGTAATTCGTAAATAACCTTGATTAATTGTAAATATTTTGCTTCCATAATTTACAAATAACCTTACTTAATTAAAAATATTTTGTTTCCTAATTTTGTGAATATTAATGGTATATATTTTGTTTCCAAATATTCTGAATAGAGCATATTAATTGTAAGATATTTTGAATAAGTAGATATTTTGTATACTAATTGTAAATATTTTGCTTCCATAATTTTTTTAGTAAGCATATTAGCTAACAATATTTTGTTTCCAAATTTCTTTTTTGGAATAAACATATTAATTGCATATATTGTGTTTCCTTATTTGTAGATAGTAGATATCTTGTTTCCATATTATTTATAGCATGTGAATAAATGTGGGGATAGTGGGATTAGGATAAATTTAAATTCACACACTCTCACGCTCTATACCCGAGCTTTACCGGCTAAGATTAGATAGGGGTGTAATAGCGTTTGTCCCTTCGTAGCTTAAGCTTGATGGGACCCGCGAACCACCCCGCTCAATGCGAGTTTTGTCCAGACCCCTACGGGGGAGGATGAAATTTCAAATTGGGGACCTTTTTGTCAATAGGGATTAGAGCCTACCCACACGTACTTGTCCATAGTTTGTCCTTAACTAAGATAGAGCCATGAAGAACCTTGTATATACATACCTACCCTGGGTTGGGACAGGAGCCACATCCTTCTCCATGTATAGTATATATATATATATATATATATATATATATATATATATATATATATATATGTTGTACTTTGTATTACATCATACATTTTGCGTCCAATTTTACATACTACTTAGTCAGTATTCAGAAAAAGCTCCAATAATGAGACAAAGGCCCATCCTTTCAAAAATGAAACACTTCGCCCAACTATTTTAAAATATGGGTCGGCCCAACCCTTTTCAAATAACTCGGGCCCAATTTTTTGAGAAATAACAAGTATAGGCCCAAGGGTCAGGAGCGACTGAAATGTTGCGTATCATTACTCTATGTTTGGTTTGCTAGTCACCTGCCAAGTAACCAAGGGGGGTACCGTAACACCTTTTTAGCTCTTCGAATCCCCTTAGCCGAGTTCGAGGAGGCTCAGCAGAATATTCAATGGAGCAAGGCTAACTGGAATGAAAAATTACACAAACTGAGGGAGTTGGGATTAGTTTGGCAAGCGCCATGGATGAACCATTCCAACATGATGTATCGGTGTGGAAACTTCCCGTGGGTCCCGTTATTAGGTCCATGGGGAGGAATAGCATACGCTCCTTTGATGGCAAGAAGGCAAGTGGGAGCGTCTCAGTTTGTGCCTATGACTCACGGATTAGCCAACTCGGACTTCGCATATGAAAAAGGGGACACTCAAAATCAAATTAGAAAGTCCATGGTGGCTTGGAAACATGTGCACCTAATAGGTCCAGGTGATGGAATTGCCACAGTCCAAGGAAATTATGAAGTATGGCGGGAAAACTGAGTAAACCCCCGACTCAAAAGAAGCCCAGAAGTCGTTATTGAGCATGTTAAATCATCAAGCGCGTGCACACAATTGAAGCCACAAGGGGCTCCATGCCCAGTAGAAAAGGGAGATGCAAGAGCAGAAGTGGGGAATCAGCAAAAGGAGGCTCTAGTCTCTGTCTATCGCAAGGAAATCAAGCGACAGAGGATTCGGTACATACAATCAGAAGAAGAGGTCGTGGCTCTAAGGAAGGAAAGACGAAGACTTCGAGGAGCACTTGAACAGAAATCCCAAATGTTAGAAGATGCCCATGCCGAAGTTAAAAAGAAATCGCTCTACATACAAGAGTTGGAGAGGCAGGGGGATGAGCAGAGAAGCAAGTATAATCAAGTACTGGAAAAGATGGAGCCGTGCATAACGAAAGCAGGCTACTGGGAGGCCAAGTTTCGGGCTTTGCATAAAAAAACGACACAGCCAAATGCAGAGATTGTGCAATCATGAGCAGATTTTGATTTAATATTCGGTTGGATTTGTTATTGTATGAAAGGATTCTTTTAATGAAAAGCAAATTTTGTTTTCTACAATGATGATGATCTCTTCCATGAACCTTGATTGGAGTACATTAGGTTGCATACATATGTTTCATATTTGTGAAATTTACACGTGTCTTGAAAAGACCATTGCATTTCATGCATTCATACCTATGCATTCACGATTCTAAAAGGGGAAAGTTTTGGTTTGCAGTGCCTAACCACAAAATTCGTCTGAGCAAGCAACATTGAGACTGTCACGCATCAATACAATACCAGAAGAAGGGCAAAAGAAATGAGTGAACAATTGGAAGGTAGAGTCCTGGGCATAGAGCAAGGACAAGAAGAATTGAATGAAAAAATGAGCAAAATCCTAGAATTGTTGACGAACAAAGGAAAAGCAGTGCAGAATGATCCGGAGATAGATATGGATCCTACTCATCCTCCAGGGTTTACCCCAGTGCGTGGACAAACGTCAGCTCCACTACCTGGCGTCATGGAGGGTTCAATGCCAAGTATACCCCCGTTCATCCCTAATATACCAGCACAGGGGTTTCCAATAGTGGGGACTCCCCCATTAGTAGCTTCTGATCTGGGGATGAATAGATCTGAAACTGAACGTCGATACGATGTACTAAAGGAACGTCTGAAAGCTATTGAAGGATCCAATACATTCGACTCTGTAGATCCCAATGATCTGTGCCTCGTGCCAAAGGTCACCCTGCCACCAAAATTCAAAGTACCAGATTTTGAAAAATTTAATGGAACTAATTGTCCTCGAACTCACCTGCACCTGTATTGTAAAAAAATGGCTGCATATTCCGATAATGAGAGACTAATGATGCATTGCTTTCAAGACAGCTTGACAGGGGCAGCTATCAGGTGGTATATTCAACAAGATCGGGCTCGGATCCGCACATGGAAAGATCTGGCTAATTCTTTCATAGCTCAATACCGCCATGTTATAGAAATGGCACCCGATCGTATGACCTTGCAGAGTATGCAAATGAAGCCCACCGAAACATTTAGAGAATATGCATATAGGTGGAGGGACATGTCTATCCAAGTCAATCCTCCGGTAGAAGATAGGGAGGCTATTTCCCTATTTGTGAATACTTTGAAAGATCCTTACTTCGGGCATCTCCTAGGGGCAACCCCCCATGACTTCATGGACATTGTTTCTACCGGAGAGAGGATTGAGACGGCCCTCAAAGTAGGGAGAACTAAAAGTATTAGTACAGAGACTGGTCTAGGCAAGAAGTGGACAAGCAAAAAAAAGGAAGAAGAGGTCCAGATGGTTCAAAGACAACAATATCAAAGAGAGCATGGCCAAGGGGTTAGGAGGAATTTTGTTTTCGAGCCCTCTGTCAATCAGACAGTTCATATGGGAGGTAGACCCCAAGTTGTTCCTTCCGGGGCCATGCCCGCCCAACCGAATATGCGAACTCATGATAGAGGCATCCAGAGAAATATGAGAAGGATAGATCCTATTCCAATGACATACTCAGAATTATTCCCACAATTGATGGAGAGGAACTTAGTTTCAGTCATTCCTGGAACGGTCGTTACGGCACCTTTTCCACAATGGTATGACCCCGAAGCCAAGTGTGCATATCACACTAACACTCCCGGGCACACTATTGAACGTTGTTGGGCATTCAAAAATAAGGTTCAAACACTAAGAGAAGCCGGATGGCTAGCATTTGATGATAAACAACTAGGAATTCAAGGGAACCCTTTGCCCAATCATGGGGGTAACAATGTCGGAATGATAGAAGAAGGGACGAATGAGGTGGATTTTGAACAAATGTCTTTAGATTGGGTGTTCAATGAACTTATTGCGGCAGGTCGGATAGGGCAAGAGGCTATTTGCCCCACTAATGCACTTTGTTTATGTCAGAGTAAAGAAGGAAGATCTGTGAAAAAGTGTGTAACTTTTAGAATGTTTTTGCAAAAGATGGTGGATAACAAGTTTATAGAGATTGGTTGTACCCGCAAAAGTGGAGAGATTGCAGTCATTGGGGAAAACAGGCCGGTATATCATCAGTGCACTAATCAACCATTCATACCTACTATGAACAAGGCTCTTCCCACACAGGAAGCGCCAGCTCGCTTGGTGATCTCTACTCCCAGGCCATTCCCATACAAGAGTAACCAAGCAGGACCCTGGAAATATGAATGTGAAGTGTATGTCGAAGGAAGCACCAGCAATATAGCAGGGGTGAAAGGGATAACTCGAAGTGGTAGGGTGTATATGCCAGATTCTTCTAAAACAAATCGACAGAATGCAGGGGAACCAGACAGGGCAGTGAAAAGTCCAATATCTAATGGAGAGGCCGAAGAATTCCTGAAGATAATAAAGCATAGTGAGTACAACATTGTGGACCAACTAAAGAAAATGCCGGCTCACATATTTGTTTTGTCACTTCTACTAAATTCAGAAACCCATCGAGAGGCGTTACTTAAAGTCCTAAATCAAGCCTACATTTCCCAAGATATCAGCGTTGATAAATTCAATCATGTGATCGGAAGTCTAGCAGCCTCCAATTACATCACTTTTACTGATGAAGAAATTCCTCCAGAAGGCCAGGGGCACAACAAGGCGCTGCATATATCCACCAAATGTAAGGATCATATGATGTCTCGAGTCCTGATAGATAATGGATCATCCCTCAATGTTATGCCAATGACTACACTGCAAAGGTTACCCATTGACCCTTCTTATGTGACACCAAACAATTCGGTGGTGCGTTCCTTCGATGGGACACGAAGAGAGTCAGTAGGGTCGCTTGACATCTCTATTCAGATTGGACCCGTAACCTTCAATATCACTTTTCAAGTCATGGATATTACGCCTTCATACAGTTGTCTCTTGGGAAGGCCTTGGATACATAATACTGGGGCAGTTCCCTCCTCTTTGCATCAGCGAGTGAAATTTGTAGTAGGGGATAAACTGGTATGTGCTTATGGAGAAACCGATATAATGGTTACTAAACCTTCTTCCACTCCCTATGTGGGAGCAGCTGAAGAAGCCCATGAAGATTCATTCCGAGCATTTGAGATCATCAACGTCATTACTATAATGGAGGGATCTTTTATCCCTCAACCTCGGATCTCTTCTTCCACGCGCATGGTGGCCTCTGAAATGATTAAATCAAGGTTTTGCCCGGGAAAAGGGTTGGGGAAGTATCTTCAGGGCATCGCAATGCCATTGTTACCAGAAGGCATGAATGAGAGATACGACATCGGATATACTCCTACTTTAGCTGACTATAAGAAGAAGGCAGAAGAGAAAGGAATAATCCGAATCGAGAGGCGCACAGGAAGAGTAAGTACCAAGTGGGGGGTAGAAGTTCCGCCAATGAATCAGACCTTTCGAAAGGGCAATCAAGTCACTCTTGAGGAAGAAATTAAACAGATGAGCATATTGGCCTTGGAATCAGGGGACCACATGAATGACTTAAGTAGATGGATCTACCCATTGACAGGAGCAGAAATTTAGAACTGGACATCTTTTGATTACCCAATTCACTTCATGTAATGGCTTTTGCTCATTTTGCTTTCTTTTTGTAATCCGTGGACTTTATTGCCTCGAACCGTTTGTCTTTTTCATCAATAAAACCAGTATGCATTTCTTTCGCATTTATTGCATCACTGGGTCATTTGTCAAAGAATTGTTTACCTTTGTTTTATGCAGGGATAGGGAAAATAATCATACCAGTATTCAGGAGCCAGAAATTGATGTTAACTTTGAAAACTTAATCCTAGAAGCTGAAATAGAAGAGGAGACTGACTTATCACCTGAAATGCAAAGAATGTTGAAATCAGATGAAAAACCAACTTTAACCAGTAGTGACCCCACGGTCACAATAAATTTGGGGACTAATGAGGAATAAAAAGAAGTAAAAATCGGGGCACTATTGGGAGGAAAAGAAAGATGCGAAATGATAAACCTTCTGAAGGAATACCAAGATGTTTTCGCATGGTCATATCAGGACATGCCAGGTTTGGATACGGACTTAGTAACACATAAAATACCCATTTACCCAGATAGCAAACCGGTAAAACAGAAACTGAGGAGAATGCGCCCAGATATGTTGATCAAAATAAAAGAAGAGGTACAGAAGCAGTTTGAGGCTGGTTTTTTAGAAGTAGCCAAATATCCAGAGTGGATGGCCAATGTAGTTCCAATAATGAAGAAAAATGGAAAAGTGAGAGTCTGTGTTGACTATCGAGACTTGAATAAAGCTAGCCCTAAAGATAATTTCCCACTTCCACACATAGATGTGCTGGTAGACAATACCGCGGGACATGCCCTGTTTTCATTCATGGATGGGTTTTCTGGATATAATCAAATTAAGATGGCCCCAGAAGATAAAGAGAAGACCACATTTATCACCTTATGGGGGACCTTTTTCTACAAGGTTATGCCCTTTGGTTTAAAGAATGCAGGGGCAACCTATCAGAGAGCCATGGTAACGTTATTCCATGACTTGATGCATAAGGAGATAGAAGTATATGTGGACGACATGATTGTTAAGACTCGAGATGAGTATAGCCATGTGATGAACTTAAGGAAGCTATTTAAAAGGCTACGAAAATGTCAACTGAAATTAAATCCAGAAAAATGTACATTCGGAGCTTCTTCAGGAAAATTGTTGGGATTTATCGTAAGTGAGAAAGGGATTGAAGTAAACCCAGATAAAATAAAAGCTATTCGAGAAATGCCTAGTCCCAAAACCAAAAAAGAAGTCAGGAGTTTCCTAGGCCAATTGAACTACATAGCTCGATTTATATCTCAGTTGACTGCTACTTGTGAGCCCATATTTAAGCTACTGAAGAAGGATAACCCCGAAAAATGGAGTGAAGAATGTCAGAAAGCTTTTGAGAAAATAAAAGAATATCTATTGAACCCTCCAGTTTTGGTTCCCCCTGTACCTGGAAGGCCTCTTATATTGTACTTAGTAGTATCAGAGAATTCCATGGGGTGTGTGTTAGGACAACACGATGAGTCTGGAAGAAAGGAGCGCGCCATCTATTATTTAAGCAAAAAGTTCACGGAATACGAATCTAGGTACTCTAACCTGGAGAAGACGTGTTGCGCTTTGGTGTGGGTGGTTAGTAGATTAAGGCAATACACACTGTATTACACAACATGGCTGATTTCTAAAATGGATCCGATTAAGTATGTTTTCGAGAAACCTGCAGTAACAGGACGGATGGCTCGTTGGCAAATGCTATTGACTGAATATGATATTACATATGTGACGAGAAAAGCCATCAAAGGGAGCATTATAGCAGAATATTTGGCTGATAGGGCCGTTAATGATTACCAATCCATGGAGTTTGACTTCCCGAATCAAGATATTGATTCAATTGATCAAGAAAAGGAAGGTAATGTTGGGTGGATGATGCTATTTGATGGGGCAACCAACGTATGGGGGCATGGAATAGGGGCTGTACTCATATCACCAGAGGGTAAATATTACCCAGTCACAGCCAAACTCACCTTTCCGTGTACCAATAATATAGCTGAGTATGAAGCGTGCATATTGGGCTTACAGGCGGCTATTGACCGAGGCATTAAAAAATTGATTGTAAAAGGAGATTCTGCTTTGGTAATTTATCAGTTGACTGGAAAGTGGGAAACCCGGGATTCCAAATTAATACCATATTAGGAGTTCATTCAGGAAATGATGCAGGAATTCGATACTATCAGTTTTTCGCATTTACCGAGAGAGAGTAACTTAATCCCTGATGCGCTAGCAACATTGGCGGCTTTATTTAAGGTTGAATCCGGAATAGAGATTGAACCCATTCGAATAAGGATGCATAGGGAACCTGCATATTGTATAATGACGGAAGAAGCCGATGGGAAGCCATGGTTTCATGATATCAAAACATACATTCAATGGAAGGAGTATCCCATAGGAGCCTCTAATAATGACCGAAAGACAATTCAGAGGCTAGCTATGGGATTCTTCTTAGATGGGGAGATATTGTATAAAAGGAACCATGATTTGACCCTCCTATGGTGCGTGGAGTTGCAAGAGGCAAGACAAATCATATAGGAAGTACACGACGGCGTTTGTGGGACCCATGCGGGAGGATACTCGTTGGCCCGAAAAATCCTAAGGAGTGGATACTATTGGATAACCATGGAACGGGATTGCATAGAGTATGTTCGAAAGTGTCATAAGTGTCAAATCTATGGAGATCGTATACAAGTCCCACCCACTCAACTCCAGGTTTTATCTGCACCTTGGCCTTTCTCAGCATGGGGCATGGATGTGATCGGACCGATAACCCCGAAGGCCAGTAATGGGCATCAATTCATTTTCGTGGCCATTGACTACTTCACAAAATGGGTAGAGGCAGCATCATACTCTAATGTCACTCAAAATGTAATCAATCCTTTTATCAGGAGAGAATTAATTTGCAGGTATGGGATCCCAGAAAGGATAATATCAGACAATGCTAAAAACTTGAACAACGAGGTTATGACAAAATTATGCAGTCAGTTCAAGGTCAAGCATCATAATTCAGCCCCCTATCGACCTCAAATGAATGGAGCAGTGGAAGCAGCCAATAAGAACATCAAGAGCATCTTGGAAAAAATGACAAAGACCTATAGAGATTGGCATGAGAAGTTACCTTTCGCTTTATTGGCCTATCGAACCACTGTTTGAACATCTACAGGGGCTACCCCTTTCTCTTTGGTATACGGAATGGAGGCCGTAATTCCAATAGAAGTTGAGATTCCATCGTTACGAGTCTTAAAAGAAGCAGAGTTAACCGAAGCAGAATGGGTGCAATCTAGATATGACCAGTTGAATCTAATTGAAGAAAAAAGATTGACAGCTATAGTTCATGGGCAGTTATACCAAAGGAGAATGATGAGAGCTTTTAACAAGAAAGTGCGTATTCGACGGTTTCAAGAAGGAGATCTAGTCTTGAAAAATATTTTACCAATTCATAATGACCCCCGAGGTAAGTGGACCCCAAATTATGAAGGGCCGTATGTGGTAAAGAAAGCATTTTTAGGAGGTGCGCTATTGTTATCAGACATGGATGGAGCCGATCTGGTGCACCCCATAAACTCAGATGCGGTAAAGAAATATTTTTCTTAGAAACCCTGTAAACTCTCAAGGAAATTCAATAAGATGACGATTTGCTTCATAAATCTAATCACTGTTCATTATTCATGTTTTGATCAAATGATAGATGGCCATCGTTGGCCGATCTGCTTTCCTATAAAAAAGCCAAATAACGATTTACCATTTGATAACCAAATTGAGCCTAAATGATAAACCAGTATTTTTTCAAAAGTCAGTTTACAAAATTTAACCTGGGTATGGGTCCTTTAGGGTCTGGCAAGTCATATGAGACAACAATTGGCTACTCGAAATGATGGCAGGCCATCTTTCTACTACCCAAAAGAAACAAAAAGAGATCCCTTGCAAGCCCTTCTTGAGCCTGGAAAATTCAATTTTTGATTAACCCGTCAAAGGATCACACCCCACACTGGGGCAATTTCAAAGGATTAGTCCCAAATGAAGTCCAAACAAAAATGACCGAATCCCTTCATGAAAGAGAAAAACAAAGGGGAGCAGCAAAAGCAAAGGGAAAAAGAAGAAAAGAGAAAGAAAATAAGGGACATACTACGCATGTGATCTTTGACCAAGTTGCCCTTAATGAAAGTGCTGATTTTGAGCCTTATTTAACTCTTTCTTTCTTTAACCCGTACCCCTAGCCTATATTACAGTCCAAATAAAAGACCTGACCAGATTGGTATACATTGTTGTCTCTAATGATTTGTCAAACTCAATGATTGAGTCTGAACTACGTAATGACCTAATCCTGAAAAGGTACGTAGGCAGCTTGTTCAAAAGACAAGTTCGGTCAAAGCAAAAACAAAGTGCCTCAACTTAAACTGGGGCAGAGAATGTCATTATGGGTTGGGATTTTTGAGCCATAGTTTCCCTCTTCTTCAGAAAACCTATATCCCCAAGCCTACGTTTCGTCCTGAGTCTTAAAGACCATCTTGAGATCAAAACATGAACTGAACCTGAGGCAATAGTTTAACTTGAGAATTATAGGGGTTCGCAACAGAATAAGGCGAAAGGAGGGAGAAATGTTTGGGGTCATCAACGAAAAAGAAAAAAAATTAGTCAAAGGGGAATTAAGCTTGACAACTTAACATTCATGTGCTTCGACTTTTTGAATACTGGTATAAAGTTTTTCCTTTGAACTGACATTTAAGTCTAGTAAACTAGTCATCTTGCATATATGATATTTTGATATAGCAAAGGGATGTTACAATTACATGGTTGGATATTTCTAAAAAAAAAAAAAAAACCTTTTTCATAGTCTCGAGAATAGGGTAATCAAAAGAGTTCGCTAGTATGCTTCCTGTTTCAGGCATGATCAGCAAATATGACTTAGAGCTTTGGAAATGTGGTGTACAACCGATGAATAAGGCAGAATCTGAGGTGGTTGTGGCCTTCATATGAAACTGAGAGCTTTTACTGATGCATTTGCAATGAGGCAATTGTCGTGTCAAAACTTGTCTCCCTATCCAATTGCATTAAGCAAACAGGGTTAATATTGGTTGTAGATCCATTCAACTGAGGCAGATTTTTTTTTTTTTTTTTAGTGAGTTTCCTTTTAGCCAAGTCAATCGTCTCCATGATTGGGTGAATTAAGAAAATTGAGCTAAGATCAGTTACAGATGTGGCAAGTATCAAAAGCATGGCCAAGATGAAAGATGAGGTTATTGATCACAGACGCACCAGGGGAAAAGATTCAGGAATTTCCTTCATTTATTACCATACATTTCAAGCATTGCATAAAAACATGTAGCAACATATCCCCATGTTCTGGCACCACAGTAGACAGCATACATGCACTACTGCATTCTAGTCATACCCCTTTGTCATGCATCTCTTTTGATCATTATCCAAACGACCTTTGTCTCACTAATGTTTGAGTTATTACTCCATGAACTATAGCTCGGGTTCCTACACCCGATGCAAGTCACCCCTCATGAACTATAGCTCGGGTTCCTACACCCGGTGCAAGTCATCCTCCGTGAACTATAGCTCGGGTTCCTACACCCGATGCAAGTCACCCCTCATGAACTATAGCTCGGGTTCTTACACCCGGTGCAAGTCATCCTCCGTGAACTATAGCTTGGGTTCCTACACCCGATGCAAGTCACCCCTCATGAACTATAGCTCGGGTTCCTACACCCGATGCAAGTCACCCCTCATGAACTATAGCTCGGGTTCCTACACCCGGCGCAAGTCATCCTTCCGTGAACTATAGCTCGGGCTCCTACACCCGGTGCAAGTCACCTCTCAAGAACTATAGCTCGGGTTCCTACACCTGATGCAAGTCACCCCTCATCAACTATAGCTCGGGTTCCTACACCCGGTGCAAGTCATCCTCCGTGAACTATAGCTCGAGTTCCTACACCCGATGCAAGTCACCCCTCATGAACTATAGCTCGGGTTCCTACACCCGGTGCAAGTCATCCTCCGTGAACTATAGCTCGGGTTCCTACACCCGGTGCAAGTCACCCTCCATGCACTATAGCTCGGGTTCCTACACCCGGTGCAAGTCACCTTTTGTGAACTATAGCTCGGGTTCCTACACCTGACGCAAGTCTCTTTCTAGGAACTATAGCTCGGGTTCCTACACCCGGTGCGAGTCTCCCTCCGTGAACTATAGCTCGGGTTCCTACACTCGACGCAAGTCATTCTCACGCCCTCTCAAGCATACATGCAAATCGGTTTTCACAAATCATTTTGGTCTCTTTTGTTACAATGGGTCTGGTCCAAAATCAGCGTCTTTTATCTTTGCAGGCTTGTTGCCACAAATAACATAGGAGAGATCTTACTTTTACTTTGAAGCAACGAATCCTACAAAGAGGGGCAGCTGTAGACACCCCATTTTTACCCAGGCCCAATGTATTTATTACTATTATTATTATTATTATTTTATTATTATTATTAGTATTTTTATTATTTTATTTTTTCTATTAGTATTAATTTTCATTAGTCTTATTATTATTATTATTATTTTATTTATTATTATTATTATTATTATTATTTTTCATTAGTATTATTATTATTACTTTTATTTTTATTTTTACTTCTATTTATATTGTTTATTATTATTATTATTATTATTTATTATTTTCATTATTATTAATATTATTTTTAATTATTATTATTATTATTATTAGTATTTTTATCTTTATTATTACTATTATTATTATTATTTATTTCTGTTATTATTATTATTATTATTATTATTATTTTACTATTATTATTTTTATTATTATTATTTATTTATTTTTGTTATTACTATTATTATTATTTTGCTATTATTATTTTTACCTTATTATTATTATTATTATTATTATTATTATTATTATTATTACCATATTAATAATTATTTTCCTATATATTTTTTCCAAAAGAAAAAAATACCATAAACCAAAAAGGAAAGGGGAGATTTAGGGTTTCTAATTTTTTCTCATAAAAAGCCTTTTCTTCTCTTCAAAAAAGGGGCCAGCACACAGTGAAGAAGGGGATCCATTTCTTTCCCTCTGCTTCTTCTTCTTCTCTGGCCATCTGTCCACTTCTCTCCCACACCACCGTTCCAGCCTCCCTCTGCTCTCTCTTGCCGTAGCACAGCCGCCATCAACCACCACATAGCCTCTCCCTTACTCTTAGTTTCTACCTCACCCTCACTCTCAGTCCCTTACCCGAACGGCCCTCCAGTCCGTCGCTGCTTCATACTGAACCCGAACCTCCGGCGACATTCTCGGCCACCACAGCATAGCGTCACCGTCGCCGTTCGCAGCCACCTTCTTCTCTCAACCAGCCAGCCACCATCACCACAGCCGCGCCAGACCACCCTCACTCAGCCCACCCCCCACGAGCAGCACTGGTCTCTCCTTCTCGCCGCCTCCGTCCAGTTGTAGACCAAGAGCCACCTCCATCCAGCTGCCAGCTGTCACGACCTCACCTTCGTCGGCGTTCGACAAGCTCTTGGCCACACACTGCAGTCGCCCAGATCCCAGCAGCAACGACTCCAGCCGTGAGTTCCGGCAGCGAAACCTCCCACCATCGTCACTCTCTGCAACCTCCGCCTCCAGCCAACATGAGCCCCGACAGCAGCTCTCCAGCTTTATGTTCCAGTCACGTACCAGCAAGTCCGCACCAAATGTTGCCAGAGCTCCTGCTCTGGTCCGCCTCCAGCCGGCTGTCAGCACCGACCCCCTCTCTATAAGTCTCTTTGCTGTATACACGTGCACGCACACACTGATACATATATATTGGGTTAGCTTGTATTTTATTACATAGAGTTTAAGTTTTTTTTTTTTATGTTACAGTATGTGTATCTTGCAGAACCCACACATGCGCACACACCCTTGCACACACACACACACACACCCACCTGCCTATACTTATCCATGTTTTATTTCTTTTGTGTTTATTGTGTGGCACATTGTTTTTTTTCATAGTTGGTGTTGTTTGCTTCCGTTTTAATATTTAAAGTTCAATTCTTCATTAGGTATGTGTATAAATCAAATGGTTAACTAATTTTTATTAGTTGTGTTTTTTTAATATGCAGGATTAACCTTTTGATTGTATATATATTAAATAGTTAGTATATGATATTTGTTCATGCTTATTTGTTTATTTATTTATATCTAGATATTAAATATGAGTGTAGAAACTTCATTGTAGAAATTTATTTTAATAGTTAAAGTTTGAATTCTCATTGTATTAATAATATTGATATAGGAGTTTTAAAAGTTATGGTGTATGTTTTAGTGTTAATTTTTATTAGTTACATTTTTTTTTATATATGCAGGATCAACCTTTTGATTATATATATATTAAATAGTTAGTATATGATATTTGTTCATGCTTATTTGTTTATTTATTTATCTCTAGATACTAAATATGAGTATAGAAACTTCATTGTAGAAATTTATTTTTAATAGTTAAAGTTTGAATTCTCATTGTATTAATAATATTGATATAGAATGGTGTATGTTTTAGTGTTTAAACGCAGTAATATCAAATGTAGTTATTTAAGTATATAATATTCAAGTCGTATACCTAGTATTAGGGTTGTGATTGTATTATTTTATAAGGTGTAGGTTGTACATAATATTTAGTGCGTATTTCTAGGGTTTGATTATTTTCATACTAAATTATAGTATTAAAGTTAGGTTGATTATTAACATTTAGGATTTAATATTGATATTTCAATTATTATGATATAATTTTTACGTGTTATGATTTATATTTTAAGTAATATATTATTTTTTGTTATTAGCTATTTGAAATTTTTGTAAAATACAAAAATAATAAAAAATAGAAAATTAGGAGAAAATTCTAAAAAATATTTTTGATTTATTATTTCAAAATACAGTAAAAATATGAAAAAAATAAAACAAATCAGAAAAAATAGAAAAAGGTAAGGAAAATACTTTGAAACTTAAAAATCATTTTTTTTTAGTTCCAAAAACCTTCCAACTAGTATTTTAATACTTAGAAAAACCCTAGAAAATTTTCATAATTTGGAAGTGTATTTTGTAAATTATTTTCGATTTTTTCCCTATGATTTTATTGCGGGGGTATGAGCCTTCGGGCATCACGTACCCTAAGTTCTGAGGGAATATATATATGTATATATTTATTTATTTATTTATTTTACATGTATTTATAAATTCATAAAAGGGAGTAATTTAAAGAATTATTAGATTAACTTAGAGATAATTTCAAATTAATTAGGTACCGTTCGTAAGAACGGGCACGTAGGGGGTGCTCGTACCTTCCCCTCGCGTAATCGAACTCCCGGCCCCAATTCTGGTAATGTAGACCGATTCTACCCCTAACGGGGTAGTAATTATGTGTTCTAACCACACTAAAGGTTAGTGGCGACTCCTACACCATATTTTTCCTGAAAAATATTAAAATGACTTTAATTTCGCCGCCCAGGGGCACACACGCGCAGGGGCACACAATCATTAGGGCTTATATTTTTAATTAAATGCCTAAGTACTCACAATATTTTCATAAGGTGTCCTATTTTTACTCTCTGGGTTTTATTGAGTATTTTATGAATTTTTGGTATTTTTTTATCACAGAAAAATTATTGGGAGCTAAAATCAGCATTAGTTCATAATTTGTGCATAACTTTTCTGTTTGAACTCTGATCGAGAGGATTCAAAATTTTAGAGAAATATGAGAAAATTATCTACAACTTCTGTGTTTTGATCTTTGAGAGAAACGAGCTCCAAGAGGATTAAATTGGCTTCGTTCGCTAAGAAACAAAAAGAAGAAAAAAAAAGAACAAAAATATAAAAAAGATAGTGATGTGACCCAGCCATGTAGCCGGGTAGGATTGTGTTCTGGGTCGTCTTGGCGGGTCGTAGGGCATCCCCCTCCCCTTATATCCCTTCTTTTCCCCCTCTCCTCTTCTAGCGCACCCTTCCCTTCCCTTTCCTTTCTCTCTCTCACTTTTCCTAATCTCCCTTCTCCCAGCTCTCTCTCTCGATTTCTCTCCCTTCCCTTCCTTCTTCTTCCCTCTCCTCTTCCCCACTTTCTCTTCTCTTTTCTTCCTTCTCCCTACAACCCGAACTCCTTCTTTTTCTCCTTCCTTTACCCTGTCACCTGCTACAAGTGTTGCCAGCTTCCCATGAAGCCCCCCCGAACAGAAGCTGCGGCGCAAGCCCAAAGAGGTCCCCTGCTGCTGCTCCAGCCAGCCACTAGCTAAGCCACCATCTGATTTTCCCAGCTGCTGCTGTTCGACAGAACAAAGAAGATACCACCATTACAGCTGCGAATGCTGCCAGCTTCCCATGAAGCTTCCCTTTTCCACCCAGCCAGCTGTGTTCTTTGCTTGCTGCAACACCTACTGAGCCCCTCTCTCCTGCTACTTTTTCCTCTAGATGTCCAGCATTCATCTCTGGCCACCACACCAGCCACAGTCGAGATCTCCAGCTAGCCGCCATCTTTGCAACCCAGCTGCCAGCTTCTTCCAAACCACCAGTAGCACCCACGACCACAACCCCCAGCAAGACCAGTGTTTCTCTCTCTCTCTCTCTCTCTC